>NC_133770.1:287873676-287874920 GCF_003597395.2 Chelonoidis abingdonii
GGGGAGATGGTTTATTTCTCCTTGTTTTCAGACCCAAGGGGTTTGGGTCTTGGGTTCCCCAAGGAAGGTTTTGGGGGAACAGAAGGTGTGCCAGACACAGACTTCTGGCTGGTGGCAGCGTACCAGATTTAAGCTAGTAATTAAGCTTAAAAGTGATCATGCAGGTCTCTACTTCTTTGAACCCTAAAGTTCAAAGTGGGGAAAAAAACCTTGACATGTTGAGCACCGTTCGGATCTCTAGGAAACAAAAGCCAGTGGGATTTTTTTTCTCTCCTTTCTAGCTGCTTGGAAAGCAGCCTGAGGGAAGAGGTGTTAAGTTTTTTTTTAACAAGGGTCTTTGTTACGAGGAGGCTTCAAACTGTGAGCCAGCAGACAGCCAGCAAAAGGCATTTACAGGTTGAATTGTTTTTTTTTCTTTCCTACCTCTCGGGTATAGCTAGTTAGAAAATCTCTGTTAACCAAGCAGCCTGAGCTAAAGCATTCCAGTCAGTAAGCTGCAGAGGTAGTGTGGCCAGCACAAGAAAGCAGAACAATGAGCAACTAAACAGGAGCTGGCTAGACTGGATGCAGAAGAGAAAGCCAAAGAGGTTCACCACAGGAGAACTACGGAGAGGAAACAAAAAGAGCTGGAGATGAGAGAAAGTGAAGAGAAAGTCAAAGAGGCTGACCACCGGAGGGCTTTGGGGTTCCAGAGGGAGGCCCTGGAATTAGAAAAGGCTAAGGAGGATGGAACAGCCAACCTTAACAACCCTTCTCCAAGTACCGTTTCCCATCCCAGAAAATTCCCCACCTACAAGGGAGGTGATGACACTGAGACCTTCTTAGAAAATACTGAAAGGGCCTGCCTTGGGTACAACATCTCTACAGACCAGTACATGATAGAGCTGAGGCCACAGCTCAGGGGACCCTTAGCAGAGGTGGCAGCTGAAATGCCTAGGGAAAACATGAATGATTATACACTTTTTCAAACCAAGGCCAGAATCAGAACGGGCTAACACCTGAGCATGCCCGTTGGCGGTTCAGAGCCCTAAGGTGGAAACCAGACGTGTCATTTACCCAACACGCCTACCACACTGGAAAGAATTGGGATGCCTGGATATCAGGAGCAAATGCTAACTCTCTGGCAGAGCTGTCATTCCTAATGCAAATGGAGCAGTTCTTAGAGGGTGTTCCTGAGGAAATAGAAAGGTACATCCTAGATGGGAAGCCCAAAACTGTAACCGAGGCAGGGGAGATTGGAGCCA
>NC_133770.1:287874945-288004523 GCF_003597395.2 Chelonoidis abingdonii
ACTTCCAATGTTACCCCAAATAGAAAACAGGAAAGAACTAAAAAAGAGTCACCGTGGCTTAACAAACATGTTAAAGAAGCAGTGAGAATAGAAAGACTTCCTTTTACAAAAGTGAAAGTCATCCTAGTGAGCAATAGAAAGGAGCATAAACATGCCAAATTTAACTGAAAGGTGTAATAAGAAAGCCAAAGAGGATTTCGAACGTAGCCAAAAACCTCCAAATGGTAATAACAAAATGTTTTAGTACATCGAAGCAGGAGCCTGGCTAAACCCAGTGGGGCCCTTGACAATCGAAGTACAAAAGAAGCACTTAAGACCGATAAAAGTCATTGGGAAGAAACTAAGGGATTCTGGATTGCTTCAGTCTTCAGGCTGAGGATTTGGGCGATTCCCACACCTGAGCTGGCTTTTGTTAAGGTGACAATCTGAGAACTATCACAGATCTAGAAGTGTCACTAGAGGAGTTTTGGATATAATTGATAAACTCAACATTTACAAGTCACTGGGAACCCAATGCATTCACTCAAGATTCCGAAAAAACTCAAATGTGAAGTTGCGGAACTATTAACTAAGGTTTGTAACTGTCCTTTAAATGGCTTCGGACCCGTGACTGAGTTAGACTAATGTAACGGCCAAATTTAAAAAGGGCTCTGAGGTGATTCCGGCAATTACGACCGGTAAGTCGACATCCGTGGGTACCGGGCAAATTAATCGACATAAATAGTATCAAGTATAAGAATTGGCAGAACATAGAAAAACACTGTTGAGCATAGTCAACATGGTTTCTGTAAAGGGAAATCGCTGTCTTATAATCATAGATTCTTTAGAAGGTCAAGGAAACTGTGGACAAGGGATCCAGTGACATAGTGACTTAAGATTTTCGCGAAAGCCTTTGACAAGTCCCTCACAAAGGCTCTTAGTAAATTAAAGCTTGTCGTGGGATAAAGGAGGTCCTTTAGGATGAAAATGTGTTTAAAAGACAGAACAAAGGGTGATTAATGGTAAATTTCAAATGGATGAGTCGGTTACGAATGGCTGTTCCCCAAGGGTCAGTTCCTGGCCAATCCTATTCATTATTCATAAATGATCTGGAGAAAGGGTAACGTGAAGGTGGTTAAAGTTTGCAGTATACATAAACTACTCAGATAGTTAACCAAAGCGATTGTGAAGAACTTCAAAATCTCCACAAAACTAAGTGATTGGACAACAAAATGGCAAATGAAATTTAATATGGATAAATGTTAAAGATAATGACATGTGGAAAATACCCAAACTATACATACAATATGATGGGGGCTATTAGCTACAACGAGTCAGGAAAAAGATTTGGCCGTCTGCGTGGATATTTCTCTGAAGATGGTCACGCGGTGTGCAGGGCTGTCAAAAAGCCAACAGGATATTGGAATCATTAAAAAGGGTTAGAGAATAAGACTGGAGTTTATGCCTTTATGGTAAAAAATCCATGGTAACGCCCCATCTGAAATACTATGATACAGATGTGTCTACCTCACCTCAAAAAATATTGTAGCACTAGAAAAGGTTCAGAAAAGGGCAACTAAATGATAGGGGTTTGGAGAGGTCCCATATTGAAAGATTAAAGAGCTAGACTCTTCAGCTTGGGGGAAACGGAGACTAAGGGGAGCTTTGCATGAAGATATTAAAATCATGAATGATGTGGAGAAAGTGATAAGGAAGTTAATATTACTTATTCCAAATACAAGACAGGGTACACAAATGAATTAATAGGCAGCAGGTTTAAAAACAAATAAAGGAAGTTTCTTCTCACACAGCACACAGTTAGCTGTGGAATCCCTTACCTGAAGAAGTTATGAAGGCTAGGACTAGACACAGTGATTAAAAGAGAATGGATAAATTCATGGTGATGTGAAGTCCAAAATGCGCTATAGCCAGGATGAGTTGGAATGGTCCTTGCCATCTGTCGTCAGAGATGGAGATGGATACAGGGAGAGAGCAACTTGATCCATTGCTGTTAGGGGCACCTGGCATTCGCCACTGTCGGTAGACAGATACTTGGGACTAGAATGTGACTTGCGTCTGGGACCCGGTACGGCCGTTCTCATGTTTAAGGAAGATTTTCCAAATGAAATCCAGGCGGGAATTTAGATGGGCAGAAACATACTGACCCACCATAGATTTGGCCAAGGATTCTTGAGTTAACACTAGATAAACTTAACAAAAAGTGCAGTGCGATACTTCTGTCTGAGCCAAAAAGTCGGCTCCTTATTTTTTGTCCATTTTGAAGACACTCTCTCTTTTCTAACATCATGCTTGAGGTTGTTTTGATTCATACCAGAGCAAGAAAGACATGCCATTCTGATGAATCCACCAGGATCGTTTCACACTACCTAAACCCTGTTAGTGCGTGTTGTATATCCTTTGAGACGGCCATTGTATCACATGTTGGTGGTACTAAGAGATGCAGGGCAGATTGTCACTAGAATAATCACATTTAACACAGGATTGAAAGAGGAGGAGAGTAAGAGACAAAGCAATGAAGAATAAACTGCTGCATTTGTGGTTCATACAATCTTTAGCCTTTCATTAAACTGTCCCACCAGACAAAAACACCCACAGAACACAACCAAAACTTTCTCTCCCAAGGCTTCTGCTCTTTGATGCACAACTTGATGTTTGGTTAAATCTTTCTGTTAAGCTTGTATGTACCCACGTCTTGTGTGCTAAAAGTATAGTCTATATACAAGATTGGCTACAACTATAGTAGTTAAAGAAGTGGTAATCCAATATTTCACTATTACGTGGTTGGCGGTAGGGACAGGGCTAGTCTTGAGATAGATCAAGAGGGCACTTTGATGTCTCTTCTGGATCATTAACTGCAATAACAACACAAATACTCCGGAATTAATTTCAGTGTTCTGTATTAATTTAAGTCGTGTACTAAGGTAAACTCGAGAGGGATACATTTAAAAATATTTTTTTCTGAAACATAACACAAAGGACTCATCAAAGAATAGATCTAGCAACTAATACACGTTCTGAATTTTTTCAGGCAATTTGATCTAAATTGACTCATTTTAAGAAGGCTACCGTGTGAATTATTACTGGAAACCAGTCGCTAAAAATAGTTTTATGTGGTTTATTCCATTAGTCCTTTTTAAAGTGTCATCTCTTTCTCTTTCTTTCTTTCTTTTTGTTTGCTCTATTGGGGATATTAATTATTTACATGGATGTCTTTCCAACATGTTCCGATCTGCATTCAATACGAGCAGCATGAAGATTGCTCTTTGAGAAGCCTTGGTGTTGTATTGGTAGAATCGATCAAATAGCTATGAATTTTACATGAGAGATGGAGTATTTTAAGGATGCTCTTGGTTCTTAGATTAAAAAAAAATACATAATTAAAATGTTCCAAATTCTAATTGAAACACCTTTAAAGAAGATGTGCTTGATTTTAAATAATATAAAGATGATTAAACAATCTCATCTGTCTCCCTGTGAAGTTAAGTATCTTTAACGGCAAAGGTTTAAAAACTTGGTGACTGATGTTGCTGGGTAGAATGTCAGCTAACTCTATTTTAAAGTTATGTCAATGTACAAAAGAAAAATAAGATTTCTGTTTTGTTTTTTTTTTAATGTGTTATGCAATGTGGTTTCGTTGGGGACATTTATGATGGTCAAAATAGCAATGTGGTCAGAGAGGCATTTGGTATTTGCCTCAAGTGCCTGCAGCATTTCAAAATACACTTAGACAAAGAATATACTCATACTGGATAACTTTTAAAATACCGCTTTTAGGAATATGTAAAAGTGGGAAGGAAGAAGGGTGAAAGCTCTTACAGACATCTAATGCCTCTCAAATTCCAGGTAATGATTATTCATTTAAAAACAAATCTGTGTGAGCCCTCATGGGAGCAGGTACCCTGGAACACAGAATTATCAGCAGCCCCCATTAAAATATTTGGGAATTCCTCTTTCACAATTGCGAGTCCCATCTCCTTGATGGGCGAAAGGGACATGAAAGCCTCATTTTACAGGGAGAGTGCTTGACTTTAACCCACCCCGGTCCGAATCAAATCATTACCTAAGGCAGTCTGATAGAAGGGAAGGTACTACCGCCTCTAAAGATTAGATTACAGTATCTTTTTTAAAATAAATAAATTTAAAGAAAGCAAGAGAGAATAAAATAGCACTCTTAATAATATAGTTGTCCAGAAGAGTTGCCCCTCTTTCACCTACGCTGGTACTCATTGATTTCTTGTGGTTATCTGCCTTATAAGTTTTGTAAAATATCCTGAAGGTAGTGACCGTTATGGTGCGAGGAACAGTAAAGTCTTATGGAAAGAGAGAATGGAGCTTTATTAAACATTAACTACTCTAACTACTTATCCTATACACTAGGGCTTATCGCAAATCTATATTCACCGGTGTAGGTTTGACACATTAGGCCTATGGAGACCTTTTTATCAATAGATACAAGGAATCTTTTTGTTTTTTTTTTTTGATTGGCTGTTAACTCTTATTATAGCTAAGGGGGCAATACTGATTGTAGACTTTGTTCGTGCAGACGTGACGATGACAATATTAAGGTTGTGTGGTGGAGTATACAGAAAGATTTTGGGCTGTGCGTGCGAATGCGCGGTCTTGTTCCTTGACTGGCTCATTTTTGAATTGATAAAAAGCTAATGTATTTCACTTGATTTGACTAACCTAAACCTTCAGCAGAGCCTGGTATGGCAAGGGCTTGTTGAAAGTAATATGCAACAGTAATTTTTGCCCTATTAAAGAGGTTTTCGGGTTGTTGCTTTACAGCTGATGCTCTAAAGTGAGGCTCAGGATCAGTGAGAAACTTTACTGCATTCCTTAAACAGTCAAAACTGCAAAACTAGACACAATGTTTTCTCCTCTTTCCTTGAAATATAAAATAATTATCTTATACCCTGTATTTCTTTCTTGCTCTTTGGATTTTGAATAAGATGCCTTCTGTCACTTCACGGTATTTTTGTTCTTTTCTTCCTCTTCTCTTCCCCTCAGTCCCTTCCCATCTTTATTCATTTCTTAATTATTTTTTATATGGCTTAGATTAACCTATTTCTGAGTTTTTGCTCCATGCATCTTAAACTCGATGACTGTCCTTTTCGCATCTGCCGTTTCATTGTCATTTAAGAATTTTACATTTACATTCAGTCTCAATTTCACATAGGAGGAAGGGCTATTGGCTTATTAAAATACTTGATAAAGACTTTAGACAATCATCTTAGTATTCATACATTTGTTAAAGTCTTGGAAGGAGCGCAGTGGAAATCAAAATTTTCTATAATGAGCTCAGTTCAGATTTAACCTTTGGAATGTATTTTAAGCTATGAATACTAAGAATGTCCTAATAAACCATTGAACTGCAGCAACTCATTTCTCTCCTCTGCACTTCTCTCTGCAACCACAAAAACTTTTATTTGTGGTTTTTCCTCTGCGTTTATCATGTATGGCCTTCAAAGTAAGAGTGGAAGTAGAGAAATAGCAGTAGATGTTGTAAAATTCTACAAAGAAGAATAATCTAACAGATTATTCCTTTTTTTTCTGTATTTTTCCCCACACAACAACCATGCAAGAAAATAGCAAGACTTTTGAAATGTATCTAACTTTACACTTTGAATTAAGGAACCTCTCTAGTATTGCGTTTCATAAATGTATCTAAAAATCGTTGGTGCATTTTTTATTTGCTGCTTTCCGAACACTTAAAATAAAGATATTGGCACAATACAGATTGTTTTGGAGTGCTGGTTCATTGTTCTCTTCTCTTGGATACTTGAAAGATCACATGGTGTGCTTTTATGCCGCCCTGTTATTGCATGTCACAAGTGAAAAGCTACTGTGTGCTGTAATAAAACTCTGAATACTCGTCTAACCCTTCCTTAATTCCAAAAGGCGAAGAGGGCTCCACTTCTTGGTAAGTTTCTAAATGGCACAAGGTGAACTCTTCCAGAACACTCTGTGCAAGGTTTTTCCCCATTTGAACGTTTAGGGTTTAAGAAGTGGAGACCTGCCTGATTACTTTTAAGCTTAATACTAGCTGTAAATTCGTACGCTCACCAGCCAGAAGTCTGTGTTGGCACACCTTCTGTTCCACCAAAACCTTCCTTGGCGGAACAGACCCAAACCTCGTGGTCTGAAAACAAGAGAAATAAACGCTCCTCCCACCTTACCCCCACCTCCACCCAGATTTATCCCCAACCCTGGTTGAGCTTGGAACGAAGCTTCCACAGTCAGACGTGACTTACAACTGATAGGAATTTTACCACCTAACTCCTTTCCCGCCATCCGTTTAACCTAAGTCTTGGTAAACGAAGAAGAACTGGTAAAAGAGCTTTATTAGAAGAAACCGGGTAAACAATTCGACCTCTGCTACGCATATGCCCATCGGTGCCCCAGCACTGAGGTAAGTTGAGTAGACTCATGCTATGTGATCAACAGAGAGTATCTGGCTAGATAAAACTTAATTTAAAAAGGAAATCCTGTATCGGGGTAATAGTTCGAGACTCAGATCAGCTAGGGACGCCCCCAGCCTGAAGATTCCAAGTTACAGCAACAGGGGTAAAATCCGTCCAGCAAAAGAACAAATTTACCAGGTGAGAAAAACAAACATTAAGACTTAATGCGTCTTGGCCTGCTATTACTTACTATTGGAAACATGAAGAGACTGATTCAGAAAGATTTGGAGAACCTGGGAAGTGATGTTCCCTGTCCCCTCTCAGTCCCCGCAGAGCGACAACGAACAAACAAAAAGCACAAACAAGACTTTCCCTCCACCAAGATCGAAAAGTATCTTGTTCCCTATTGGTCCTCTAGTCAATGTCAGCCAGCTGTTCACGAGCTTGTAACCCTTTACAGGGTAAAAGAGACATTAACCCGTAACCATCTGTTTATCGACAGTGCCCCCCCAAATCTTAGACAGTGTGGACACACACTGGCGGGCGCGATTTTTTTCCTAGAACTTTTAGAATAAACAGATAATAAAACACATGCCGCCTATTACATATACTTCTAATGTGTAAAACTACAAGACTTTTCACATTTCCAAGAACAATTTTTAACCAGTTGATTTTGGGAAACTTTCATGGGAGAGTGCATTAGCTGCTGTTGTTAGAAGCTCCTGAAAGCGTGCTTGAATTTCAAGAATAAATTTGGAGAGCTAAACTCCATCGGAAGCAGTTTTTTGTTGTTCCCTTGGCACTATGAAGCCACTTTAAGCGCAGTGGTGGTCGTTTGTTAGCTGGAACAGCCGTCCAAATGTATGGGCGTAAGCTTTCCAGGGCATTACACAAGCGTAGCCAGTTCTTTTCACTGATTGAACTAGTGGCTTTCCCTCTCAGACAGATTCTGCTGAGAAACACGACAGGATGGAAGTTTGCTGCAGTCCCTGCATTAAAAACTGTCTCCAACAGCATGCTCAGAGCATGTGTGGTTACTAGGAAGATTTGTCAAGTCTTGGGCCCCTAGCACAGGGTCAGAGCATGAGTGTCGCCTTAAGCTGCGTTAAGGCCTTCTGACAACTCTCAGTCCACTTAACTGCATTCGGCTGTGGGTCTTTTGGTCAGGTCTGTTAGTGGGACAGCGAAATGGCTGTAGTGTTGTACAAATCACCTGTAATACCTGACCAAGCCTAAAAAGGATTGGACCTGTTTTTTGACTTTGGGACAGGCCGCTTTTGGGTAGCAATCCACTTGGCCTGTAGGGGTTTAATGTGTCCGTTGACCCACCTTGGTGTCCAAGGTAAGTCCTCTGTTTTGGCATTTGACAGTTTTTAGCCTTAACAGTGTAGTCTTGCTTGCCTGGGTACGCCAAGACTTTTTCCAGTGTTTGGTGTTCAGAGGCCATGATCAGAAAAATCGGCCATCATCGGAGAACAGGCAACTTGCAATTCTCCCAATCCTGCTAGGAGACCATCTAAAGTCTTGGAGTGGCGGTGCATTTCGCAGCCCGAAGGAAGCACATTAAATTCATACACCCCTGGCTCCATGGGTGATTAAAGCTGACCTTCTTTGGCGGGTTTCATCTAGCGCGTCCTTGCCAGTACCCCTTGGTTAAGTGCTTGTAGAGAGAACTGGGCACGTCCCCAAGTTTCTCCAATAGCTCATCTGTGCATGGCATTGGATAGTTGTCGGGTCACGAGTTACAGCATTTAGTTACGTCCACGCAAAAGGGATTTCCCAGCTGGTTTGGGAACTAAACCTCTGAAGATGCCATTGGCATGTAGAGGGCGGGATTATACCCATCGGTAGATGTTTTGGATCTCCCTTTCTATAGCAGACTTGAGTTTCATGAGGAGACACCCGGAGAGTGGGGTTTAATTGGGGAGCATACCTGTGTCAATGGAGTTGTTATGCCTGTTCAGTCTGTTCTGGAAGTGGTGAGAAACATGGCCAAGCTAGTGGCCAGCTTCTGATCTGTTCGGGCTGCAGATTGTTCCAAGGTTGTGGAAAGGCTCACATCTTCCACGCGCCCGTCACTTTTCCTTTCGTAGTTAACCCCTTCAGGTCACTTCAGCATCATCTCTCTGGGCTATAAACTGGACAAATCTTTTAAGTCTCTGGATAAAAAGACTTGAGAGAAAACTGGTTACACTTTTAAGCTTTAGGGTGGAGGTGGGAATGGTATCGGGAGAGTTAACGCTCCCAGGCGCTCTTGGACCCTGAATGGCCTTCCATGACGCTTCCATTCTTATGGCCTATTGCGCCTTCAAGACCATAACCTGGTCTCCTACTTTGAAGGAATGCACTCTGGTTTGTATCATACCAGGCCTTTTTGCTCTTCCTGAGCATCCTTTAGAGTTTTTCTTTAGGCAAGGGCTAAAGAATGGTCGGAGGGTGCTTGCTAGGTTGCTTACAAAGTTCCAGAATGTTAGTTCCTGGAAGAAGGCGTAAACCCCTCCCATATGCTGCTTCAAGCCAACGTAATGGGCCCCTTACCATCGTGGCCATACACATTATTCAAAATTAATGACAACCTAAACTGGATGTGGTACAGCCCTGTAAGCAAAAAAGCAAACTGCTGCCACTATGGTCCAATCATTGGAGTGTTCATTTACGAATTTTACATATCATGCCCCAACGTTCCATTAAAATCTCGTCCACCAGGCCATTGGGTCTGATAGGTGTAAGAGGTGGCAACCAAGTAGATTCACCCCATGAGCTTCCCACAGATCTTTCATGGTCAATCTGCCAGGAAAATTAGTTCCTGAATCTGGTAAGGATGTGGGAGAGCCAACCTACACTGCAAAAATGTCATATAGGGCCTGGAACACAGGTTTTAGCCCTGTTGCTTAGAGCTACTGCTTCCGGCCATCGGGTAGCAAAGTCCACGAAAGTTCAGTTACGTCTGCTTCCCTCTGGGCGTCTTCTTGGAAAGTCACCAGATATCCACCAGCTACTTCGCTGATGACCTCAATTATGGGGAGTGGCTGAGAGGACCTTGACCCGATCTTGGGGCTTTCCCACTCTTTGGCACGCCTCACAAGACCGGACATACTTGGCAACGTCCTTGCCCCAATCCCCTCCCAGTGGAAGGACTTCCCCAACCTGTCTTTGGTTCTTTACACCCAGCATGGCCACTGGATTTGATCATGGGCTAGCTTAAGAGCTTTCCCTGGTTATTCGGTTGGACTTACCAACTGGGTTTGGGGGGATGGCCAGTTTCCTGGTGTCCACCAGAAGAGTCTCTGTTATAAAAGCCTTGTTCTTCAACAAACCTGGAGACTCGGTTAGAAAGCTGAGAGGCGGGTTGGGGGTGCTCCGTCCACTACCCAGCTTTCTGAAGGCTGTCATCGCTGTCAGCCGCTCAGTCTGAACTGTTCCCTTGAGGCTGGAACACCAGTTCCCGTCCTTGAGACTGTGGACTTGGCTTGCGTTCCCTCTGGAAGCGTGTAGGTGATGGGGTGGTTTTCGTTGATGGTGAACCGCTTTTCCGCGAGGTGCCACTGAGCATATTTCAGGCTCTGGCTGAGCTTGGTTATGGTTGTCCTCTGCTTCTGCCTCGAGGCCCCTGAGCGCCCTCTGGCATTGGGAGATGAGAGGTGTTTGCAAGGCTGGCATCATGCTGGCAACGGTTCTTTGCTGGTTGCTTTTCCAGTTTCCTGGTTCTTGGGACTGGATGCACTATGGCTGTGCCGTTGTTGTCAGGGGCTCAGGTGTCCCCACCTCCTGTCTGGGTCTCTGATAACACAGACGGGGGCCTGTGGACGGCTCAAGGAACAGGGATGGGTCTGGAAGCTTGCCTGAATGCTGGTGTAAACCATTTCCCACTCGCTGTGGCCCGCGTCACCTGGTTTGGCCAAGTCCTTCCCCAGTAGCTATGGGATGGATAATATCATAGACTGCAAAATCCAATGTCTGACCAGCCATTGTCGGACAGGCAGTAGATTCAGTATAGCAAGTTTACAGATTTTGACGTGAATGCGTTAATTGTCACTTGGGCCTCTGGTGATGAATTGGGTCCACTAGGGACTTGGTGGATTAGCTGGACACTTTTGCTGCCCCCGTGTCTCTCACGCGATAACTTCTTTTCTGCCCACGCTCAAGGTTTCCCTTCGTTTAGGTATTGAGAGGCATTCTGGGCCTGGGGATCTTTGGATTTGATGTCTAATGAACTGCACTCGGTTTGGGTTCTTAGGCAGTTGCCGCCTTTATATGTCCCAGTTTTCATTACATTTTAAAACATCACCACAGCTGTCTGGTCACTGGGCTGAGTGGTTGCTGGGGAGACTGTGGGTGGACATAGTGTCTGGGCTTTTCTTGGTTGTAGGTGGGTCTTGGTTGCCCTCCGGTTGATGGGTTATTTTCTGTTTTGCCCCCTCGTGATATTGCGCTACCCTTGCTAGTAGCCTTTTTCTTATCTGCCACTTCCACCCATTGGTTTGGGTCTTGGGTTCCCCAAGGAAGGTTTTGGGGGAACAGAAGGTGTGCCAGACACAGACTTCTGGCTGGTGGCAGCGTACCAGATTTAAGCTAGTAATTAAGCTTAAAAGTAATCATGCAGGTCTCCACTTCTTAAACCCTAAAGTTCAAACTGGGGAAAAAACCTTGACAGTGTGTCTGGAAGAGTTCACCTTGTGCCATTTAGAAACATTACAAGAAGTGGAGCCTTCTTCAGCACTTTGGAATTAACGGAAGGGTTAGACGAGTATTCAGAGTTTTATTACAGCACACAGTACTTTTCACTTGTGACATGCAATAAAGGGGGCATAAAAGCACAGCCAGTGATCTTTCAAATATCACAGAGAAGAGAACAATGAACCAGCACTCCAAAAAAAATCTGATATTGTGCCAATAATCTTACTTTAAGTGTTCAGGGAAAGCAAGCAAATAAAAAAGATGCACGCAAGATTTTAGATACATTTATGAAAGCAATACTAGAGAGGTTCCTTAATTCAAAGTGTCTAAAGTTAGATACATTTCAAAATCTTGCTATTTTCTTCATGGTGTTGTGGGGAAAAACAAAAAAAAAGGAATAATCTGTTAGATTATTCTTCTTTGAATTTTACACATCTACTGCTATTTCTCTTTCCACCTCTACTTTGAAGCCATACATGATCAAAGCAGAGGGAAAAACCACAAAATAAAAGTTTTGTGGTTGCAGAAGGAGAAGTGCAAAGTAGGAAATGAGTTGCTGCAGTTCCAATGGTTTTAATTAGGACATTCTGAGTATCATTCAAGCTAAAATACATTCCAAAGGTTAAATCTGAACTGAGCTCATTATAGAAAAATTTTGATTTCCACTGCGCTCCTTCCAAGAACTTTCACAAAATAGTATTAATAACTAAGATGATTGTCTAAAGCTCTTTATCAAGTATTTATTTAAGCCAATAGCCCTTCCTCTATGTGAAAAATTGAGACTGACATGTAAATGTAAAATTCTTAAATGACATGAAAAGGAGATGCGAAAAGGACAGTCATGATGATTTTCAAATGCATGGAGCAAAAACCTCATGAAATAGGTTAATCTAGGCCATATGAAAAATAATTAAGAAATGAATTGAAAGAATGGGAGGGACTGGGGGGAAGAGAAGAGGGAAAGAAAGAACAAAAAAAATACCGAAGGACAAGAAGGCATCTTATTCAAAATCCAAAAGAGCAAGAAGGAAATACAGTATAGCAGTAATTATTTTACTATTTTCAAGGAAAGAGGAAAACATTGTGTCTAGTTGCAGTTTTGACTGTTTAAGGAATGCAGTAAAGTTCTCACTGAGTACCTGAGCACTTTAAGCATCAGCTGTAAAGCACAACCCAGAAAACCTCCTTGTAAATAGGGCAAAAAATTACTGTTGCATATTACTTTCAACAGCCCTTGACCATCAGTGTTCTGAAGGTTTAGGTTATTCAAATCAAGTGAAAATATAGCTTTTCCAATAATTAAAAATGAGCAGTCAAGAAAAGACAGGCAGTTTGGAGGCTCTCAAAATTTTCTGTATACCTCCACACACAACCTTTAATAGTCATGTCAGTTGAGACAAGTCTAGCAATCAGTATTTGCCCCCTTAAGTTAAATAAGTTAACATGCCACCAAAAAAAAAAAAAAAAAAAAGATTTCTCCTTGTATCTATTGATAAAAAGGTCTCCATAGGCCTAATGTGTCAAACCTAACACAGTGAATATAGATTTGGATAAAGCCTAAGTTGTTATGGAATAAGTAAGTGTAGAGATTTAATATGTTAATAAAGCTACATTTCTCTCTTTCCATAAGACTTTTACTGTTCCTCCATAACGGTCACTACCTTCAGGATATTTTACAAAACCTTATAAAGCATGATAACCAACAAGAAATCAAGTGAGACAAGCAGTAGGTGAAAGAGGGGCAACTCTTCTTGGACAACTAATATTTTAAGAGATGTATTTTATTCTCTCTGCTTTCTTTAAATTTATTTACTTTTAAAAAATGATACTAAGTAATCTAACTCTTTAGAGGTCTGGTAGTACCTTCTGCCTCTAAAATAAAGGACTGCCTTTAAGGTAATGATTTGATGCATGAGACAAGGGGTTTGTGGGTAAAGTCAAGCACTCTCCCTGTAAATGAGGCTTCAATGTCCCTTCCCCATCAAGGGAGATGGGACTCAATTTGAAGAGAGAATTCCCAAATATTTTTATGGGGCTGCTGATAATTTCTTGTTCCAGGGTACTCTGCTACCATGAGGGCTCACACAGATTTTGGTTTAAATGAATTAATCATTACCTGGAAATTTTGAGAGGCATTAGATGTCTGTAAGAGCTTTCCCCTTCTTCCTTCCCACTTTACTATTTCCTAAAAAGGCGGTATTTTAAAAAGTTATCCAGTATGAGTTATTCTTTGTCTAAGTGTTATGTTGAATAATGCTGCAGTCACTTAGGCAAAAATTCCAAATGCCTCTCTGACCACATTGGCTTTTTACCATTCATAATGTTGCACCTACACCACCATTGCTATAACACATTAAAAAAAAAACAAAAACAGAAAATCTTATTTTTCTTTTGTACATTTGACATCACTTTAAATAGAGTTAGCTGCATTCTACCACAGCATAACAGTCAGTCAAGTTTTAACCTTTGCCGTAAAAGATACTTAACTTCAACAGGGGAACAGAGAGATTGTTTAACATTTTATTTATTTAAAATCAGCACATATTCTTTAAAGGGTGTTCAATTAGAATTTGGAACATTTTTAAATTAGTTTTTTTTTTTTAATCAAGACAATGGCATCCCTTAAAATACCTCCAATATCTCATTAAAAATTCATAGCTATTTCTGATGATTTCTACAATACACCACAAGCTTCTCCAGAGCAATCTTCATGCTGCTCAGTATTGGATGCAGATGAGGACATGTTGGAAAGACATTCCATGATAAATAATTAAATCCCCATAGACAAAAAAAAAGAAAGAAAGAAAGAAAGAAAGATGACACTTAAAAAGAGACTAATGGAATAAACCACATAAAACTATTTTTAGACTGCTGTTTCCCAGTAATTATTCACACGGGCTTCTTAAAATGAGTCAATTTAATGATCAATTGCCTGAAAAAATTCAGAACGTGTATAGTGCTAAGATTTCTCTTGATGAGCTCCTTGTGTTATTGTTCAGAAAAAATATTTTTAAATTATTCCCTTGAAGTTTCCCTAGTACAGACTTAAATTATACAGAACACTGTAAAAATTCCAGGAAGTATTTGTGTTGTATTGCAGTAAATGATCCAAAGAGACATCAAAGTGCCCTCTTGTCTATCTCCAAGACTAGCCCTGTCCCTACCCCCAACCCACTTAATAGTGAAATATTTTGGATTTACCAACCTCTTTACACTACATATATGTGGCAATTTGTATATAGACGTATTATTTTAGCACACAATGACGTGGTACCATACAACTTAACAGGAAAGTTTAACCAAAAATCAGTTGTGCATCAAAGAGCAGAAGCCTTGGGAGAAAAGTTTTTGGTTTGTTCTGTGGGTGTTTTTGTTCTGCGTGGGACAGTTTAATGAATGGATTAAAAGATTGATGAACCTAAAATGCACAGTTTATTCTTCATTGCTTCTGTCTCTCTACCTCTCACTCCTCTTTCAATCCTGTGTAATATGTAGATTATGTAGTGACAATCTGCCCCTGCATCTCTTTATACCACCAACCATGCTGATACAATGGCCGTTCAAGGATATCAGCCTAAGCAGGGTTAGGTAGTGTAGAAAACGATCCTGGTGATTCATCAGATGGCATTCTTTCTTGATCTGGTATGAACAAACACCTCAGCATGATGTTAGAAAGGCAGAAGGTGTCTTTCAAATGAGACAAAAAATAAGAGGCCTTGACTTTTTGCTAGAAGAAGATCGCACTGCACTTTTTGTAAGTTTATTAGTGTTAACTCAAGAATCCTGGCCAAATTCTAATGTGGGCAGTATGTGTTCTGCCTCATCTAAATTCCCCCTGGAGTTTCAATTGGAAAATCTTACCTTAAGAACATGAGAACGGCCGTACCGGGTCCAGACCAAAGGTCCATCTAGCCCAGTATCTGTCTACCGACAGTGGCCAATGCCAGGTGCCCCTAACAGGCAATGATCAAGTGATCTCTCTCCTGCTATCCATCTCCATCCTCTGACGACAGAGGCAAGGGACACCATTCCATACTCATCCTGGCTAATAGCCATTTATGGACTTCCATCACCATGAATTTATCCAGTTCTCTTTTAATCACTGTTCTAGTCCTAGCCTTCATAACTTCTTCAGGTAAGGATTCACAAGCTAACTGTGTGCTGTGTGAGAAGAACTTCCTTTTATTTGTTTTTAAACCTGCTGCCTATTAATTCATTTTGTACCCCTAGTCTTGTATTATGGAATAAGTAAATAACTTTCCTTATCACTTTCTCCACATCACTCATGATTTTATATACTTCTACAAAGCTCCCCTTAGTCTCCGTTTTCCCCAAGCTGAAGAGTCCTAGCTCTTTAATCTTTCATATATGGACCTCTCCAAACCCCTAATCCTTTTAGTTGCCCTTTTCTGAACTTTTCTAGTGCTACAATATCTTTTTTGAGGTGAGTGCTAGACCACATCTGTATCATATGTATTTAGACTGTGGTAGCGTACCATGGATTTATTACCTAATAACGGCATAACTCTTCAGTTCTTTTCTCTATACCCTCTTTTATTTCCAATATCCTGTTGGCTTTTTGACAGCCTCTGCATACACGCGTACATCTTCAGAGAACATATCCACGAGACGCCAAGATCTTTTTCCATGACTCGTTGTAGCTAAATAGCCACCCAATCATATTGTATGTATGTTTGGGTATTTTTTCCAATGTCATTATCTTTACATTTATCCATATTAAATTCATTTGCCATTTTGTTGTCCTAATCACTTAGTAGTTTTAGGTAATTCTAAGTTCTTTTGCCAAATCGCTCTTGGTTAACTATCTTGGTAGTTTATGTATACTGCAAACTTATGCTGACCACCTCTCGGACGTTTACCTTCTCCAGATCATTTATGAATAATTGAATAGGATTGGTCCTAGGAACTGACCCTTGGGGAACAGCCATTCGTAACCGACTCATCCATTTGAAATTTACCATTAATCACCCTTTGTTCTGTCTTTTAAACACATTTTCATCCTAAAGGACCTCCTTTATCCCACGACAAGCTTTAATTTACTAAGAGCCTTTGTGAGGGACTTGTCAAAGGCTTTCGCGAAAATCTTAAGTCACTATGTCACTGGATCCCTTGTCCACAGTTTCCTTGACCTTCTAAAGAATCTATGATTATAAGACAGCGATTTCCCTTTACAGAAACCATGTTGACTATGCTCAACAGTGTTTTTCTATGTTCTGCCAATTCTTATACTTGATACTATTTATGTCGATTAATTTGCCCGGTACCCACGGATGTCGACTTACCGGTCGTAATTGCCGGAATCACCTCAGAGCCCTTTTTAAATTTGGCCGTTACATTAGTCTAACTCAGTCACGGGTCCGAAGCCATTTAAAGGACAGTTACAAACCTTAGTTAATAGTTCCGCAACTTCACATTTGAGTTTTTTCGGAATCTTGAGTGAATGCATTGGGTTCCCAGTGACTTGTAAATGTTGAGTT
Source organism: Chelonoidis abingdonii (assembly GCF_003597395.2). Classification (NCBI taxonomy): domain Eukaryota; kingdom Metazoa; phylum Chordata; order Testudines; family Testudinidae; genus Chelonoidis; species Chelonoidis abingdonii. The sequence goes on from NC_133770.1 coordinate 287,891,525, forward strand.
TATCAATTATATCCAAAACTCCTCTAGTGACACTTCTAGATCTGTGATAGTTCTCAGATTGTCACCTTAACAAAAGCCAGCTCAGGTGTGGGAATCGCCCAAATCCTCAGCCTGAAGACTGAAGCAATCCAGAATCCCTTAGTTTCTTCCCAATGACTTTTATCGGTCTTAAGTGCTTCTTTTGTACTTCGATTGTCAAGGGCCCCACTGGGTTTAGCCAGGCTCCTGCTTCGATGTACTAAAACATTTTGTTATTACCATTTGGAGGTTTTTGGCTACGTTCGAAATCCTCTTTGGCTTTCTTATTACACCTTTCAGTTAAATTTGGCATGTTTATGCTCCTTTCTATTGCTCACTAGGATGACTTTCACTTTTGTAAAAGGAAGTCTTTCTATTCTCACTGCTTCTTTAACATGTTTGTTAAGCCACGGTGACTCTTTTTTAGTTCTTTCCTGTTTTCTATTTGGGGTAACATTGGAAGTTTGGGCCTCTATTATGGTGTCTTTAAAAAAAGGGCCCATGCAGCTTGCAGGGATTTCACTTTAGTCACTGTACCTTTTAACTTTTGTTTAACTAACCCCCTCATTTTTGCATAGTTCCCCCTTTTGAAATTAAATGCCACAGTGTTGGGCTGTTGAGATGTTCTTCCCACACAGGGGATGTTGAATGCTATTGTATTATGGTCACTATTTCCAAGCGGTCCTGCTATAGTTACCTCTTGGACCAGCTCCTGCGCTCCACTCAGGATTAAATCTAGAGTTGCCTCTCCCCTTGTGGGTTCCCGTACCAGCTGCTCCATGAAGCAGTCATTTAAAGTATCGAGAAATTTTATCTCTGCATTTCGTCCTGAAGTGAAATGTTCCCAGTCAATATGGGGATAATTGAAATCCCCACTATTATTGGGTTTAAATTTTGATAGCCTCTCTAATTTCCCTTAGCATTTCATCATCACTATCACTGTCCTGGTCAGGTGGTCGATAATAGATCCCTAATGTTATATTTTATTAGAGCATGAAATTTCTATCCATAGAGATTCTATGGAACATGTGGATTCACTTAAGATTTTTACTTCATTTGAATCTACATTTTCTTTCACATATATAGTGCCACTCCCCCCCCCCCCGCACGACCTGTTCTGTCCTTCCGATATATTTTGTACCCCCCAGGAATGATTGGTGTCCCATTGATTGCTCTCAGTCCACCAGGTTTCTGTGATGCCTATTCTATCAATATCCTCCTTTATCACAAGGCACTCTAGTTCACCCATCTTATTATTTAGACTTCTAGCATTTATGTACAAGCATTTTAAAAACTTGTCCCTGTTTATTTGTCTGCCCTTTTCTGATTTGCCAGATTCTTTTTTATGTGACTGTTTATCATCTGATCTGGCCCTTACATTATCCTCTTCCGTCCTCTGCTCCTGACTATAATCTGGAGATTCTATCATCAGACTCTATCATCAGACTCTCCCCTAAGAGAAGTCTGTGTCCGATCCAATATTCTTACAATTTAATATTCAATATTTATATTTGCAAAACAGAGGCCCCATAGCACCAGGTGTGATACAAATACATATATGATACCTCTTCCATAGAGCAGAAGATGGTGGTCTTAAAGATAAGTTTAGAGAGTATGTTGCATTCAAAAGAAGCCGTATATCCTAATCTGTCTCACAGGCTTACTTAAATGGCTGCCATTTTCCATGTCAGATATGTCTGTACTTCAGTGTTGGACACAGAAATATTTATGAGTAATCTGTATTATCAATAGCAACATTTGCCAAAGTGTATTGGGACTCATTTGAACAAGAGGTGATATAAAAATGTAAAATCAGTATTACTGAAGATAACAAAAACAGTTAAGATAAACCAATTGTTGAAAGCAGCATGATCTAACTACTAAAACCATGTATATCTTGGAAAATTGAGATAGGGAGTAACAATAATAATATTAAGCACTTACCTAGTATTTTAGTTTCATAATGCTACAAAAACATTAATTATTCCTCAGATAGAACTCCTAAAAGGTACATACTCCAGAGAGGGCTTCAGTAAAACCTCAACATTCACCAACTCAGGCACCTGTGATAACCTTGGTTTTTTCCTATTCTTACAATGCAGACCATGCTGTCTAGCAAAGTACAATGTTGTTGTATACCACTCAACAAGCATTTGAAGAGATTGTCATTTCTAGATTACCAGCCCTCAGTCATACCCAATGACATCTGTTATAGTATTAACCGGGTTGAAGTACACAGAAGAGAAGCACATCAGGGCTTACTGAGCACTTTTTTCTTATAAAATTCTGTTCATTCCCTTGTCCACTGTAGATTTCACTACAGGAGAGGAAAACAATGTCATGAAGGAATATTTCCCACAAAATCCCTTACATCACTCCAGTGAAGAGTGCTATGAATATCCTACATTTTCCATCAGACTACTGGAAACAACAACAAAAAGCCTGTGCTATCTACAGGAGAGGAGCAAACACTTATATGGGTTGAAAATCTTTTTAAGTTGTGAGGAACTCACTTAAGAAGACTGAAATATTCTTATGGGTGGTAGGAGTTGTTTTACGTAATTTGAAAAAGCTGCAGCCATATGGTCTAGACAGAATAAATTAAGGCTAACAGAAAAGAATTATTCAGACAGCTTTATGAGAAGACAACTTTAAAAAATAGCACAGCTGTTACTTTTCCTCATAATTAGATATGCAAAGTAGCGATGCCAACATTTCTTAAGTAAAGCTGCATAAGTCTGATAACAAATAATAAATAAATAAAGGAGGTAAGCAGTGAGAGCATGTTTAGCTCCTTACAAGACACAAAATGCAGACAGTCCCTGCCACACAAAACTAAATACTGCACTAAAAAATACATATGTATTGTAAAAATGGACGCAAGTTTCACTGTGTTCAGAGATACTATCTACAATTTGTGAAGGGTTACTGGGTACAAAACTATGACAAAGAAAGATGTATTCTGCATGTCTGAGATCATCATTCTGTGTAGATTTAACCCAATAATAAAGCCATCAATCCAGACTGCTAGTTAGTAAATGAAGACCTACCATATGCATATACTATAGATATGAAAAGTATTAAATTGACTTCAGTATTTTTTAAAAATATGTTTTTAATATACTCTGGACAGAATTTAGCAATCACATGACTAGGTATTCACAAAATCTTGGTGGTTCTGTAAAATAAAGGATTAGCCAAAAATATAAACCAGTTGTCCACTCGGGCTCAAGAAAGAACGTGTTATCATGAAATCTGAATTATTTTAAACCCCACATTATCACAAAAATTTGCAATTACTCTCAGCAGTGGAAGAAATTACATTTGTTACCATGGGTAGCTGATGATAATTATTTTGTGTAACTATTCAACCTTTGACTACTGGATGGCTTAATTTAATAGCACTAGTGTCTATGCACAATTATAAATTATGAATCACACTATTTTCATCTTTGCAAAGAGTGATAATATCTGAAATGGAACTCACACAGAGTTAGACAGACATCTTGAGGCAACATTCTATCAGCCACCTTAACAAAGTCTGTAGATGCTTTTTTTTCTGATGTGCTGGCTGATTGTCTAAGCAAATTTAACCATTTCCACTGTTAGTGCTAGACAATGTTAGTCACAAAGCTCCAAATTAAATCTTCAGGAAAGAGGCTCAGAAACACTTGACATTTAAAAATCAATAAACAATATAATCATCCTATACCACGTTAAGTTTTTCCAAGTCCCTTTTCCTATCCATTTTGTACTGAACAAAACTCAGTTTTAAGTAATGAAAACTGATCTCTACAGAAACAAATCATGTAACTATAGACAGTTTAGTCATCACAGCATTTTTTTTAATTAAATTGGTAATTGGAAATTGCATCCCTGTCAATTTGTGCCAGTACCTTCTCCACTTTTGCTTGCATTTGTAGGTGCTGTAAGTGGTCTGAGAGGAATAACAATGTCATCCACATTAATCCCATCTTCTGCATGCTTCTCAGAGACATGAGACAACAGTTCTGACTGATTCGGTGAAAATAAGTTACAAAGTTTACACATGAAGATGGAATTGATTCCTGTAAAAGAGAGAGAGAAAGAGAATCATTAACAGTTCTGACATCAATAGTTTACTTAAAAACCTACTAGTCACTCAGATTTATTTTTTTTATTTTGTTTACCCAAACCAGCTAATCACCAACTGGGAGAAGGACTGCATTATAGTTTTAAATTAGTATTTTATAGAAAAACAATAATATTAGGTAGATCAAGAGCAAAGTAAAGGACAACACTTTCCTCGCATCTCCTCACAGCCAGAAGAGAGATATGGATGCATGGAGAGATGGACAGGGACACGCACACACACACCCAGCAAGGAGGCTTTCCAAGGGGCAAAAGAAATAAAAGCTCTTTTTCAGTATCACTGAGGGATTCCACTTCAAGTTTATCAGACACCTACTAGTTAGAAGACGATACAAGATGGTGTCCTGAACAGATTTCTGGGACAGCATCCTGAGAAATATCCCAGCATCTTACCTTCAGCTAACAGCTCTGCATAGCAAGGGAAGCTGAAAGTCATACGGGGTTTATGCACCTGGACCTCACCTCCCACTCGCTTATCCTTTGTATCTGCCTCTAACTAGTAGGTCTAACCTTCCAATTGGTAGGTGTTTGGTACATTTTTCAAGCTCTATGGTATTGTGTGATTCATTTAAGATTTCTACTATATTTGACTCTGTTTTCTTTCACATACAGTGCTACTCCCTATACTCCTCCTGTGCAACCTACTCTGTCATTACTATTATTTTGTATCCTGGTATTACTGTGTCCCACTGATCACTGCATGAGCTTCACCATACAAGTCAGCTTTCCCCTACCTCAGGGGTGAGCAAACTACAGCCCACGTGCCACACCCAGCCTGCGGGACCGTCCTGCCCAGCCCCCGAGCTCCTGGCCCAGGAAACTAGCCCCCGACCCCTCCCCTGCTGTTCCCCTTCGCCCGCAGCCTCAGCTTGCTCACTCTGCTGCCAGCGCAACACTCTGGACGGCTGGGCTGTGAGCTTCTGAGGCAATGCAGCTGCAGAGCCCGGCCTGATCTAGTGCTCTGTGCTGCGTGGTGGTGGCCGCGTGGCTTGCTCCAGCCGGACGGCGCAGCTGTAGTGCCACCAGCCACCGGTGTTCCAGGCAGTGCAATGAGAGGGCAGGGAGCAGGAGGAGTTGGATAGAGGGAAGTTGAGTTTGGAGTGGTGGTTGGGCGGGGGGGGTATGAATAGGGGTTGGGATGGTCGGGGGAGGAATGGGGGTTGAATGGGGGCAGGGGTCTGGGGCGCGGGCAGTCAGGAAGGAGGGGCATTGGATGGAGAAGCAGTCAGGGTACAGAGAGAAGGGGTGGTTGGATGGGCCACGGGTCCCGGGGGGGGGGCCGTCAGAAATTAGAGGAGGAGTTGGATGGGGCAGTGGGAATCCAGGGGCAGTCAGGGGACAGGGAGCGGGGGGTGGTGGAGAGAGGATTGGGCAGGGGTCCCAGAGGAGCCGTCAGGGAACTGGAGGCGGGGGGGGTTTGGATGGGGCAGGAGTCCCGGGGGTGGGGGCAGATAGGAGGTGGGGGCCAGGCCATGACCTCCTCCCCTAACCAGCCCTCCACACGATCTACGAAACCTAATGCGGCCCTCAGGCCAAAAAGTTTGCGTGCCCCTGCCCTAACTAACTGTTAGTTTAAAAACTCCTGTACGACCAGGGCCCTACCAAATTCAGGGCCATGAAAAACGCATCATGGACCATGAAATCTAGTCTCCCCACCATGAAATCTGGTCTTTTGTGTGCTCTTAACCTGTACTATACTGATTTCACAGGGGAGATCAGAATTTATCAAATTGGGAGTCCTGACCCAAAACGGAGTTGCAGGGGATCACAAGGTTACTTTAGAGGGGATCATGTTATTGCCACCCTTACTTCTGCACTACCTTCAGAGCTGCATGGCCAGAGAGTGGCGGCTGTTGGCCAGGCGCCCAGCTCTGAGGCAAGTGCCCCGTCAGAAGCAGCGCAGAAGTAAGGATGGCAATGCCATACCATAACACACTTATTTCTGCGCTTCTGTCTTCAGAGCTGGGCGGCTGGAGAGTGTTGACTGCTGACTGAGGGCCCAGTTCTGCAGGCAGCAACGCAGAAGTAAAGGTGGCAATACCATACATGTCATCCTTACTTCTGTGCTGCTGCTGGCGACGGCAGTGCTGCCTTCAGAGCTGGGCTCCTGGCCAGTAGCCACTGCTCTCCAGCTGCCCAGCTTTGAAGGCAGCACTGACGCCAGCAGCAGCACAGAAGAAGGGCAGCAGTACCACAGCTCCACATACAATAACCTTGTCAGCCCCTGCGACAACTCCTTTTCGGGTCAGCACTTGTACAATTACAACACAGTGAAATTTCAGATTTAAGTAGCTGAAATCATAAAATGTACTATTTTAAAAATCTTATGACCACGAAATTGACCAAAATGGACCATGAATTTGGTAGGTCCCTATCTATGACCTTTTAAACTTTACATGCCAGCAATCTGGTTCTGTTTTGGTTTTGGTCAGGGGTTCTCAAACTTGGCTCGCGGCTTGTTCTGGGTAAGCCTCTGGCAGGCTGAGAGTCACTGTGTTTACCACTTCCTGCAGCTCCCGTTGGCCTGGAATGGTGAACCGCGGCCACTGGGAGCTGCGAGCGGCCGTACCTGCGAATGCTCAGGTAAACAACATGTCTCATGGCCCACCGGGGCTTACCTTGAACAAGCAGTGAACCAAGTTTGGGAACCCTAGGTTTAGGTGGAGCCCAGCCTTCCTGTATAAGCTCCTCTTTCCCAAAAGGTTCCCCACTTCCTAATCAACATAAATCCCTCCTGCGATCACCATCGTCTCATCCAAACATTGAGACCTGCAGTTCTGCCTGTCTAAGTGACCCAGCACATGGAAATGGAAGCATTTCAGAGAATGTTATTATGGAGGTCCTGGTCTTTAATCTCTTATCTAGCAGCCTAAAATTGGCTTCCAGGGCCACTCTCCTACCTCTCTCTGTCACTGGTCCTAAGTGTACCATGACCTCCAGCTCCTTCCTAGCACTGTACATAAGCCTGTCTAGATGTCTCAAGAGATCTGCAACCTTTGCACCCAGCAAGCAATTCACTATATTGTTCTCCTGGTCATCAAAAACCCAACTATATATATTTCTAACAACTGAATCCCCCATTACTATTACCTGGCTTTTCCTAATAACAGGGGTTCCTCCCCTGGAGAGGTATCCTCAGGGCAAAGGAATACCATAACATCATCTGGAAGGAGGGTCCCAACTATGGGATCATTTACCTCCGCTCTAGCTTGATGTTGTCTTTCTCCAAGACTTTCATTCTCCTCAAAAGCATAGAGAACATCAGATTGGGGTGGGACTGCTCTACTGTGTCCCAGAAAGTCTCTCCTATGTATTTCTCTGTCTCCCTTAATTCTTCCAGTTCCGTCACTCTGGTCTCAAGAGCCCATACTCAGTCTCTTTGTGCAAGTAGCTCATGGCCCTAATGTATATGTATGCCACCTACCCACAAGCCAGATAATCATACTATTCCTGGGGGAATTCTGAGCCAATACATTAAAAATTCTGCACCCAGTATTTTAAAATTCTGCAAATTTTATTTGTCAAAATAACACTACATAATCATGTCAGTTTCAATTACTCTGGTAATTTATTTCAAAATACCTGTCAACAAGTATGTCTATAACAATACAGACAAACACAAAATTTCTTCCAGGAGTAGAGAGTTAAAGAAATCCTTATGACAACTCAGTTCTTGTTTCGCTCCCTCCTCCCCACCAGCCCAGCCAGGGGGTCAAACACCCACAACCCCTCCACCCGAGTCCAGCCGTGCTCCCCACACCCCCAGACCAGAAAAACATCCCCTACTCTCCAGAGCCCAGACATGCCCCCCTCAGGCCAGGCAGCCACCCCTCTCCCTCCTGAGCTCAGCCATTCCCTCCTGAGCTCAGCCATGGTCCCCCAGAACAGACATCAGCCCCCCTCCATTCCCCCCTATCCCAGATACACATCCCCCTATCACCCAGAGATCCAGAGAGAGAAACAGCCTGCTGCTGGGTCCCAGGCTTGTGTGGAGTTTCCTGTACGACACCATCTCCTTCCCTCAGGACACGTGGGTAACTGCAGCTGCCAGGAACTCTATTCTCATCCCCGCCCACCCCCACCCCCAATGTCTTTTAAGTGCGAGCTCTCCCAGGTCCAATGCCCCCCTAGTGGTAGCCAGTAGCACTGCAGCCCATTTATGTCAGGGAAAGGAAATTTCTGCAAAATTCTGCATTGCACAGTAGCACAGAATTCCCCCAGGAAGTATCATATATGCTGCATTCGGTGCAATAAACTGGATAGCCTCCCTTCTGCTACTAGACTTTTGTGTGCATTATTTTTACTCTTGCGGGGGTGGGGGGATTGTGTTTTTTTTTTGTTGTTGTTTTTTTTTTAATTAGAGCATTCTCTCATCTCATCTTTGGAGACAGTTGCATTTTTTTCAAACTAATGCACAGAGCATACATCTACAACTCCTTTAACACCCTTATGTTGCAGGAAAACTCTTAAAATTATGTTTCATTAGCTTATGTATGTAGGCAGTTATTTAAAGCACATAATGTGTCCTCAAAAGATCAGTATGGCTCCTTCCCAGCCATTATGCAGTCTTGGGCACATACATATAATGGCAATTTTTAAAAATGCATATTATATACATGATAGAAATTCTCCACTGAAAAGACTCCACTCTACTTGCTTAATATGTATTCATTTTTTTTTTTTTTTTTAGATGAAGCATATTATTTACCCTGCAGGTCAAAACTGTTCTTTCTAAATGTAAATATGTATTTAAGATTCATGCTATGCAGAGTAAAAATACCTATGAACATTAAACAAAAATGTTAATATACAGTGACCATTAGAGAGATGAATGCTCCAATATTCAGATAACATTCACTTTCTGGGATCTTATTATCTTCCAGTTGATACCCAGATTCCATTTGGTCTGCTCTCCCCTTCCTGAACCGTTGGGGAAGAGAAGAACTGACTGATTGACCCACTTTCTGCTGCCTCCTCATCCCTTCTTAAGTTCTCCTGGTAAGTGTCTTTGGGGTCATCTTTTTCCCCCTTTCGCTCTGAACAGCAAGAGTCCTAGAGGAGGAGTGACCAGCTACTAGTAGAAGACTACTGAGTGCATAAACAAACAGTCAAATAAAAGACGGTTACTCACCTTTGTAACTGTTGTTCTTTGAGACGTGTTGCTCATATCCATTCCAGTTAGGTGTGTGCGCGCCGCGTGCACATTCGTCGGAAGATTTTTACCCTAGCAACACTCGGTGGGTCGGCTGGGCGCCCCCTGGAGTGGTGCCACCATGGCACCGGATATATACCCCTGCCGACCCAACCACCCCTCAGTTCCTTCTTGCTGGCTACTCCGACAGTGGGGAAGGAGGGCCGGTTTGGAATGAATATGAGCAAGACATCTCGAAGAACAACAGTTACAAAAGGTGAGTAACTGTATTTTCTTCTTCGAGTGCTTGCTCATATCCATCCCAGTTAGGTGATTCCCAAGCCTTACCTAGGCGGTGGGGTCGGAGTGAGATGTATTAGAATGCAAAACTGCTGAGCCAAAGACTGCACCATCTCTTGACTGTTGAACCAGAGAATAATGCGAAGCAAAGGTGTGGACCGAGGACCAGATAGCTGCGCAACATATCTCCTGGATAGATACACAAGCCAGGAAGGTGGCAGATGAAGCCTGAGCCCTGGTTGAATGCGCGGTGATGTGGCATGGGGAAATATGAGCCAAATCATAACAAGTGCGGATGCACGCCGTCACCCAAGATGAGATCCTCTGAGAGGAAACAAGTAGGCCTTTCATTCAGTCTGCTACTGCGACAAAGAGTTGGGGTGTTTTACGAAACAGTTTTGTCTGCTCAATATAAAATGCGAGCGCTCTATGGATGTCCAGGAAGTGCAACTGTTTCTCCGTCATTTGAGTGTGGCTTCGGGAAAAACACCGGGAGAAACATGTCCTGGTTAACATGAAAGGCCGAAACCACCTGAGGGAGTAAAGCCAGGTGTGGTCGCAACTGCACCTTTGTCTTTGTGGAACACAGTGTACGGCGGATCACCGTAAGAGCCCTAAGTTCGGAGACTTGTCTGCCAATGTAAGGCTACGAGGAAAGCTGTCTTCCAAGACAGATATAGTAGCGAGCAGGTTGCTAATGGCTCGAACGGGAGACATAAGTCTGGTTAAAACCAGGCTGGGGTCCCAGTCGGGCCTGGGCGGCCGTACTTGAGGGTATAAGGCGCTCCAAGCCTTGAGAACCTCGAAACCATAGGGTGTGAGAACACGGAATGACCACCTTTGCCTCCCGGGAAGGTAGAGATGGCTGCCAAGTGTACCTCAGTGGATACTGCTAAGGCCTACCTGTTTGAGAGACCAGATGTAGTCCAAAATAGAAGGGGATCGAGACCTCAGTGGAAGTAAATTAAGCGTTTCGCACCGCAGGAGAACGCTTCCACTTGGCCAGTATGTGACCGGCTGGGAAGGCTTCCTGCTACCCAGGAGAACTTGTACTGATTCAGAGAATGTAACTTACTGGTTAGCCATGCAGCAGCCACGCATGAGGTTGAAGATGCTGCAGGTCCGAGGTGGCGAAGTCTGCAGGTCCGAGTTGGGTCTGGGGGAGTGAGCAGGTAAACTGGCTGGCTATTGACAAGTCAGAGCAAACGTGGTGTACCAGTGCTGCCTGGGCCACGCTGCAACGATCATGAGAGCGTGCTTCTGTCCCTGCGGTGTTTCAGCAGGACTTGTGAACAGCAGGAACAGTGGAAGGCAGGCAAGGAGCTGGCTCTTCCACCGCATCAGGAAAGCAGCCAAGATCGATCCGGGAGAGACTTGGAAGGAGCACGAACAATCTGGCATTCCTGTCTCCGGCAAGCGAACAGGTCTATTTGGGGAAATCCCCACTAGGCACTTCGGAAACAGAATGCATACGTCCGGGTGGATCGACCAGTGTGAGACAGAAAAGACCTGCTGAGTCGTTTCGTCGCCAGAGTGTCGACCGCCTAGAAGACTAGACACTATCCAGATCTTCGAGGGGGCTATGCAAAAGTCCCAGAATGGTATGTAATGCCTCCTGAAAAAGGGGGAGGACTGGTCCTCCCTGTTGTGTATGGTGACTGGCGTCTGTGCTTGTCTGTAAACCACTGAGACACACGGCCTCAGCAACTGAGAGTGGAAAGCCTGGCAAACGGCCAGGATGGACTCCTCTCCAGTTCTCGGACATTTATGTATAATGCCAGCTCCTGAGAACAGGCCTCCCTTAGGATTTATGGTGCCCTAGGCGAGATTATAAACTATGCCCCTGATAGCCTGTCGCTCTTGCATACACAAACATAGCTTACAGGTATTGAAAAACTGCCACAGGCTGTTAACTTGAAAACCAGTTTAACTTGAAGCACCCTTGTAATGTTGATGATACTAGCACTAAAGTAGCACTATAGAAAAAATTCTGATTTGACAGAATGATGACAAAAATATTTTTTTAATTTGTCAAATTTATTGGCATTTTATGAGAGGTTAATTGAAACACGTTGATTAGTTTTTATTAAGCAATCTTTCTGCTTTTTTGCTGCAATCAGTAATCAATTCAATGTATGACCAAGACAAAGTGATGTCTTGTTTGATTGTAAGAATAGCCGACCAGTCAAGTGTTTCCTGACTCATTGTAGAGCGAGATAGTTTTTATGGCTGTTAGTTTTGAGAGAACTCCTTCTCCTGATGCTATTGTTACAGAATTGTCAGTAGTATATGGGTGGCAAGTTTGCTGTTATGTATAACCTGTACCAATGTCCATCAATTGATTTTGACATGTGTGCAACAAATGCAATTCTTCTCATACAGTGCAAGTCCATTTTAAATCACAACGATCACTGCTGCTTCGACGTGCTCTCTAGGTCAGCGGGTCCCACAACGTGATGCCCGCTGGGCGCCATGGTTGCCACAGGGGCTTTTCAGTACACACGCATACTGGCCAGAGGCGATGTATCTGCCAAAATGTCGCCGAAATTTCTGGCAGCCATTTTGCGCCAAACACTCCTCTGGATGACACTGCTTGCCGCCGAATATTCAGCAAGCATTTCGGTGGATGCTCAGTCGCCACACGTCCTTTGGTCTGGCGGACTGCCAGACGAAAAGGTTGGGGGACCACTGCTCTAGGTTTCTTGCACTTTGCTCATTAGTTGCTCTTTGTTTTCCTTATTTCGATTGAATTTAAGTCCACGCTCAGACCTGTTGCAGCTGAGTGAATGTACCCGCTGACAGCAGCGGCGTTGAGTGGCTCCAGCGGGGTCTCAGCTGCTGGCGCTGCTCAGCCTGCGTGCCAGCCTTGGGGTATCCTTGGGTGGTGTCAGGCAGCAGCGGGGTCCTGAGATGGGAACTGGCAGTGGATCCCGAGATCGGCAAGTGGCGCAGCGCGGGCATCCAGAGCCAGCGGTGGGGCTGAAGCATTCACCCACCACTGCGTGTTCATCAAAAAGTTCGGATCGCGTGCCACCTTTGGCTATATGTGCCGTGAGGTTGCGACCCATGATCTATTGCTACTAGTAAGGAGATGAGGCATATTACAGTTGTTTGGAGGGCTCTATTTGGCAGTAAAGGGTATTGGAAAGTCAGTCAACATTTTTTGTTTCTCTGATGAAAAATGGTCTACTCCCTTTCCCATTAGCAAACTATGTCAACTAATTGTTCAACAAACTTAATTTTCTGTTTTTGGCTAGCGTATTGATTTTTTAAAAAAATAGGTATTGAAAATTGAATTCAGAATTCTTTAGCGCATTTTTGGCGACAAATTTGTCAATGACAATCAAATGGGAACACAGTACTGCTTTCATTGCTTGGCTCACTCCCGCCTCCTCCCCCGCCAGCCTGCTGGTTCAACAGCTTGCCAGGGGAGAGGAGCTAGGTGGACCTGAACGTCTTGGGGTGCAGTAGTGGCACGCAGCAGCAAACTCCTTCGGTCCAATCACATGCCAGTGGGCACCACCGCCCGCTCACGGGGCATGGTGAATTAGCACAGCACCTGATCTCAGGGACGGAGCACCCATTGGGCACAGCGAGCTAATCCTCGATCCTGAGTTGCGCTCCCCCAGATTAGATTGGATTACTGCTAGTCGTGGGTAGAGATGCGCTCCCAGCTAGGGTGACAAGATCCAGATGTCTGATTATTATAGGGCCAGTTCTTCGATATTTGGGGCTTTGTCTTATCATAGGCACAATTACCCACCTGGGGTGATAGACAGCAAAGGTGTGGAAAAATCGGTGGGAGGTGGGGGCAATAGGAGCCTATATAAGAAAAGAGGGGGAGGGGGGGGGGGGGGCCAAAAAATTGAGGACTGTCTCTATAAAAGATAGGGACATCGGCTCACCCTCCCCCAACCCTGGTACTGATTTTCACCCTGCGTATCTGCTTCTATTCACCCAGCCAGCCGTATGTCTGTGACCATTCCAATCCTGGCTGCCTGCGAGGAAGGAGTTACTTTCACTGTCATTCCCTCAGCAGGTAGGCAAGTCAGCCTCAATCCTTCCCCACGGGCACTCCTCACCCAACACTACCCTGACAGCCCTCACGCGGGGGAAAGAGTCACCTCACAGGTGAGCATAGGCGGCGGGTTGTATAATTTGGGAGGTGCCCAAAGTGTGGTGCCCGCCCCCACCCTAACCCCGCTGTCGACCTGTAATGCCGATATAAATGAAGATACAATGCGTCAAGCACCAAGATTACAAGGGTCAATTAAATGTGTTAAGTCAGAAGCAGCACTGCCTGCTTGTCAATATACGTATTATATTTTGTTGCGCTTGCGGTGAAAAAAGTGGGAATGTTTCTTAATGTTTTCCTCTTGAATACTGGTGGGTGCCTCAGTTTCCCGCTGCAAGGTGCCAATTGAAGGTTGCTGAGGACAGATCAGAAGAGATCAGAAGAAACACAAAGGCTAGAGGAGGAGTGTCAGTTTGGAGCTGGGCTGGGGAAATGGTAAGCCCAGAACTTGGTCTAGGCTCCCAGCCTCCAAGATGGACCTGACTGAGGGGTCCTGTTTCTGTACCTACAAGCCTTTATTTTAGACTGTGATATCCTGTCCGTCTAAATAAACCTTTCTGTTTATGTGGCTGAGTTGGGTCAGCGACCTCTGGTGCCCCAGGACCTGCCTGGGCACACCGCTGCGGAAAGCGCACAGTGTGGAAGGGCATCTGAAATGCTCTGAGGTCAGACCCAGGATAAGTGTAAGCGGTCTTGCTCCGGAATAGTAGCTCAGAGAGAGGAGGCTCCCAGAGTCCTGACTTGTTTGGTATGGAGCAGTCTCACAAGCATCCCAGCATCCTCTTCACATCCATGCACTTCCGCGAATCCAACAGCACTGACCCTCTCCTCCTGGCCTTTGTCTTTTTCAGGCATTAGGAGGCCACCTGATCTCTTTGTTCTCACACACTTCAGTGGCACATTGCAGGAGAGGCGACTCAGGCCACATGCCTTGGAGAACAGGGTGTTCGGCCATTCTCCTGTGCAGACACGCATCATACTGCACTCTAGGGCTCTACAACAATCACACACCCTTATCCCACCATCTAGATCCTTGAGAAATGCATAGGGGAAACTGAGGCACCCACACAGTAGTCAGAGAAAACATTAAGAACATTCCCACTTTATAATACCTGTATACTTGAAAGGGTGTAAAATAATCAAGTATTGTGCTAAACACAATGATACTCCAACTGACCACCAAATTTAAGTTGCACATTTTCCCCCCTCAAGTGAGGGCTCTGGGATGGGGCTGAGGATGAGAGGTTCACACTGCAGCAGGGTGCTCAGAGCCGCAGGCTCTGGGGTGGGGCAGGGTTGGGGATAAGGAACTTGGGATGCAGACAGGCTGCCCCAGGGGTAGGGCCAGAGAGGACTCTCCCCACTCCTTACTGGCAGAAGCAAGCTCCAGGGGAGGGACCCCTCCTCTCTCCCTCTTCCCCTCCCCCGGTGCTCCAGGAGGCTGCCTGCCACTGACTTCTATAGCCTTAGACAAAAGCAGCATAAACAAAGGAGAGAGGCACTGGCTGTTTTCTTTCAGGCAGGGCAGATCCGAGGCGGGCACAGGGGAGAAACCCAGCTCCAAATATTGGTGGAACAGAGCCCCCAGCCTTGAATATTCCTGGTGCTTGAGCACCTCGACTCCAGCTCCTGTAGGTGAGTTCCTTCCCCCACCCCTTCCCAGAGACTTCCCAGCAGCCCCTCCCTCAGACTGTGCTGCATTCGGCTCTCTCTAGGACCCAGCAGCCCTGCTCTTTTATGCTCCACTGCTTCCCGTCTGTCTGGGCTTCCTGCAGAGTGGTGCCCTCACGCAGAGTGGGGCCCTACACGGCTGACTATTCTGCCTATGGCTAAGGACGGCCCTGCCTGAGAAGATCAAAGGCCTTGAGTACGAAGGTGACCAAGGTGAGCACCCCAGCCGAGAGATGACGCATCCGTCGTCAGGGACATTGAGGGTTGCGGTGGATGGAATGGCATTCCTGCACACATCAAGGAGGGAGTTAGCCAGCATTCTAGGGAGCCTAGGGTGCTTGGGGGAATGATGACTATTGTGTCTATTGGGTCCCTGCCCAGGCGGTATAACGAGTTGAGCCAAACTTGGAAAGGACGGAGGCGGAGCCTGGCGTGTTTGGTTACCAACGTGCAGGCAGCCATGTGACCCAGGAGACCGAAACAAGTGCGAGCCGAGGCCGTCGGGAAATTCTGTAGACCTCGGATGATTGTTGCCATTGCCTGAAACCGCAGCTGTGGTAAGCAGGCTCTGGCTAGACTGGAGTCCAAGATAGCTCCTATGAAGTCTAATCTCTGCATGGGAACCAGAGTGGATTTTTCTGATCATCAGGCCTAGACGTGTGAATAGGTCCTTGACGATGCGCACATGCTGAGTGACTTGTGTCTTGGAGGCCCCTCGGATGAGCCAATTGTCCAAATACGGAAAAACATGTATCCGACGTCGGCAGAGATGGGCGGCGACTATGGCCATACACTTTGTAAACACCCTTGGGGGTGCAGAAAGGCCAAACAGCAGGACCATAAACTGGAAGTGCTGACGGTTGGCTACAAAGCGGAGGTATCTCCTGTGCGGAGGAAAGATGGCGATGTGAAAGTACGCATCCTTCATATCAAGGGCGGCATACCAGTCTCCAGGATCCAAGGACGGGATAATGGTCCCCAGGTATACCATGTGGAACTTCAACTTTACCATAAACTGATTGAGTCCTCGCAGGTCTAGGATAGGTCTGAGACCTCCCTTCGACTTGGGGATTAGGAAATAATGGGAGCAAAACCACTTGCCCCTTTCTTCCATCGGTACCTCCTCCATAGCTCCTATGGCAAGGAGCATCTGCACCTCTTGCAAGAGGAATTGCTCGTAAGAGAGGTCCCTGAAGAGGAACAGGGTTGGAGCGTGGGAGGGCGGGGTTGAAATAAATTGGAGGTGGTACCCATACTCCACTGTGCATAGGACCCAGCGATCTGAAGTTAACTGGGACCACGCCGGGAGGAAGTAGGAGAGATGGTTGGAGAAGGGAGGAGAGGAATCCTGGCCTGTAACGGGTGCACCTTCAAAAGTTCGTCTTTGGTCCTGGTGGTGGTTTCGAGGGACCTTGATTTTGGACCCCTACGGGTCCTGACGATCGTCTGCGACCACCTCGGCCACGCCGCCAGCCAAAGTCCCGTCTTTGTCTAGGCACAGAGTATGGGTGGTGAGGCTGGGGATGGAAAGGCCTGCGTTGGGTAACCGGCGTATGCATGCCGAGAAAGAGCATTATGACCCTGTTGTCCTTCAGGCTTTGCAGCCTGGGGTCAGTCTTTTCTGAGAAGAGGTCTTTACTAATAAATGGTAAGTCCTGAACGGTATAAAGCAGTTCCAGAGGGAGGTTTGCAACCTGAAGCCACGAGATGTGCTTCATGGCAACACCCGAGGCCAGAGTCCTGGCTGCTGAGTCGGCTGCATCCAACAAGGCCTGGAGGGAAGTTCTGGCCACCTTCTTCCCTTCCTCCAAGAGGGCAAAGAACTCTTGGCGGGAGTCTTGAGGGAGAAGCTCCGTAAACTTACCCACCACCACCCAGGTGTTATAATTATAGCGGCTAAGCAAGGCTTGTTGATTTGCCACCCGGAGCTGTAGGGCCCCTGCTGAGTACACCTTGCAGCCGAGTAGGTCCATTCGCCTCGCCTCCTTCGATTTCGGGGCTGGCGCCTGCTAGCCATGGCATTCGCTCTCATTAACGGACTGCACAACTAGTGAGCAGGGAGGAGGAGGGACATACAAGCACTCGTACCCTTTAGAGGGAACCATATATTTACGCTTGACTCCCCTGGCTGCAGAAGGGATAGAGGCTGGGGACTGCCATATAGTATCGGCATTCGTCTGGATGGTCCGAATAAATGGTAGGGCCACTCTAGTGGGAGCATCCGCCAATAGAACGTCCACTACCGGGTCCTTAACCTCCGGGACCTCCTCCACCTGGAGGTTCATATTGAGTGCTACCCTCCTTAGGAGGTCCTGATGGGCTATCAGGTTGATTGGAGGAGAGCCCGAAGAGGATGTTCCTGCCACCACCTCATCTGGAGAAGAGGAAGAGGAGATGCCAGCGACGAGTGGGTCCTGGGTGGCCTGTTGCTCTTGGGCGATCTCCTGCTCCAGAGGAACCTGGGCGTCCGGTGGGTGGACTGAGGCTTCCTCCGCAGCAGTCGGAGTGGGACGGCTAACCGTCGCCTCTGGCACTCGGTGCTCTGATGAGACAGAGCAGGACGGAACTACTGGTACGCCTTGGGCCTGGTGGTACGCCCAAGGTGTCCAGAAAGACCACTGATGGAGTCCTTGGTCCTGGGCCTCTTGGAAGACTCTGGTGGGCACATCAGAATCGCGGTCCTGAGCATAAGAGCTGTCCGCGTGGGACGACCCTGATCCGTGTCTGGATGGCCATGAAGGTGCTGAAAAGCCCTGGGCAGAGTCTGTCTCTAGCAGACCTTGCCCTACTCGGCACCAGGGACCGGTACCGGGAGGTGTACCAGTACCGGGAACGAGATTGGGACCTTCAACCGGAGTGGTGCCAGGAGGTCGACCGAGATCTCGAGGCTCGACGTCGGGAGCGGCTACGGGAGTCACGGTGCCTGGAGCGGTGCCGGGAGCTGGAACGGTGCCGAGAGTAGCGGATCGGCGAACGGAATACCGACCGGTGCCGTGAGTGCGACCGGTACCAAAGAGGAGAACGGTACCGGGACTGCGAGCGGCGTCGGGAGCGCCGACGGAACCGGGAGCGTCTGCGGGACCGTGATCGTGAACGGTGCCATTCTGCTGTGCTGACAGAGGATGGCCTTATCAAGGCAGGCTTGCCGATAGACTGTATTACCCGCACTGGCGGTGCCAGGGGTTTAGGCAGCGTCGACTCTTCGTGGCAGTCAGATCCCTCACCATAGAGAATGTCTCCGGCGTGGAGGGAATGGTAAGCTCAACCACGGCACGTGCCGGGGAGCTGTCAGGCACCAGACTTGACGGCCCTCATGGGACCGGAATCGTCGGTGCCCCGGCAGGTGTCGGTGCCGGGGATCCAACTTAGACGAGCTCTCTGGCTGCAGTGCGGGTGGCACAGAAGCAGCAGGAGTCTTAGGCTTTCTCGACCTCAGGGAGAGGGAGCGGTGCCGAATAGACTTCAGTGCCGGCGATGGCTGGTGCCAAGAGGCCTTGGCAGTACCGGTGCGGTCCAGTGCCGGGGAGGTGCTTCTGCCCGTCGATTGACCAGCGCTGGGTGCCGAAGGCAGAGGGGTAAGAGCCGCCTCCATGAGGAGCTGCTTTAGCCGAAAGTCCCGCTCCTTTTTTGTTCTCGCCTTAAAAGCCTTGCAAATGTGACACTTATCTGCCAGGTGAGATTCCCCGAGGCACTTAAGGCAGGAGTCGTGTGGATCTCCTGTCAGCATCAACTTATGACAGGCCGAGCACAGTTTGAAACCCGGTGAACTGGGCATGAGCCTCGGCACCTGGTGCGGGGAAGGGGCTAATCCCCGAACCCCTCTTAACTATACACTAACTATGAACAATAAAAATTAACTATAACTATATAACTTTGAACTACATACACAACAAAATAACTAGAGAACTAAGAGTAGCTAGGGAAGTGGAGGTCAGTGAAACCGCACTCAACTGTTCCAACGACCGACACGGGTGGTAAGAAGGAACTGAGGGACGGTTGGGTCGGCAGGGGTATATATCCGGCGCCATGGTGACCCACCGAGTTAGGGTAAAAATCTTCCAACGAACGTGCACGCACACCTAATTGGAATGGATATGAGCAAGCACTCGAAGAAGAATAACAGTATTTTTTACAGAACCCAAAAGTGAGATAAGTGTCTGGGAATAATAATAAAAAACAGGGTCTCCCTCAAGGAGCTTACAAGATAATATCAGACATCATATAATAAAAGGGGTATGAACACAATAAAGTGAAGGCAAAGTTGGAATATATGGAGCCAAAGGAGAGAAAGGGTGGCAGTACAGAGTGTGGATTGTGGTGATGGGGAAATGTTACAGAATAGAATGCAGAAGCAGGATGGGGAATTAATAGGGGAAATATAAGGCAATAGAACTGGAGCAGAGAAGTGAAAACAAGGAGAATGTTAGGAGAATAGGCAGAGGAGGAGGGCTGGGTCTAGACAGCAGAAGAATAAGTGTGCTGATCATAGTTCTTAAACAATTAGGTGATGAGTAAGCAACTGACAATTGATCAACCAGGTGCTAATTAGGTGGTGAAGCAACAGGGCGATTAATTAGTCAATTAAGTGCAAAGCATCAAATAAGCAATAAGTCAATTACGTATGCACAGAATCAATGATTAAGCAGTGGATAATTAATCAGGTGGGAAGTCAACAAAGCAACTAATTAGACAGAAATTAAGTATGCAGAGAATCAAAGAAACTGTAAATCAATTAAGTATGCCGTAAACAAATAATATGAATATCAGCCAAAAATATTAAGAAATATTCAGTTTGCTAAATATAATTGATAGCTATGTTATCTGAATACTCAATAAGCTTCAAGTGATGTAAACCTAAATTTTAATATAATTTTAAATTTAAAAAGTTCCAAAATTAATTCAACAAAAAACAAACAAAAAAACACACTCCTCCAAAACCCCCAACATTACAAGCTAACAAATAAAGCATTAACATTAAGTTAACATTCACATTAAGCAGGTAACAAATAAAATTTATAAACAAACTGTTTCTATACTTTTTCTTCATATTGTTCTTCCAAATATCTCAAGCACCTTCCTAACACCCAGGGATGTGGTGATGCTTAATTAGTTCATGTTTGAAAAAAATCTCCATTTTACTTATCAAGCATAAGGCACAAGGAGATTAAGTGACTTTCCCAAGATTATACAGCAAGTTGCATACCATGGCACAGAACCCAGGCTTCCCGACTCCCTCCACTAAATACAAGACAGCATCCCTACCTTTTGATTTAAAGCACCACAAAAAAATTGACTCAAACAGGTAACACTTAGCTTAACACTTTTCAAAGCTACAACAAAGCTTAGTTTAAAAAAAAAAAAAAAACATGGTTGAGATATGATCACAAAATATGGTGACTGTGTGATGGGAACAGTCTAGAAATATTTTAACCAAATTGTAACCATTTTAAAGTATTTTATAAAGGAAAAAACTCACTGAAATTAAACTCTTCCAGAGGTATTCCTGGGCAGAAAGAAAGAGGCATATCATCTCTCTATATATTTACAAGGCTAGCCTTAGGAGTAGTCAACGTTGGCACCATGGGAGGTGTGTGCTGTCAAAAGAGGGTGTTACAGTAAGAACCCCGCTCCCTGCTGCCCTCGTCTGGCTCCGCCCCTCAGGCCTGTTCAGCTCACAGACACAGTCAGTCTCCAGCCCTGGTCCATCCCCATCCTCTGTGCTGCCTGCATCTCTGCTCCGTCCTTCTACCCTCAGCTTCACTCCAAGTTCCGCCTCCAGTCCCAGTCCACCCCCATCACCCACTCCACCTGCACCTCCGCTCCGCCCCCTGCCCCTAGCCCCCGCTTCCCCGCCTCACTCTGCCCCCAGACAAGCTCCATTCCGCAACCCTGCTCCACCTCCAGCCTCACCCAAGGTGCCATTTTCCATAAGGCATACCACATACCAATACATCAAACAAATCATGGTAATATGTATCCCAAGCAATTAGCTAAAATTATCAGCAGAGCCAATATTTCAAAACATATATATCTAATAATACTTCTTGCAGGTCTGTAGGAGTCAAAGGCAAATGTAACTCCATAATTAAAGCCAAAGCTAACCTCAGGATTAAGACTCTGATCCTGCATGCACTTAGGCACATACTCAAATGTAGACATATGCCCAAGTGCTTGCAAGATCACATTATACCTTTGCCTCTTCCCCAAGCGCATGCATTTCCCACCCTCCCCACTCCCGGCAAGCGCTGGGAGCGAGGGGGACAAGTGAGGACACAGTGCGCTCAGGGAAGGAGGAGGAGGCGCAGCGGAGGTGAGCTGGGGCAGGGTGCTGCCAGTAGGTGCAGACCAATTTTTCCCCCTGGGTGCTCTAGCACCAGAACACCTATGGCATCGGCGCTTATGGCTCACAGCTGTGCCTGCGAACTTCAGCATCTTCACCTCTTACCTGTAAGTTTTAGAGAAGCAACCGTGTTAGTCTGTATCCATTCTATGCATCCGAAGAAGTGAGCTGTAGTTCACAAAAGCTCATGCCGAAAAAAAATTGTTAGTCTCTAAGGTGCCACAAGTACTCCTGTTCTTTCTACCTGTAAGTGGCTGCCTGGCAATGGGGGATATGCACGGGCAGCTGGGCCTAGCCCCCTGGCTGCAAAGGTGATGAGTGAGGCACACTGGGGCACCACGGTATCAGTGGGCACCCAGTGCAGGCTGTGGCCCTTTAAAACTGAGCTGCTCCTCCAGAGTTGAGCATGCAGGCAGGAGCTGGGGCCCAGCTTCAGCTGCAAATACTCCAGGCCAGGTTCCAGCAGGAGCTCGGGAAGTTTCTTTTGAGGGGGCGAATGTGCCCTGGCTTACAGGAAAGCTGCAGACCTGTCCCCAGCACTACTCCTGCTTTGCCTGCTCCACATCTGTGCCTGTGAAATTTAGCGTCTTCACCTCCTACCTGTAAGTGACTGCCCTCCAGGTGGCGAGTAGGGGGCAGGGACAGATGTGCCTACTTTTAAGATGCGATACAGCCACAATATAGTATTTACTGTTTGTTTGTCTCTGCTGCTGCCTGATTGCTTACTTCCCATTCCACATGGTGTCGGGTTGACTGGTCAGTCTCTAACTCTGTTGTTCATATCTTTGAGCTTCTACCGTAGTTCCTTCAGTCCAATTTTTCCTTCTGTTTAGTAACTCTTTCCTTCCTTAATTTATACCATTCTTCATTTCCACTATTTCATTTGCTTCCTAGCATGTATGTGCCATTTCAATATTTCCCTTTCTTTCCCCTCCCCAATGTCTTTTATACTCTATATTAAGTCCTTTTACTCTTCCCTCTCTATACCTGACCACATACTCCTAAATTACATGCACACTTCTCTATACTCACTCACCTACACATCCACTCTGCCACAGGGTACTTGTTTTCTTGCACCTCCCACAACCCTGCTTCTCCATTCTTCCATTTATGCCTTGGCTATAGTGTGCAAAAAGTGTGTTCTTTATTCAAGTTAAAATCCTAGTGAAGACAAAGCAGTTTGTAGTTTTCGTATAACTTAGCAGGTTGAGTTAAAAGCTAAGACTTTGCCTTCAGTGTCAAAAAAGGTGGCTTTTCAGTTTGTATTTTACAGTGAGATAATTAACGTGTATTAGCTATCTTGCTGGAAAATCTTAGTAGACACAACTTGGTAGTTTTTACCATGATCTAAGCAGGCGAGGTCAACACTATGCCCCTCTCACACGGGAGCTTGCCTAACTACATCACAGTAAAAGCTACAGTGCCTTGTCTCCACTAAGATTTCACAGCGAGATAGTTAGGTCACTGTAAAAACAGACCTTTTTGGCAGTGAAAACAAAGCCACAGTGTACACAAGGCCTTAGCCACAGATCAAAGGCCTCTACGCCAGCAACACAGCAGGCAGCTCTCCACCTTCAGCATCTCCCAACTTCCCACTGAATCCCATAGTCACGACTCTGGTTCAGTTCCCCATACCTTGTTTCCTAGCTGCCCTTTGCTCCTTTCCAGCTCCTCCTAGCTCTCCACTCCTCCATCATTCTACTCCTCCCTAATTCCCCAAGGTCAGCTCCTCCCAGCGTCCTCACTCTCTCAACAGCCTGCAGAGATAGGCAGGCAAGTACTTGGGCTACCTAGCGTGGACAGAGCACCCCTACTCACCCTATTCCAGGGGTTTTGAGCACAGATTAAATGACATAAAACATAACATTCAATAACTTGATCTTTAGCTAAAAGACCTATAAAAACACTTTTAAGGGTTTTCAAACAGGAAATCTAAAACCACTGCATGCAAATTCCCTTTTGCCTTCATGCACATCCAGAGAGTACAGCCTAAAAATATTGTGGGATTAGCCAAGAATGAGAAGAGATTCTTCTGAGCTTAATTACAAACACAAAATAAATGGAAATACGTAACAAAATTTTTCTGGCAACAATATTCTTGCTATCCCTCCTCCAACAGGTCTAAGTTTCTCATTGTGAGCTACAGCTCCAAATCTCTCTCAGCGTTCAGACCTGTAAAAGCAGCTATGATTGTGGACTGAGTGAAGAACAGATCCCCCAGAGCTTCACCACTATATAGCTTAGCATACAGAGAACGCACTTGTATGACAACTAAGCAGGAATTTTAAACATTCTGCAAACACGTATATTACTGCAAATTAACATCTGCCACTATATCAGTGTTCTCACTGTGTACATGAATACTGTACCAATACTGCCCTGTGCAACATGGTCCAGTTATAACTCATCTACCAGCAGGACATGCCAATGCAGTCTCTGGCAAGTCCAGATGTAAAAACACTAAGTGTGGGTCTAAAGAAAAATCCACAGCTAGCCCATGCCAGCCAAGTCGGGCTCATGGGGCTCGAGCTGTGGGGCTGTTCCGTTGCTGTGTATAATTCTGGGCTCAAACAGGAGACCGAGCTCTGAGACTCTCCTACCAGTAGCCTAGAGCCCAGGCTCTCACCAAGCCCAGAAGTCTACACCACAATGAACGAGCCCACAGCCCAAGTTGGATGGAATGGGTCAGCCACAGGTTTTTCTTTGCTGTGTAGACATGCCCTAAGTCAGTGGTCCCCAACCTTTTTCATCTGGCACCGAGCCACCGAGGACCGTGGCCAGCGGACGAGCATCTGCCGAAATGCCGCTGAGAATGTCAATAGGTGTCACTGCCGAAATGCCATCGAGAAGCAGCGCCATCCAGAGGCGTCACCGCCCAAATGCTGTCAAAAATCATCTGGATTTCGACGGCGTCACCTCTGGATGCTGCTGCTTCTCGGCGGCATTTCGGCGGATGCTTGTCCGCCGGACACTACGTGGGTGCACACAGATGCCGCAGCGGGTACCATGGAGCCCGCGGGCCCTGCGTTGGGGACTACTGCCCTAAGTAATCAATTTCTTTCTAGACTTTGTGCTATATGCTACACAAATACAAAACTTTGCTATTTTGGCATTGATTCCCACCCACTACTGCTGACCTAAAATCTGCAGCTGGTTGAACACAATATAAAAAGGCTAGAATTATAATTCATATTGCAGTTTTACATTGTAATAGGAAAAATGATAATACACTAACATGAGGATCACTAACTGAGCCAATAAACGTAAAAGGATTGATGTTCAAAACTCATGTGCAATATAACAACTGATGCTTTTCATTATACCAAAAGGTGGACGCATAGCTCTCCTTACAAAATTATGCTTTTAGTAACAACTACTTACACACTAAAAGGAGATTTTCAGCTCCAAACCCCTCGTATTACAATCTGTGGGTTTGTGACACTGGCAGACCAGTGCCAGCTCGTGCCAAGATCCCTATGTCTCAGCTGAACGCTGACAAATACATAGCTGGAACACTCTGGCTCAACTGTGTGTTAGATAGTTAAAAAACGGATTTGAATTATAAGAATGTGTTTAGACTCTACAGTGGGGGATCAGCAACCTTCGGGATGTGGCCCACCAGCGTAAGCCCCCAGCGGGCCAGGCCAGTTTGTTTACCTGCCGTGTCCGCAGGTTCAGCCAACTGCAGCTCCCACTGGCAGCGGTTCATCACTCCAGGCCAATGGGAGCTGTGGGAAGCAGCGCGGGCCGAGGGATGTGCTGGCTCCCGCTTCCCGCCTGTGAGTTGCTGCATGCATTAATCTCACAACATCTGTATGCCTCAGGTAATATTTGAACAGCTATGTTGTGAGCCTCTGTGACCAGGTAAATCACTATACAGGAGAGAGATATTAATTAGCAAGAAGGGCTGATCTTCAATAGAAAGTGTTACACCCTTTCCAAAACAAAAAGTTTATTGATACCAGAAAAACTAGTGTGTACACTGCAATTGGACTATCCCTACATACCATCAACAAGAGGACAAAATACTTCTGTTGTTCTGCTCTCCTCCCTGTGAAAGCAAGTCATGCAAGTAGACCCCTGCCATCAGCTGAGTTTGCAGCTCAGCTCAGCAGGAGTGGGATACAACTACAAAGAAAAGGAAGTTGATATTTGTGTGCTGCTTTGACTCTGTGGGACGAAGTGTTTCTCAGCATAAAAAACAGATCCTCAGTGGCTTAGCCTGAATTAGCCCTAAACAACATATAGAATCTGATTACAGCAGCTTTTATTACCTTTTTAAATGTAAGATTGCAACTCATTTGTGTATCTATGTTTACCGGTTTTAATTTTGTAAATAATTCTCTGGTTTCCTTTTTCTATTTAATAAATCTTTATAGTTTATTATAGGATTGGCTACAAGTGTTGTGTTTGGGGTAAGATCTCAGGTGCAACTGACTTGGAGTACATGACTGGTCCTTCGGGACTGGGAGTAACCTGAATATTGCTCTTATTCTTGATATGAGACCATCTATTACAAAGGTATGCTCACATGGGTGGTTAGAGTACCCAAGGGGACTGTCTGTAACTCCATATTAAGATAGATTTAGTGCCTGAGGAGCTCACACTTGATAACTGGTTGGGGACATCTCAGGTCTTGTCTACACTAGAGTTTTGTTGACAAAAGTTATGCTGCTTTAATTCAACCGCTATTGCATGTCCACACTATGATCCTTGTGTAAGCAGAGCGCATCCACACTAGCAGCTCTTGCATCGACACAGAGATCAGTGCACTGTGGGTAGCTATCCCACTATGCAACTGGCTGCAGGGTTTGTTGGAAAGGGTTTGCAATACCTCATGGGCCAGGTAAAGCATCACATGATGCAGGTTTCTCAATCCCATCTTTCCATGGGCATCCTTCTAGATTGCCAGCTGCTTTTCAACTGAAGCGTGGAGGGAAGAAAGGAGTGGGGGGGGGCGGGGGGAGAGACAGAAACAAAGTGTGTATTGGGGAAGCATGTGAGAGACAGTAGTGGGGGGGAAGTGCATATGTGAAAAGACAGTGTGCACTGGGGAAGTGCGTGTATACTGGGGGAGAGTGTGTCAGCACACTGTCTCTAAGTTTAGACAGCAGCCTGGGTAACCAATTCTGGGGAGGGGGGACGCCCCCCACAACATCCCCTGGCTCTACACAGCAGTCTCTTCCCACCCTCATCCCTGCAGCAACAGTCTGCTCTGTCTGCCTGCCAATTCCATATTGATGGTTCTGTGATTCCCTCTGAATTCTCCAACAGCCTCCTCAGCCACCATGAGCATCCTTCACCAGCTCTGAGAGCTCTCCACACTGAAAAATGTCAAAGCTTCCTGGAGCTTTGACAGGTGAACGGTGCATACCTGCAGGGCAGCCAAGTTCAAAACAGTAAGCACAGCGGTCATGGTGGTGGGCCTTGTGGGATACTAGGGAAGGCCAGTTATGTTGACATAACGAACAGCAGCTGATGCTTTGCCAGTAACTCTACCGCAGAAAGCTCTATGCCTCTTCTCAAGGCGGTTTTATTTTGTCGTCAAAACAGCAGAGTTTTGCCTCCTATAGTAGCTCTGTAGCATGTACACCTCCACTGTTTTGTCAGCAAAAAACTGCCTTTTGACAACAAAACTGTGCAATGTAGACAAAGCCTAAGTATAGAACTCACAACTAATTTGGAGTTTGTGGTCTTGCTCTTAACTGTCTACCCTGAGGTTGGTACTCATGGTCTTGAGTCACTGCAGCAGCATTACAGGGTTTCCTAGAAAAGGAGGAGAGGGGACTCGCAGATGAATATATACAATTTTTTTCCTTGGTGTAACTACTTTAGCTCAAACAAGAAGTATCCAAGTTTCATGCTAATATTTAACACAGGAGTAACAAGTAACAGGGCCAATAATTTTAGTTGAACATAAAAATAACTGAATAACTTTGTGATGTGTTAAGTCAATAGACTTATATTTTGAACTGCACATATACAGAATTATAATATATGCAGTATCACATATTATGCTATTCCCTTCCAACTCTGAATGCATTAACAAAAGTGACATAAGAAAAATAGCATCAAACCCTGCTCGGCTTGTCAGAGAGGAGCACTATTTTCTGCATATTTGCCATCTGTATTCAAATATGTGTTACTATGTAGCTGTGGGCTTTGTTGGCTTCCAGCTGAGTCATTGTGTAGTCAGGGTATTCCACATAGAAAATAAGCAGGTTAAAATAGATACACAAAGAAAAGTCAGACTTTCTTCAAAATATTGTGAAATATGCTAATTCATTTATTTTTATACCTTCAGGCAATCTGCAGTATTTCATAATCTTGATGAAATGCAACTAATTGTGCCAATTGCATTTTTCCATCCTTCAAAAAAGGAGCTTGGAACAAGTATGATCATCAGTTACCCATACATTTGCCTCAAGAGCAGACACTTAGCCAAAGATTTGATCTTCAGGCCTTTCCTTCCCACCACCACCCATTAACATTTTGGAGTTATAAATTGAGGGAAAATACTAATTTTAGTTCTCTTTTTTTGGTGTGGTGAAAATCATCATTTCATTGTTTCTAATCAGTAAGCTCTGCACAAGTAAAGCTTCAGCAAGAAGTTTAAAAATGCTACACATGCTGTAGAACACTAAACAGTGCCATATTTCCTGTTGATTCTTACAAAAGCCTTGTTTACATTACATTTAGTGGCAACTCTCGGAGTCCTAGCGCTTATCTACACAGGGACTCTCAGGAAAGTTATAACAAATCAACTAAAGGTACAAAAAGTCAACGTGAGGAAGTTAAAGAGCATTAAATCCTCATGTAGATGCTCTCACTTAAAGTGATCTTAGGCCTTGGCTACACTGGCGCTTTACAGCGCTGCAACTTTCTCGCTCAGGGCTGTGAAAAAACACCCCCCTGAGCGCAGCAAGTTACAGCGCTGTAAAGCGCCAGTGTAAACAGTGTCCCAGCGCTGGGAGCGTGGCTCCCAGCACTGTAAGCTAATCCCCGCGGGGAGGTGGAGTACCTGCAGCACTGGGAGAGCTCTCTCCCAGCGCTGGCGCCACGACCACACTCGCACTTCAAAGCGCGGCCGTGGGAGCGCTCCCGCAGCAGCGCTGTACAGCTGCAAGTGTAGCCATACCCTTAGCTCACTGTGATTTAATCCGCCTTGGAATGTGGGAGACTTGAGAGGAGGTGGTGGGGTGTATGGGTCAGAGAAAGTGAAAATGACTCTCTAACCCAGTGGTTAACATGTTCACCTGGGAAACCCAGGTTCCAATCCCTGATGCAATCAATGTTTAAGTGCTTTATACAAAGTGGAACAGTTTCAACAGGAGGGATAAAGAAAAACCCATAGGTACCTTGTAGCCCAATAATTAGGACATTCAGCAAGGAGATGTGAGAGCTGGGTTCGAGTCCCTACTCCCAATCAGACATAGTGGGGACTTGATCCTGAGTATCCCACGTGAGAATTCCATCTTTTGAGCTACTAGGTATAAGAGACTGGAACCACCATACTTTCTGCATGTCAAGTATGCTCTGATCTCATTTCTGGGATCAGGCCCTGATGGCAAGTAAGCAAGAGAACATTTAGTTTGTGAATCCCATCGAGACTAAGGCTCAAAGCTGCTCTGTGGTATCAGAACTTGGGCAGCTTTGTGCATGGGGCATAGCTGTCTTTAAAATTCGACACAAATTGGTCTATTCTATCCCTTAAGGTTAATTCAATAATGTCAAAATTTTCTACAGCGGCAAATGATTTTGGATGTCTTATCTTTTGGGTGCCTTACTTGACATGCCTTGAATCTGTGTGGACCTAGCCCGAAGTCTCTCAAGTCTCTCTCCCTCATATATTTTATATCAAAAAACTAAAAAACATTCTTCCCGAACTATGCAGACTTCAGAACTGGATGAAAAAAAAATTATTTAAATTACTTGTTTAGTCTAGACAGGATGACTCAAGTCTAAAAACTCCAATGCCACATCTCAAAATCAGCATTACAATATACCTTGTCAACAGGAAATTTAAACAGTGAAAAGCTTATGTGGCCTATTCATCACATACAGAAAGTGAGGCTCTTGCCTGTCAGGGTGACAAAGCAAACTGATGTTTAGTACTTGCTTTCATCTGATCATGAAACAATTTAGGTAGGAATCAAATGTATCAAACTTTCTTCTAAAAATGGCTGAAATAGACACGTGAAAAAAGTCATAGAAGAAAATTAAGTCTGTATGCACACAGCTGCAGTTTAAAGAGATCAGTTTACTTATCAAGGGACATAACCAACAGTTAAGTTTTTAGTATATAGGATAATTGATTACAAAGTTGGTAGAGATCCTATTACGACAACTGTATAAAAGATCCTACAAAATATCTATACTAGGAGATAAATATTTGGTTTATACTATATGTACCTTTTCTCACAT
This sequence comes from Chelonoidis abingdonii, assembly GCF_003597395.2. NCBI lineage: Eukaryota > Metazoa > Chordata > Testudines > Testudinidae > Chelonoidis > Chelonoidis abingdonii. Next base: position 287,921,615 of record NC_133770.1, read on the forward strand.
AATTATTTTAAAATACACGTGCCAACTATCTAACTAAATGTTCTACAAGGCTACAGTTACCTTACATTCATAGACAACAAAAGTTATATTCCATGTTCTAGTAGCTACCTCTTGTGGCCAAACACAGGTGCTGCATTCTACACTTTAGGGACCCTATCCTGCAAGGTACTGTGTCCTGAAGCAAAAGACACTCATAAGAAAATAAACCAACATCCTCAAAACTGACCTCTGATTTTTGGGTACCCTACCTGAGATGCCTCAAACCTGACTTGTAGAAGCGCAGAGTATCCATAATTCTACTTGAAATCACCTGGAACTGTAGGCGTCCTGCACAACAGTTGGCTGAAAATCAGGTTCAAGGCACCCAAATATTATTGAACTGAGGTCAAAATGCAGGGCATGTCTCCAGTCTTAATCTATGTCCTCACATAAGATTATGTATATTGATTCTGCTATTTGCACAAGATAGTCATAACATCCTTTTTTATGAACATTTAAAATACAAAAAATGACACTAGTTTAGCGCACATTAGCAGGACATTTTATAGTTACTCCCCTTTGTAAGTTATTTTCACACATAAACATTAGAAACTACTTTTTCCTTTTTTGGGGCACTCTTCTAAACAGTTTAGACCAGGGGTAGGCAAACTTTTTGGCTCAAGAACCACATCTGAGTGGGGAAACTGTATGCAGGGCCATGAATGTAGGGCTGGGGAGGGGGGTTGGGGTGTGGGAGGGAGTGCAGGAGGGGTGCGGGGTGCAGCAGGGGGTTGGAGGCTCAGGGCAGGGACCTGGGGTGCAGGAGGGAGTGCAGAGTGGAGGAGAGGGCTCAAGCAGGAGGTTGGTATGAAGGAGGGGTGCGGCAGGGCCAGGGCAGGGGTGGGGGTGCAGAGTGCAGGAGGGGGATGAGGGCAGAGGGTTGGAGGCTCAGGGCAGGGGGGTGGGATGCAGGTGTGACAGGAAGCTCAGGGCAGGGGGTCAAAGTGCAGGACAGGGCTCAGGGCAGCAGGGGGCTCAAGGCAGGGGGTTGGGGGGCTCAGGGCAGCGGTTTGGGATGCTGGGTGCAGGAGGTGTTCAGGGTGCAGGCTCCAGCCCAGTGCTGCTTACCTCAAGTGTCTCCAGGGTGGCAGCAGCGCACAGCAGGGCTACGGCAGGCTCCCTGCCTGCCCTGGCCCCACACCACTGCCAGAAGTAGCCAGCATGTCCGGCAGTGGCGCCTGGGGGCAGGATGGGGCAAGCAACTCCACCACGTGCTGCCCTCACCTGCACGTACCACCTCCAAAGCTCCAATTGGCCACGGTTTCCTGTTCCCGGCCATTGGGAGCTGTGGGGGAAGGTGCCTGAAGGTGAGAGCAGCACACAGAGCCCTCTTCCCCTCCCATCTCCCAGGAGCTGCAGGGATGTGGTGCCAGCCGCTTCCAGGAGTGGAACAGGGCCAGGGCAGGCAGGGAGCCTGCCTTATCCATGCTGCACCCCAGGGCTGGGAATCCTGTAGGCCAGACTGAAAGCCCTGACGGGCCAGATCCATCCCACAGGCCGTAGTATTCCCTCCCCCGGTTTAGACCACTAGCTTTGGTAGCCGAGGATACCCTTAAGAATCTGAAGGTAAGCAATGTTCTAATACATCTAACAGCACTGAAACTTCCTTATAGAGATTTAGCAGCACTTCTTCCTTAAGAGTAAATTACATGCCAAAAACCCTACTGGGCAGTCTGAGTCCATCCACTATAGGGAAGTGGGAACGGACTCATCACCACCATCTCCAGGCAGCAGGGAGGAACTCAGGCCCCCACTTCACCCACCTTCCTTGCCCAGCTCGCTCCTATAGGCGGAGAGGGGGAGTGGGGAACTGAAGCCAAGGCTCGGAAGTCAGAGATGGGAAAGGCTGGCTCCCCTCCCCAAGTGGGGGGGGTTCCCCCTGCCCATATGTGGACTTGCACCACCCTCCTGGGGGCGGACCTTCCCCAGGCCCCTGCCTAGAAAAGGCAACTCCCGCCGCGTCAGGGCAGGGGCCGCTCCCGCCCCGCCCCACAGAGAGGCACGGGGAGGGGGCGCATGGAGACTCTTTTCCTGCCCCCCAAAAGGAAATGAAGGTGGCAAGCAGGCCCGTCGGTCCCCCCACAGCTCTGGGGCGAAGGGGAAGAAAGGGGGGCTGGCTTGGCTAGCAGAGGGATTGGGGGCTCGGAGCAGGTTGGCTGAATATCGGAGGGGGCAGGTACAGGCTCGGGGGCTGGCGAGCAGCAGCCCCAGGGTTAATTAGCGCTGGGGTTCCGGCACCCCTCCGTAGCTGCCATGAGGCCGGCCCTGGGAGACTGGAGAAGTTCCCGGGAGGTCGGTGGCTGAGGAAAGAGGGGCCATGCCGGCGATGAGACTAATACGTGCGGGAACTACTTCACACGCGGACAGATCATAAATGAACAGCTACCGGACGGGTCTACTTTTTATGCTCGCCCCTCTCCTCCTCCCAGGATAGGATCCCTCCGCGCGCGTTCCCCTCCCCCACTGCTCACGTTTAGACCAAGGCCGCCCCGCTCACCTGCAGCCGGAGCCTCCATAGTCGGTCGCGAAACGAGGTGGTAGTGAAATAAGGCAAAGGTGGGGGTTTTAAAGCACTTTCGTCCCAGTCGACTAGGCCACCTGGGCGCCCCGCTGGCTTCCCCGCTGCTTGTGAAATTATTATTTTTAATGGGGGTCAGAAAAGCGAGGTGGCGGATTATGGCGAATCTGCCGCGTCCGACACGGCGGCTTCTTCCTCAGCGACGTCGCACGGAGAGCGCGAGGGCAGAGGGGGAGGGGCTGGGAGGAGGCGCGCGCCGTCCAACCGCCGCCGAGCGAGCTGTTGTTGGGTGGCGCGTGCGCGCCTCTTTCCTGCCTGAGGTCGCGAGCGCTCGTATGTCCTGTGTAATGCGGAGCTGCGGCGGCACTAGCGATGCGCACGGGGCGGTTGTGGCCGTCACGGCCCGGCGGAGCGGCGTTCAGGTGTGCCCGTGGGGTGGCTGCAGCCCCAGCGGCGGTCAGGCAGGATTCCAGCCGACCAGATTGCGCAATAAACTGGCGGGTTTTCCGGCCCTTTCTCACAGGCTCCGGGGCTGCTGGAGCGAAGAGAGCCCCGGGGAGGAGGGAGCCGCGCGTTCACCCTGTACCTGTGGGGAGGTGGAGAGGCCTGCGGGGATGAAGCGAGCCCTACCTCAGTTTCCCTCTCTGGCAGTAGCTACAGGAGAGAACTTGGGCAGCGGTGCCAGTCAGAGGATGCTCGCACGGCATTGAGAGGTATGATTGCGGCTCCCCTGCGCACACCTGTGCTAGCTTTAGCTTGGTGAATATCACACTGAAGGTGAAGGGTTCCTGGGGGGGCTGGGACAGCCTGTACTGCTCTACGTATTTACTGCTGTCGGTAGCTGGGCGGGCTAGGTTATAGCTAGCACAGGTATTCCCAGGCTGCAGGTCACACCCTCCCAGTGCAGTGTAGACGTGCTCTGAGACACTGCTTCCCTTTCCCTGATGCTGAAGTAGGAGAGGTTGGGGAAGTGCTGGAGCCCCCTTTTATAAAAGGGGGCTGGGCGTTAGGCAAAGATGCAGCTCTCTCCTGGGGCTGGAATCTGATGACCTTCAGGCCACATTACAAAGTTCATCTGTGCCCACCTTCTGGGGAAGGGACTGGTGTTTGTGTAAGATAAGTAAGATATTTCTCATGAGTTCTGAGGAACATGCTGGCTCTCAAACATTGTACTTTAAAATTATGTTAAAGGCACCTTGGAGCTCAGGTAGGAACTTTTTTTTCTGTAGACTCAAATAGAGAAATGGTAAAGCTAGGTTATAAATGTGGATTGTCTTGCCTCAACTAAAATTCCTCAGTTTGAGGCACTGAGCACCCATAGCTAACATCATTATGTTAATTTATTAGCTATGACTCAGGAGATAGAGGTTCAATTCCTTGCTGCATCACATACTTCCTATGTGATCATGGGCAAATCACTTAGCCTCTCTGTGGTTCATTCCCTGCTTCACCACATATCCTTGTAAGATGTAAGCTTATCCAACCTCTTCTTTTAAGCAGTTGGTTTTTTTAGATAATGTTCAAAATGGTTGTAGATACATGTAATAAAATGTTCTCTATCAGGACTAGATTAATAGTATTTATCATCTATAGTACTTACCCTTTGTTTTCAAAGTACTGTATGTATATTAAATATTTAATCCTAACTATATTAGATGTTATATTACTCTTTCTAGATTGGCTCCATGATGCTGAGGAGGGTGGGAATGCCAGTGGAGCTTCCCACTCTCCATCCACTGTCTCTTTACCCTTTATGTCTTTGTGGATCACAGTCTTGTGTGGAGCCCTCCGTATAGTGCTACCAATGAGGACAGTGCTGTGGAGGAAGCTGAGACCCAATTTTGTGAGGAAGGACTGTGTGTAAAAATTCCCCCCAGTGCATGAATCTGGGGATTGGACCTTATCTTTAATTGTTCTCCACATCCCTCTGTCCCCTAACCTCTTAATTTTTGCAAGGGAATAACACTGAGTTAAAATCATAAATACAGCATTTTAGAATAAATAAGTTGCCATAAATCAGGAAAAGGCATGTGCTTTCTAAAGGTCAGATAACACGTATGAACACAGCCTCTGATTTCTCCAGTGGATCATCAGTGGGACTTTCTGTGAGCTACAGGGATCCACCTGCACAGAGCTCATTATACAATATGATGGGGGCTAATTTAGCTACAACGAGTCAGGAAAAAGATCTTGGAGTCATCATGGATAGTTCTCTGAAGATGTCCACACAGTGTGCAGAGGCGGTCAAAAAGCAAACAGGATGTTAGGGATCATTAAAAAGGGATAGAGAATAAGACTGAGTATATTATTGCCCTTATATAAATCGATGGTACGCCCACATCTCAAATACTGCGTACAGATGTGTCTCTTCATCTCAAAAAGACATGCTGTCATAGAAAAGATTCAGAAAAGGGCAACTAAAATGATTAGGGGTTTGGAGAGGGTCCCATATGAGGAGAGATTAAAGAGGCTGACACTTCAGCTTGGAAAAGAGGAGACTAAGGGGGATATGATAGAGGTATAAAATCATGAGTGATGTGGAGAAAGTGGATAGGAAAAATATTTACTTATTCCCATAATACAAGAACTGGGGTCCCAAATGAAATTAATAGGCAGCAAGTTTAAGGCTGTGGCTACACTGGCAGTTTTGCAGCGCTGGTAATTACAGCTGTGCTCGTAGAGCTGTGTACGGCCAGCGCTGCAGTGTGTCCACACTGACAGCGACCAGCGCTGCAGTGTGTCCACACTTGCACCAGTTGCAGCGCTTGTTGTGAGTGGTGCATTGTGGGCAGCTATCCCACAGAGCACCTCGTCCATTTGTCGCTGTGGTTGTGGGAAGGGGACGGAAGGGTGCGGGTCATTCCGCTTCCTGTTCCAATGACCCGTGCTGCCAGGGAATCGGGCCCCGCGCCTAAGAGAGCCCCGCACCTTAGGCACCTTTTTAATTTTTTTTTGTTTTTAAACTTACCCCGTCCCGGGTGTGGTCTGCTCCATGGTCCCGCTCCTTTGAGTGAAGCGCCGGCGGAGCGCGGTATGGCCCCGCTCTCCCAGCTAGAGCTCCAGCTGGGCGGCGGGCTTGCGGCGCTCCGGCCGGGGCTCCACAGGAGAGTGGGGCGCGGGCTTTGTCGCGCTCTGGCCGGGAGAGCGGAGTTGCGGGGCTTGCCGCGCTCTGACCGGGGCTCCAGCCGGGAGAGCGGAGTCGCGGGGCTTGCCGCGCTCTGACGGGTCCAGCCGGGAGAGCGGAGTCGCGGGCTTGCCGCACTCTGACCGGGGCTCCAGCCGGGAGAGCGGAGTTGCGGGGCTTGCCGCGCTCCGGCTGGGAGCGGCAAGGCGGCGGCTCCGGCCGGAGCGGCGGCAAGCCCCGCTCTCCGCCGTCTGGAGCTCCGGCCAAGCGCGGCAAGGCCGGCGGCTCCGGCCGGAGCGCGGCAAGCCCCGCTCTCCCGTCTGGAGCTCTGGCCCTTTAAATAGCACCCCCCCGAGCCCTGGGACAGTGAGGGGGTATTTAAAAGTCCTGGGGCTCCAGTGCCTCTGCACCCCGGTCCTTCAAATAGCCGCCGGAGCCCCACCTCCCTCTTACATTCTCCAGCACTCCGCGGCTATTTAAAAGGTCCCCGGAGTAGAAGGGGGTTTGGGGGCTACTTAAAGGGCTGGGGTTCCAGCTGCCTTTGCTGCACCCCATGACCTGCCCACACCATCCGGCCCCCGCTGCCTGCAGCCAGCTCTGCACTCCGTGCCCACAGCCACCTCTGCAAACACCCTGTCCTGTCTCCAGCCAACCCCTGCCACCACACCCCTGCAGCCTGCCAAAGCCAGCCAGCCCCCACACACTGCTGCCCGCACCAGCTCTGCACACTGCCCAGCCGCACCCCCTGCCCTGTTTCCAGTCAACCCCTGCTGCACTCCATTGCCTGAAGCCAGCCCGCCCCACACCCCTTGTCTCCAACCAGCCCCACATCCTTGCCCTGCCTGCAGCCAGACCCTACCCAGTCAGCCCCTGCCCTGCCTTCAGCCAGCCCATGTCCACTGCTGCCCTGCAGTTTCCAGGCATTAACCCTACAGGAGCAGCTGGAACCAACACGTGTGCACACCCCAGGGAGTGGCGGGACCCACACATGTGAAACGGCAGTCATTAATAACCAATCAACAGCATATATGATGCAATGTATATAATTTATTATCATATAGTTATGGAAAGTAAAATAATACATGAAAGAAATGAGAGGCTTTTTTTTCCTTTTTTTTAAGTATCCCTGCCGATCTGTGCTTCTCTTTGGTAGTCAATTCCTTTCCTTGGCAGCCTTCTCTTTATCTTGCAGCCTGTTCCTTTTCATGGTTCCTTATCCCTCCAGTCTTGCAACTTTTTTTATTTCTGTGGAATACAGATTCATAACTGCTTTCACCATCTCTTCCTAGTCTTCCTTGGTTTTTTTCTTAAGCTTTGCAGTCTTTCAGAAGTCTGCACTGATGGAGCAGTATTCAAGGTCACTTTAAAAAAAACACAGAGAGATAAACTGTTAATACAGAGCTTGCATTGTTTTTAAGAGTTTTTGTAGCATCATTTACACATTCTGAGCATAGCACAGAGAGGCCGCAGCTGCAGATAGAGATGGCGAGTTTCCCCCACACGGCTCACAGTGGAAGGGGGGGTGCCACGTGGCTACCTGGGAAGGGGTGGGGTGGGGTTGCTTCACTGTGGAAGCCATGGGGTTCTGTGACTTGTGGAAAGCAAAGAGCAGCTACAGGGAAATAACACTGAACCCTACACCCACATCTGCCACAGCAGCTACTCTCAGAGCCATCTTGCACATGCAGCTCACCTGGGAAGGGGTAGGGGTGGGGGGGGGTTGCTTCACTCTGGAAGCCATGGGGTTTCTGTGGCTTGTGGAAAGCAAAGAGCAGCTACAGGGAAATCAATGGGCTATTCCACATCTAGGCATGCTTGCAGGCAGCCATAGCCCCCCTGCTCCCCAAAACATTTGCATCCTTATAATAAAAGCTTCTTACCAGGAACAGGCTCCTCTGCTGTTCCTCACTACCAAGTCCCAGCAGCTGCGACTGGCTAGCTTCTTCCTGGCTGGAAATAGCTCCTGCCTGCATGACTCCTGGAGTCTCCAAACACCTTAGTAGCCTCCTCTCCTCTCCAGGCTCTGAGCCAGAGCAATGGAGTGCGAAGCGATGACCAGAGAGGCTGAAAAGGCATGCTGGGATACCTCCTAATACCCTGGAGGCCAGTTACAGCGCTGGTGAGTGTCCACACCTGATGACCAGCGCTGCATCACCAGCGCTGGTCTCGCTACACCGAGAAGCGGACCCAGGTGTACAGCAGCGCTGCAAACAGGGAGTTGCAGTGCTGGCTGAGCTTTAAGTGTAGATACTGCTAAGTTGCAGCGCTGTAACCCCCTCACCAGCGCTGCAACTTGCAAGTGTAGCCATGGCCTCAAACAAATAAAAGGAAGTTCTTCACGCAGCGCACAGTCAAATTATGGAACTCCTTACCTGAGGAGGTTATGAAGGCTAGGACATAACAGCGTTTAAAAGAGAACTGGATAATTCATGGTGGTGAAGTCCATAAATGGCTATTAGCCAGGACAAGTAAGGAATGGTGTCCTTATCCTCGTTTGCAGAGGATGGAGATGGATGGCAGGAGAGAGATCACTTGATCATTGCCTGTTAGGTTCACTCCCTCTGGGGCACCTGGCATTGGCCACTGTCGGTAGACAGGATACTGGGCTAGATGGACCTTTGGTCTGACTCGGTACGGCCGTTCTTATGTTCTTAGGCGCTGGGCCTCAGGCTCCAATTCAACAAAATACATAAGCATGTGCTCAAATCCATTCTTTTTTAGCAAAGCACTTAAGGTTACTATCATTTCAGTCTTTTTTGTTATAACCTTTTAGGAATCTATACCAATCCATATTACTTTACTAGAATCATCTTGTCAGGTTCTTTCATCATAAACAGAAGAAATAAAAAAAACAACAACAATTATTAACATTGATGTGATTACTTTTCATTGAATATCCTGAAATATATCAATGATTATTTTCCAGCAAAACTGTATTGTTTTGGTTTGATTTGACTCTGAAAGTCACTACTAGGGAATGGAGCTGAAAAAGTTTGCCTCCTGCTGTTGTTTTTTTCCTGCAAAAACAAAGAAAGCACTATTGATTAGTTGATGGAATGGTTGATTCATAAGATTTTTGTGAATATTATTGATAATACACCAAGGATGGCTTTTTTTCAGAGCTATTTGAATTTGGTTTCAGATATGACTACTGAAAGTTCATACCATTAAAAAGAGACATTCAGTTCCTTGTCAATACTGTCAACTCATTTGTGTTAACCTTAACGTGACCATCATTTGTGTCACTTGTCTTGACAACTGATTGCAATAAAACAATGTTAACAGGTGTCCACTTCAGCTGAAGGGTTCATAGAGAGACTTCAACACATGTGCTTAACTTTAACCATATAAGTAATCCCTTTCAATCAAGCCTTTGTAGGATCGAGGACTTTGAGTGAAGTTATACTCTGAAAAGCAGTTCTGCATTTGGGTCTCAATGACCTTCATGGACAGTTTTCACAGTATACAAAAAAGGGATGTTTTCTCTGACTGCCAGCTCTGTAAACGAACGACCTGTGAATAACAAACTATGTTCTTCCTACATAGGGAAGGTCCTCCGCAGTATTTTGCACCTCTCTTGGGTGCTAGAAGATTGGAGCCAAGATGCTAGTCACATAACTACTGCAGTGGCTAAGGACTATGAAGCCTATAATGCTCAATAAAATGAGTAAACATTGAATCATTGTTAAAATCATATTTTGTCATTAATACCTGGTAGTTTGCAACTCAAAATTGAAGGGCAACCAGTTAGTAACTTTTCTTGCCCGGGAGATCAAGGTGTTTAGAATCCTTCTTAAGAGAGAGTCTGGAATGTGCTTGATATTTTCTTTTGTTGACTTCAGGGAGTTGGAGTAACGCTTCTCCCTTCCAACCTCCATTCCCTTGGCTGGAATATAATATTTTTTGTCTGTCCATTTGCAAGGGGCGAAATAGTGGCAAGTATCTGCCATGGAGCATGAGCTGGTGCCTCACTGATGGATAGGGAGGGAGATCTTACCCTGAAGGTTAATGTATAAAATGTCCACCAGGGAATGTTGAGACTCCTGGACTTCTCCAACGGACTCTGGAGGGATTTGGCTAGATACCTCAGTAAGTTCTGGAAGGCCCTAAAGTCGTCTGCATAAGAGGGCAGTGGTGGAACTACTGCCTCATTGGGGAAGAGAAGGACTTGGCTGAAGGTGGAGATTATTCTTTGTTCAGTGGGTCTTGCTCCTCCCAGGCTCTTCAGATACAGAGGGAACATGTGGTACCGACGAGCAATCTTGAGATGGCAGGAGCCATTGCACTGCTGACACTTCCATGCAGATACCCTATAAAATTGGTAGCTGTAATGTGTCCAGGGATCCAGTACGCCCACTGTGCAAGTGGACAGGGGAGGAGTCCCCGAGGGTATTTGTGCCCAGGGAACCTAGGACATTTGCTGGTCTCTGAAAAGTCCTCAGTGTTCATCCATAGAGGAATGTGGTGGCACAGTGCTGAAACAGAGCCCTGTACAAAAATCTCAGAGTGAGGATGTCATCCCCCAAGTTGAAAAGAGGGGCTTTGAGCATCAGTGCCGGTACAGGAGGCAATGGATTGGATCCTGTTCTGGTGGGAAAAGGTTCAGTCACCAATTGTCAAAGTGGTATTAGTGAATGAGCTCTTACGGTATCCTTAGGAGAGAAGAGACTGGTTCCTCAGATAAGATATTTAGAGGAAAGAAATCTGGAGGGCCATGTTAATGAGCAGTAGAAGCCAGACGTGGCAATGGGCCTTGTAACAGGGATTCATGCAGGAGTGAGGATGCTGCAAAAAGAGACATACCTAAAAGGAAGTGGACTCCAGATATGAGAACATTTGCATACTTGTACACTCCAGACAGATAACAAGGAACAAGCTGACCCATCCCAATGACAGGGCCAAAAGGGTAAAATGATGGATAGAGTTGTTTTGTTCGAACCAACATGTAAGGTGCCGCCTCTCACCTTGTACTACGTAGAGAGGTTGCACCTCAGTAGGTCGGGAGTGATGTGAAACTTGTTTGTACCTCTGTATAAGAATGTACCTCTGAGTGGATGTCTTTGTCCAGCCTAGGGGGCAGTGGAAAATCCTGCCACTGACTGAGCTGAGTCCATTGTCAGGAGTCACATATTCGTAGTATGTCGTGTAGAGTAAAGTCTAGAGGGAACTATTACTGTGCTTCGTTTGACAATAAACCTGGCTGACGTGCCTTCATACCTTACTAGATTCTGTGGTCACTGGGGGTTCTCTCGGGGTTTGCTGTGTCAGCTATCTGCGCAGAGCTGGGACAGCACATAGAGGGAGCGCACGCACGCAGCCAATTGATATCAACATTGAACAGAGCAGAGCATCACACTGGTAGCATCTGACAACATGCAGTACCGGAGGAGCAGACAAAAATGTTTCTCTACTTGGAGTGCTGATGTCCCAAGGAGGACAGTATCAGAGAGGGAGTCTCTGTTAGTCTTTGTGGTCTGTATGGCTTTGAGGGGATGAGCCCTAGAGGTAGTCTTAGAGTCCTGATTTTAGATGCATCTCAGTGCCAGATGGTTCTGAGTTAAACAGCACTGAAAGGCCCTTAACTGAAGACCTCTCTGATCAGAACTTATTAGGTGGTACCAGCATCTGTCAGAGCCTTGGCTGTACTTATTGTGGGTACATAGAGCTTGAGAATTGGCCCTGTGAGGTGACTTGCCACTCTTTCTAGAGTCTGTAGTAGGAGTCTTTTTTTAGAGAATTTCATCTCTGGAGCTGCCCCTGGAACTCCCATAGTCCCTGGAATGGCCTGAAACATTGCACCCCTGTTACATTGGCCTCAAAGTTTGCATAGGGTTAAAGGAAGGTCTTGCAAGGATAGAAAGCCAAGGCTGACGCTCCTCGTAACAGAGCTCTCCTTAGCTCTAGCAGGAACTGTTTGGATGGAACATGAGTTTCTCTGAGATATGGGAGATGGCTAGAGTGGCTTTTGCTACAGGGAAAAGACCTGTGGCAGGTCTGGTAGCGCCTGAACCCCAGGGTCTTAAGCATAACCCAGGCAGTGCTATAGACCACAAAGTGTGAGACAACTAGTTCAGACAGGTGGGAGGATGGGGAAAGACCCCAAGCACAAGTTGCATTACAACTAAAATAAAAGCTAAATAAATTAAATAAAGAAGGAAAATAAGAAAGGCAGGGAGTGGCTGAAAGCAGCAGATGCCGCAATTGCTCCATCTCAAGTTGCAGGAGGTTTTAAAGGAGCTAGAGTGGCAGCAGGTCTGCTCTATGCCTCCTTGTATGCCCTCACCTGGGAATATGAGATGCTGCTATGTGCAGATGTGGACGCTGCTATTTACAATCTCCCATCAAGTGTTCATGGGCTCTCTCCCATCCTGCAGTGGAGCAGCCATAGGGAAAAACTGTTCACACACTTTTTGGGTTCCCTTTTTGCAAATATTCTAGCAAATGAGTTTAGTTGCAGGAATATTGCCAAAACAGCTAGTCTCAGCAAATATTACAAAGCAAGTGTCAAGTTTATAATTTCAAGTATTTGCAGCAGCAATGAGTCTGAGAACTGCACTAAACCAAGCTCTGTGATGGGGGGGGGGGCATGACCTTGGTTCCCTGTTCACATATTGAATGCTTACAACAAATTGCTCTCAAATAAGATGAAGATCAATACTTTGTAGAAATTATGTGGCTGAAAAAGAAAATTGCAACATTCACAGAAAATTTACAACTGAGATTGTGCATTACAAATTATTTACTCAATTTTGGCCAGAATGATGTTCCATCCGCCTAATTGTATTCTCCCTGCAGCGCTAACAAAATTTAAATTACTGAAAACTAAAGCAAGCAGTTGTGATGCTGAATTCACACAAGTATCTAGACTGTTGAGTAAGAAAGTGGTATTTTGAAAGTTTCTTTTCTGACCATAACCACACTTCAGAGGTTTACTTCCATTTTTTTTAAAAAGACACATTTTAGAAAACTTTCAATCTCAAATGCAAACAGAGCATTGTCATTTACCTGGTGTGTTTCCAGTGGGAGCCCTCAGGGATCAGTTCCTGGCCCCACACTATTTAACACTTTTATCAATGACCTCATGAAAACAAAATCATCACTGATAAAGTTTACAGATGGCCCAAATATAGGGGGAGTGATAAATAATGAAGAGGACAGGTCAATGATACAGAGTGAACTGGCTCGCTAGGTAAGCTAGATGCAGGCAAACAATATACAGTTACATTTAGATGTATTAAAATGCATCAACTAGGAACAAAGAACATAGGCCGTATGTACAGGGTGGAGGATTCTATCCTGGGAAGCAGTGACTCTGGAAAAGATTTGGGGGTCATGAATAATCAGCTGAAGGTGAACCCTCAGTGCAACACTGGCCAAAAGGGCTAATGTGATTATTGAATGCATAAACAGAAATCTTGAGTAGGAGTAGATAGGTCATTTTACTTTTGTATTTGGTATTGGTGCAACAACTGCTGGAATGTGTCCAGTTCTGGTGTCAGCATTTCAAAATGGACATTAATAAATTGACAGAGTTCAGAGAAGAGCCATGAACATTATTAAAAGATGCTTTCTAATGATAGACTCAAAGAGCGCAATCTATTTAACTTAACAGAAGGTTTAAGTGGTGACTTGAGTATAGTATAAGTACCTACATGGGGAACAAATATTTGATAATGGGCTTTTCAATCTGACAGAGAAAGATAGAACATGATCCAATGGCTGAACATTGAAGCTACACAAATTAAGACTGGAAATAGAGTATATATTTTTAACAGTGAGGGTAATTAAACATTGGAACAATTTACCATGGGTCATGGTGGATTTTTCCATCACTAGCAATTTTTAATCAAGACTGGATTTTTTTAATAAAAGATCTGCTCTGGGAATTATTTTGGGGGAAGTTGTATGGCTTGTGTTATATAGGAGGTCAGATGATGCTGACAATGATCCTTTCTGCCTTTGGAAGCTGTGACTACATTCTGAGTTTCTTGTCAAACATAGATTCTTTGAGGACAGTGTAATGGGGTAGACTACTGCTGGGGCACCCCTCATAGCAGGATCTGAGGAGTAGCTCTTATTCAGCTTGATACCCCTTTCCATCAGGTGCTCGCACTATGGTATCCATTCTCTCTGGGACATGGGGTTCTCCCTCTTTGTGATTCAGCCTTCCAGCCAGGTCCCTATTTACTCCTCCCCTTCCAGGGTAACAGTCCCACCAGACAAGCTGTCTGGACATTGTCTCAAACAACCTTCCAAGTCTCCAGGTCCTGTGCCCCTTTCCCGGTGGCTGGTAGGGGAATCTGGGCTGGAACCAGGAGTATCACTACCAACCAGGTCTGCTCAGTCTCAGACCTTATTGCTATTTCCTTGGGCTCCTTTCTACTCACTCTCTCTATTTCTTTGCCTATCTCTGGTTTGCCACTGAAGATTCTTCTGCTCCCTATGGCTACTTCACCCTTCTCAACCTCTTGATGGACTCCCCAGTCCAGGGTAGGATCCCAAGCTTACTTTTCCCCTGGATCTCCTCCTTGTCCCTGACCAACCCACTTTCCCTATAGGGAGTGACTGTAGCCCTCTTCTGTGTTCAGCTTCCTGCCTTTATACTAACCAGCCTGCTCCTGCCCAACTGGATTTCATGGTCAGTTGAGCCTGGCTCTCCCTGCAGGTGCAGCCAGGTACCATAATTGGTCTTTCAGGCCCATATTAACCCCTTCAAGGGCTAGGTGGGGTACACACCCCATCACAGACAGTTTCTGTTTTGATTGTTCTAAATTTCTGGTCAGAAACAAAAAGGGGATCTTTTCCGGATATTACTGGAGCAGAGGGATGCTTAAGTTCTTTTTAACTCCTGGTCCTCAGAATTATGTTGGCACTGAATGCTGGTAAGTCACCAATCTCTATCAACAAGAACTTGTGGGTTGGCCAGACTATTATAAAAAATAAAAAAAACAACACTGATCATTTCTAGGAATATTTCAGTGTTTTAGTGTATAGAACATGAAACCATATTACAGGGGACTGAATAATAATATTAATGTAATAAGATGTCCAGGAATGTGAAAAATCTAAATATTATACATTTCCCAAAGAACAAACAAATTAAGTTTTATTAAGTAAAATTCTTAGAAAAAATCAGATCTGAGTAAACTGGGCCACATTCTGCTCACTTTAATAATAACGATATTCCACTCCTACATAGCTCTTTTCATTAGTAGATCTCAAAGCACTTTACAAAGGAGGTGAGTATTGTTGTTCCCATTTTTACCAATGGGGAAACTGAGGCATAGGGAGATTAAGTGACTTGTCTAAGATCATTCAGCAGACTGGTGGCCAAGTCAGGAATAGAACCCAGATCAACTGAGTCCCAGTCCAATGCTCTGCTGATTTAATAGGAGTGTTATGTGAGTAACCAGGCCCACAGTGTTTATATTTTTCAAGCATTTCTGCAGGCAAATAGGTTTGGAATAATAGTCCTTTTAAAAAAAAAAATGTGGATCTCAAGGATACTGGTGTTAGAACTATTGGAAAATCCTGTAGTTGTTTGTTATGTCAAAAGGATGACCTAGAATGAGGAGAGATTAGTTTCTAAACACAAGCATGTGAACATCTGAACAAAGACAGTGCCTCAGCAGCTGTGTGTAAAAAATGTAAAAAGATTATATTCAATAGTGGAAAGAGACTTTTTTTTTTGGTCCTTGAGCCAAAGCCAAATTTAGTGTGAATACTTATCTTTAAAAGCAAGCCTTTTCCACCCTATGAATGGAAGCAACTGTTCTTTGTACCACTAAACTAAGGATAAGTCTTCATGAGAAGTCATGAGGAAGAAGTTGAAAGTGCTTTTATGACATTTTCAAAGAATACAAGACATGGGGAAATAGCTGTTCATTCAGAAGATACTGCAGCAGTCTCTTCTGGTCAAATTAGAGAAATATACAGAGAGGAATTAAAATTAACAAGTGTAAATTATATGCAAATATTAATACAAAAAAATGGCTGGACAGTAGTAATACAGAAATAGACCTTAGGCACAAAAGAGGAGTAAAATGTAAAGAATATTCAGTTTGATATTGCAGCTAAAAAAAACACCAATGCAAATAAAACCCTGGGATGTATTAAGAGAAATATCACAATGTATTTTATTCCTGTTTATACACTCCTGGTTAGACCACCACTAGAAAGTATGTTCAGTACTGACCACTCTTCTATAGAAAAATATAGAAATACTATGTAGAGTTCTCAGAAAAACAGCAAAGATAGTGAGTTTGAAGAGAATTTTTTATGGGGAAAGACTGAGTTAATTAAATACATATAGCCTGAAAACTGGGGACTGTTGAGGTAGGGAGGAAGTGTAATTCTGGCATATTACTACATATGTGGATACCACCAAGAAGGGGAGAAACTGGTCTTACTACTTAGCAAAGATAAGACTAGACATAAAAGATTTTAGTTGAAGTAAGAGAAAATCAGTTTTAAATATCCAAATATAAAACCATTTTAATAGTAAAAGTTCAATTAGAACATGGAAGAAGTTTCCAAAAGAATTGGTGGAATAAAAATCACCAGAAAATCTTCAAATCGGTTTATGAGCTATGCCTACTGGAGAGTCTAGGGAAAAGAAAAACAAAACAAAACACATGAATGATGGCCTTCTACAGTTCCCAGCCCAAGCAATTCTACTAAACAAGTTCTGTACTCAGTTGTGAACACACAGTTCTTTGGGTGTAATTGCACAATTCTCTCATCTGTCAGAATGAAGCCTTGTGATTCTTGGGGGATGGTTAGGGTGGTGGAAGGTCAGATTACTGAGAACTGAGATGTGCCTTTTCTGAACATAGATGGATGCTTTATTGCTTCGACTTTAGGACTTTTCCATCTGTTTTCTTGACAAAGGGCATTGAAGCATGAAGCAGTTATGATCCAGATCAGATAAATGTAGAAGAGAAATGTTATGAACAGGACTATTTTTATGCAGAACTATTTTTTGCTTTGCTAGATAAGCACATGAATTAGTCTGATTAATGGCTAAGGGCATAATTTGGTCATGTTATTCTTTAATATTCTGTAGAATGTTGATATTAAAAGTTCTTGCCCTTCCATGTAGCTACAACATAGGCATAAGCAATACTTGATGGATTTCTTTTCATGGTTGTTTCCAGGCTGTTGCATAAACACTCAGTCAGCTTAACTGCTAGTTCTTCAGAGTGGTCTTTGCATATTCCCCTTTCTGGGACACACACACACACACACACACACACACACACACACACACACACACACACACACACACACACACACACACACACACACACACACACACCTCTGTGCTGAACTTTAGGAAACTTCTAGAAAATCATTGCTGTTGACTCAACATAAGTGTCCTCTCACAGCACCTAATATTTGGAACCAAAGTTAAAAGAGGTCATGCAATTTCTGGGTTTTCATTGGCTCTGTTTCAGGGCATCATGTCCACTACAGACAATTGCAACTCAGAAAATACTAGGTTGAAAGTGCTGTATTTCATAATCCTCTGTTTTATTGGTGTTAGGTGCATATACTGCTGTCAGAAGTTCTACAGGAAAGTCATTTCCTCAGATCACTGTTCACTTACCAGACCTTTATGGTAGGAACTCTTGGTTCTAGGTCTTCTTCATGATGATCTTTGCTAAGGGTCCACTGAGGTGTGACCTGAGCTCTACCATGTACTGGTCTTCAGAGATGCTGTACCCAGTGCAGGCTCTTTCAGAATTTTCTAAGAAGGCCTCAGTGTCATCACCTGCCTTGTAGGTGGGAAATTTCTTGTGCGGTTGAACAACAACTGGCGACGGGTGGTTAGGATTGGTTGGGTTGTGTTGCTTAGCCTGTTCTAATTCCAGTGCCTGCCGGTGGGCCTCCCTCTGTTTTTTCATCTCTTGTTGGTGTTTTTCCATCTCTCGTTGGTGGGCTGCATCTTTGGCTGCTTGATCTTTTTTGTAGGCTTCCTCTTTTATCTCCAGCTCTCTCCTGTGGCTGGCCTCTCTTTCTCTTTCTCTCAGCTCCATCTCTTTTTGTTTTATTTCTAGTTCTTGTAGTTTGTTTCCTGATTTCGCTTGTGGTCTGCTTTCTGATTTGCGCCTCTGCCTCCAGTTTTGCTAGCTCCTGTTTCAGGTCCTTGGCTAGTCACTGGTTTCTTGTTTTCTTGTGTTGGGTACCCTCTGGTGGTTGTTGTCTGAACTGCTGGTCTCTGTTGTCTCTGGAGTCTTGTCCTAGCAACTCCTTTATAACTTACTAGCTCTCCCGCAATAGTTAAAAGCAAAAGAAACCCTTTTGTTTTACAAATGTTTCTGGCTGGATGCTTTGCTGACCATTAGGCTGGCTTTGTTTAACGAACGACCATCATACTTTAATAGCCCCCCTATGCCACAGCTAGCGAGGCAAGGAAAAAAAATTCTCTGGCTGCAGTTTAAAAAATAAACCCTTCCTCTCGTTATAACCAGCTAGCAGAGAAGCAATTAATAATCTACTGGCTTTTGGATTCTTATCTCCCAACGTGCGACCATGTCATAGCTTCCTACTCAGATTTTGAACCTTAGCGTTCATAACTGAGAAGCTGCATGAACCCTTCTAAGCTTAATTACCAGCTTAGATCTGATATCGCTGCCACCAGCCAATTTCCGTGTTGGCTCACTCTGGTCTCCCCAAAACCTTCCCTGGGGAACCCCCAGACTCAGATGCCATGAGTCTAACACAAAGAAGACAATAAACCATTCCCCCCCCCCCCATTCTCTCCCACCCAGAATTTCTCTTCTGGCTAACCTGAGAGTACTGATGCAACCTCTTACATCACAATACCAAGAAGCCTGTTCCTCTCTTCCACAAAGAGACAAACCCAAAGACAAGAGAACAGAAAAGATTCTATCTCTCTCCCCTTAGTTTCTTCCCGCCTGGGAACACTAGGAGAGTTAAAACACAGAGAGCAGTTCCCTCCTCCCCTGTCTTTCCTTTCTCCCACCAATTTCCTGGTGAGTCAACTAGAAAAAAAAATCAACAGGTCTTAAAAAGCAAACTTTTAATAAAAAAGAAAGAAAGAAATAGAATAACAGTTCTCTGTAAGCTAGATGGTAGATACAGGGTTTCAACTATAGAAAAGAATAAACAATAGAAAGGGATAAAAGCCTATCCAAAACAACCATTTAAAGTACTATAGCAAATACCGATAAAGACTCTACCAGCAGATACACAGATGCAATACAGCAACAATTAAAAGACTATACTTTCTACTTTGCTCCCTTGTATACAACTGGAAACAGAAGTTAGAAGGACTGGAAATAATCCTCTCATAGCTGATGAGAGCACAGAACAGACAGACCCAGACCAAGAAAAACCACAAATTCCCTCCCTTAAGCTTTGAAAAATCCGGTTTCCTGATTGGTCCTCTTGTCAGGTGTTTGGTTCCCTTTGTTAACCCTTTACAGGTAAAAGAAACATTAACCCTTAGCTATCTGTTTATGACAGAGTCTGACCCTCACATCAGTTCTTGGTTCATCAGGACCCCATTCCCTTTCATACACAGAGGAGGGTTTTGTCCAATTTGACACCCTCTAAAGATGGGAATTGGAATTTTTATGCCTAAAACTGTAACTTTCCTCTGCCTCCAAGCTGGTGGAACTGTTGCTTCAGCAATGAGGCACTTGATCTATCTCAATTTCATGTTAGCACAATTTCTGCAGTGGGGACTTTGACTGTGTCTGCTTCAGTTACACTATTCACTTGAATAAGGACCACTAAGGAATTGAAGATTTGCAGGATTAGAATTATTTTCACTGTATTTGTCAAACATCAATACAGAACAAAAGTAAAGCTCGTTCCTGTCTCAAAGATATGACTCAGCTCTCCATTTGCCTTTGTTATAAAAGAAGATGGACTAGATTATCATAATGGGTCCTTCTTACCTTAAAAATGTAAGAAACTTTTCTGCTCATTCTCATAATCTATAAAACCAGGATAATATTTACTTTGTCAGTTGCAGTGAGCTCCTCAGAAGATAGATACTGTAAAAATGGAAGAATTAGTAATGATGCACTTACCTAATTGTATACCAAAAAATAGTTCTACTCTGGAAAGTGACTTTGTTTAGGTGGTGGTGGGGCATCCACATTTTTCTCAGTGATTTCCCAGTCAAATTTTCTCAGTTTACAAGAACATTTTTTTTCTTATTACCAGGGCAGCAAACTCAGTGTGTGGGATATGAAAGTCTCAGGTTATATTCACAAGTAATAAATATTATAATGTTATTATAATATCACAAGTAATAAATATACCCTCAGTTACACCAACTCAACCCTATTACCTTCAGATGGATGTGCAGCAGTAATTCAGAGCAAAACTTGGGACAATGGGGTAGCGCAGATGGTTCTTCATGTGGTAATTGGTTAACAATTGTGTAGATGAGACATGAGCCAGAGCTGAATCCAATTCACTCTTCCATAGCTTTGCTGGTTCTGCAGGAATTAGTAGTGAAATCTTGTCACTCAGCAGATATGACTCCAAATACAGAAGGGGAGCAGATCTACTGTGTAAGAAATTACCATTTTTACGCATTGACTTTTCCCTGCATTTAGGAGAGTATAGATACTGCTGCCTCTATGAGCTTTGGCCCCCCTGAAGCACAATCCCTCCCCATGTTCCTCCTGGGGTTGTACACATCTATCTACACGTGCCCCACCTGTTCTTTAATAGCACAATATGGCCTAGAGAAAGTATAGTAAAGTTAATTTAAGGTCTGATCCTCTAAGGTACTGAGCACCCTCAGCTCCAACTGTTTCCAGGAGGTATTCCCCTCATCTGGTATCCTGTCTCTAACCAGTATTGCAAACTATGCAAGAAGAAGTAAAACTCCCCCTAATACTGAACTATGTGTAGGGAGTTTTCTTCCTTATCTTGTCTGGTAAGTTGTTGCAGAATGAGATGTGACAGTCATTGGAATTTTAATATTATAGAAGGGGTAATTAAAACTCTTAATCATAAATGAAACTTTTTTTCAAAACTTACTACTCTATTTCCATCAATAATATCCCTGGTTGTGCAGTCTATTGGCTAAGTGTATATTGCATAAAACAGTATTTCTTTTTATCTGTGTTACATCTGTTGCATTTTAGGTGGTTTTAATTAGTTTTAATTAGCTGAACCATTTCATTATCTCAGGTATTCAGGTCTCTGTTCTGGTAAGATGATACTTGGTCAATGTTCAAAGCTTCATGCTTTTTGATCTTGAGCTTGTACAGAAGCTTTGATGTTTGAAATATGTATACTATAGATCAGTAGTTTTCAAACTGCCGGTTGTGACCCAGTACTGGGTTGCAGAGTGTAAGAATCATAGAATATCAGAGTTGGAAGAGACCTCAGGAGGTCATCTAGTCCAACCCCCTGCTCAAAGCAAGACCAATTCCCAAATAAATCATCCCAGCCAGGGCTTTGTCAAGCCTGACCTTAAAAACCTCTAAGGAAGGAGAGTCCACCACCTCCCTAGGTAACCCATTCCAGGGCTCACCACCTCCTAGTGAAAAGTTTTCCTAACATCCAACTAAACTCCCCACTGCAACTTGAAACATTACTCCTTGTTCTGCAATCAGGTGCACTAGACAGTCTAGATCCATCCTCTTTGGAACCCCCTTCAGGTAGTTGAAGCAGCTATCAAATCCCCCTCATTCTTCTCCTTGCAGACTAACAATCCCAGTTCCCTCACTTCTCCTCATAAGTCAAGTGGTCCAGCCCCTAATCATTTTGTTGCCCTCCGTGACTCTTTCCAATTTTTCCACATCCTTGTAGTGTGGGTCCAAGACTGGACACAGTACTCCAGTTAGACCTCGCAATGTCGAAAAAGGGGAATGATCTGTCCCTCATCTGCTAGCAATGCCCCTACTTTACAGGCCCAAATGCTGTTACCTTTTTGGCAACAAGGCACACTGTTGACTATGTCAGCTTCTCTCCCACTGCTAACCCCTAGTCCTTTCCGCAGAACTGCTGCCTAGCCATTCCGGTCCCTAGTCTGTAAGAGTGGAATGGGAATCTTCCTTCCTAAGTGCAGGACCTGCACTTGTCTTTGTTGAACCTCATCAGGGTTTCTTTTGGCCCAATCTTCTAATTGTGGTCTAGGTCCCTCTGTTATCCTATCCCTACCCTCCAAAATAATCTACCACCCTCCTAGTGTCATCTGCAAACTTGCTGAGAGTGCACTTCCACGCCAATCTCCAAATCATTTAATGAAGATATGAACAAAACTGGCCCCAGGAAACCGATCCCTTGGGCACTCCGCTTTGAAAACCGTGATCACTACCCGATTGAGCTTGATGATCTAGCCAGCTTTTCTATCCATCTTATGTGCATTCATCCAGCCCATACTTCTTTAACTTGCCGGAAAAGCAAATACTGTGGGAGACCGTATCAAAAGCTTTGCTAAAGTCAAGGAATAACACATCCACTGCTTTCCCCTCATCCACAGACCAAGTTATCTCCTCATAGAAGGCAATTAGGTTAGTCAGGCATGACTTGCCCTTGGTGAATCCATGTTGGCTGTTCCTGATCACTTTCCTCTCCTCTAAGTGCTTCAGAATTGATTCCTTGAGGACCTGCTCCATGATTTTTCCAGGGACTGAAATGAGGCTGACTGGCCTTTAGATCCCTGGATCCTCCTCCTTCCCTTTTTTTTTCCCCGCAGCCACTCTGGTCAGCACCGCCGACTGGGCCATTAAAAGTCTCGTTGGCGGTGCTGCCCAGCTAAGGCAGGCGAGTCCCTACCTGTTCTGACACTGCACTGCACCACACCCTGGAAGCAGTCAGTAGCAGGTCCAGCTCTTAGGCAGGGGGGCCACATGGCTCCATGCGCTGCCTCTGCCCTGAGCACGGGGAGGGAAGGGGGCAGTGCCTGTGGGCAAGAGCCACACGGAGCCGCTTGCGCACCTCCGCCTAGAAGTCAGACCTGCTGCTGGCTGCTTCTAGAGCACAGCATGGTCCATGGTGCCAGGACACGCAGGAAGCCTGCCTTAGCACCCCCACTCTGCTGCTGACCGGGAGCCGCCCAAGGTAAGCCCATGCCCCAATTCCCTGCCCCAGCCCTGAGCCCTCTCCCAAACCTGGAGCTCCCTCCTGCACCCCAAACTCCTCATCCCTGGCCTCACCCCAGAGCCAGCACACCCAGCCCAGAGCCCCCCCCAAAACCAGAGCCCCCTCTTGCACTCCAAACGTCTCATCCCTGGCCCATCCCAGAGCCTGAACCCCCCAGCCCAGAGCCCTGACCCATTCCCGCACCCCAACCCCCTATCCCAGTGCTCCCTCTCACACCCAGAATCCCTCATTCCTGGCTCCACCCCACAGCCCTCACCCCTGTACCCCAACCCTCTGCCCCAGCCCTGAGCTCCTCGCACACCCCAAACCCCTTATCCCCAGCTCCGTTGGGTCATGGGCATCAACAGTTTTCTTCAAAGTATTTTTTCTACTGACCCAGCTGAAAACCACTGCTATATATGACTTTAATAGTCATCTTTTATATACAGTATTATGCTAGTCATTCCCTCAGCACATTTTGTCTTCTAAACAAGACACTTCCAAGATAAAAATCATCTACTGAAAACGTTGTTGCTTGGTTTTGTTTTGTTTTTTCTATTAATAGCACCTTATGTTGTTACATCATTTCCCCATTTGTCACTCCACTCAGCTTGGACAACAAAATTGGTCAATTTCTCTTTTTGGTTCTTGTGTATTTACACAATGGTTTTTCTGTTTTGGTTTCTAATGCTATGGGAATGTTTTAATAAAAAGACAGTTTTAAAATTAAATTTGTTAACTCAGTTTTTCATGTTTTCCATTTTTCCCCCCAAAACAAAAAGCTAAAATTTGTGGCCACAGTTACTTGTCAATGTCCCTTTAAGATACTCAGGAGGTTGACAGGCTATGTAATG
Source organism: Chelonoidis abingdonii (assembly GCF_003597395.2). Classification (NCBI taxonomy): domain Eukaryota; kingdom Metazoa; phylum Chordata; order Testudines; family Testudinidae; genus Chelonoidis; species Chelonoidis abingdonii. The sequence continues at coordinate 287,945,229 of NC_133770.1, forward strand.
TAGTTACAAAGAAGGAGAGTGGGTAAGAAGAAAGTAGGAGGTGATTCTTTAGAGACACATTAAATATTATAGTTCCTGACTTGTGTTCCCTCAATTTGATCATCTAAGAGGTTAAGCTAGTCTCTCAACAATCCAAATAGCTAACTCACATTAATGTGTTGGCTGGAATTTTCAAAAATGCTCAGCATTGAACTAATTCTGCCTTATTGGATTCCCATTCATTTCAATGGGAAAAGCAACAAGCCGATGCTGAGCAGCTCTGCAAAACTGAGGATGGGATTCCTTCCCCTGCCCCCCAACACATTCTGTTGGTTTTTTGTTTGTTTGTTTTTGTCTCCTTCCTCTGAAGCATCAGAGATGGACATGGCTGGAGATGGGATACTGGATGGGGTGGGTCACTGAGGTGGCACCGAGCATTCTCTCTCTCACATGCTTAATTTGCTGATTCTTGTTTGGGGTCTAATTGGTCACCACATGTCGGGTCTGTAAGAAATTCCACCCCCACCCCAGTCAGATTGGCAGGTTTTTTGCCTTTCTCTGCAGCATTGAGTGAGGGTCACTTGCCAGGATTTTCCAGGTATCTCTCACTTAATCATTTCCCTGCCATTGCAGGAGTCTTGGGCATTGGTTTACCTTGGTCCTTCCTGTTCTCTGCCTGTGGATATAATAGTTTAGTCTCCTGTGGGCTATTAGACTTTGGTCTAATTTTGGTAGTTGGGTGTAGTGTGTGCCTGGGACATGATGGTGGCTTGTGATATGTAGGAGGTCCGACTAGATGAGCTTGTGATCTCTTCTGGCCTTAAACCCTATGACTCATACTGTACTCAGTGAAATGAGAGAAGGAGTTTAATTTTAAATGCCTTATTTTTCATGATGTCCATTTTGAATCAGTGCATCTGTCATTTATCTCTATCTGCTATATTTATAGCAAACTTTTGACCTCAGTACTTATATCCTTCTATCTGCTATTTTCTTGTAACAGAACATTAACACTCTTCCTGCCAAAAACACCTTTATAATGGAAATGCTAGTACAACTATTTAGGTGCAAATAGTATATGTCCAAGCATGTATGGAATTTAATATGAAGCCTGATATTTCATGCCATCTCAGGATTGTATAGGCTAGTGATATTGATAGTTTCATTCAGCAAACATCTGCTGAAGTCATGAGGCAATGGCAAGAATTATTAATAGCATATTATACATAATTTCAGAAAATATGTATGTCAAGACATTACTGAAAATGTTTCAAACAAACAGTTCTTGTTTGAGAGATTGGACCACCCTTGGGTACATCTAAGAGGGACTACTTCCTCTCCCCAGCGCCAGCTCCAGCATTTTTGCCACCCCAAGCGGCAGGGGAAAAAAACAGAAGCCACAATCAGTGACAGCTGTACTGCCGCTGCTTCATTTTTTGGCAGCAATTCGACGGCCGGTCCTTCCCTCTGAGAGGGACTGAGGGACTTGCCGCCGAAGAGCTGGGCATGCCGCCCCTTTCCGTTGGCTGCCCCAAGCACCTGCTTGCTGCGTTGGTGCCTGGAGCCGCCCCTACCCCTCCCACAAGAATTAAGTCTGTGTGTAGAAAAGAAACTTTTAATAAAAAGGGGAAAGTAACCCAGTATTGATTTGGGAAAATGGCACAAGCATTATTCAGAAGCATATGACCATGAGCAAAACACCCACCCCAGAGTACAGTGGGCAGTATCCTTTGCCTCAGGTTCTTACCTTGTGGTAAGGTGAGAACCACTGCACCACATTCACCGTTGTTGTCCCTAGTCATCAAAGACCCAGAGTTCACAGGTGCATTCATGAGAGTTCACCTCCCAGCTGGGGTGGGGGAAGGCACCTTGGCTCATTCTGCTGTCGGTTGCTCTGCCACCACTCACTCCACCATCAGCCACTTGCTCCACCATCAGCTGCTCCATCGCTGCTTGTTTGTCATCAGCTGTTCCACTGTCACTAATTCCACCATTGCCCTCTTTACTAAGACCACCCCTGTGTCTTGAGGTCCTACCACTTAACACAGCTTTCAGTGATTTCAACTGTTGGCAAGGGAGCCTCATTGTTAGTGCAGGCTCATCAGTCTCTTTCACCAAAGACACTGTTCCTTCTCAACTGCCAGAAGGCCTGAGATGGAGCCTTTAGCATTTTTGCTCCCATTTCTATCCCCTGGAGCTTGCCTTTACTGTAGCTTAGGTTAGTTTAGGCTAGTTTGTTATTGTTAGCTGGATAACACCTCTTATCTCTGCTTTTTTTCTCTCTTCAAATATGCACTTTTTTGAGGGAGCCATCTTCAGGAGTTGTCGCTTGTTATGCCAGATTTCTCAAGTTTCATGCGGTGCCTTTCCTCCTAGGCATCTAATCTTAATAAGCGATGGTCATTCTCAGTGACTCCATTGTTTAGGGGACACTCATACACCATCTAAATCTAAGATTTGTACTACTTTTAAGAGCAGATCCAAAAAGAACAGAGACATTAAATTTCAGATCCTCATGATGGAGCAAGCCCTAAGACCAGTTTTAGACTTGGGCTCAAGGCGCCCCTCCCCCGCCATACACCAGCCTTCAGTTGCACTTAGTGTCCCATCTACCTCTGTAAATCAGTCACCAAGATCTTCATGGGATAAGAGCAAAAGTAATGACAAGGCACCAAGGAAGAGACATTCTGAGTCTCCCACTAGAGAACCTTCTTCAAAGAAATCTTGGTCACCACATGAGACCTTAGGTCCCAGAGTAGGTACCTTTGAGGCTCCAAGCAGTCCAGGTACCAGGAGGTTGTCAAAGACTTCAAGTTCCTCCAAGAGCCACGGTATCAAGCATGTTTTGGTACCAAAACTATCCTCCGTATCAACAGAATGTGATCTCAGCAAAGAGTCCAAAAGCTATGCTTCTCAGAAGCTTGTACCATCTGCAGAGCCCTAGCATTCTGACTCCAGAAAGTTGATAACATAGATCTCAGTATCCAAATTAGTATTCTTGTCTGCTACACCAGTGTGCCACTGTGACATACCAGGATCCAGACTAATGAGCAGCTATGTCATCCCTCCCCTGCAACTTTGCGTGCTTTGCAATGCCTTGCTGAAGTAGCTCCCATGTGGGGCTGCTCACAAACAGCCTTTTAGCATACAAGCCAGACAATGAGTGTGTGTGTGTAATTGCAGCCTGCCAGCCACACTTGGGTTACACTCTGGCTCTCGCCAGCCTTGATTATACTGCAGGGTGACTGTGGTGGGGCAGTGCCCCACCCACTGAGGAAAAGGGCTGAACCAGGCCCAAGAGGCTGCGCAGACCAGCAACCAATCAGCCAATGCCTGGGGAGAGCCAGTCAGGGCCGGACTAGGTCCTATATAAAGGCTGCCTAGAAGAGGAGAAGGCAGTTACTCCCTGACTAGTGAGGGAGATGGACTGGCTCCTGAGCTAAGGAGCAGCACCTTGGACAAAGCAGTGCTGGGCAGGCTTGGGGGAGCAGAGCGGAGCTCCGGCCCAGAGACCTGCCAGGCTGCGGCCCTTGCTAGAAGGTGTCAAGAAGGTGCCTAAGGGCAAAAGAGAAGTCACCCAGGGAAACTAGGCAAACGAGAGGGGAGAGAGAGAGGACAGAGAGAGGCTGCCACTAGAGGGCCCCTGGGTTGGGACCCAGAGTACCGGGTGGGCCTGGGTCCCCCCTCCCTCCCTCCCTCACTGCACCTGGCCACAGAGGAGTGGAGCTGAGACAGACTGCAACCTGCTCCTGAATTGAGGGGCTAGACTTTGAGGTTGTAGTTGGCCACCAAGGCAGGCGCAAACCGAAGGACTGCTGTTAATCCCCCCTCCCCCAAGAAGGGGGTGAGACTGCAGTAGTGGGCACTGCCAGAGGACAATGTGCTGAAGAGGACGCCACCGAGCAGGGAGCAATGCAGGTCCCAGGGCAGCAGAACAGAGACAACAGGCAAGTTACCACACAGCGAGGATCCCCCAGAGCAGTCAAGATCTAATTCCCAGAGCGACCGGCAGGGGGTACCAGCGGTGGTGAGTCATGACCCTGTCACAATGACCTCAACACATCCCCAGTCCCAGATTTCCCCCAGAAATGTATGTCCTGTACTGCCCAGCTTTCTCCTGAACAGTACAAAATATTTTAAGTCTGCTGTTCCTTAAAGGGAATAATATAGCAGTTTATTATCTCAAATACTTACTCAGGAATTTCAGTTTTAACACACCGGATTAGATAAAACAGTAGAACACGTTTATTAACTAGAAAGAGACTTTAAGGGAGTACAAGTAATAAGCTATACAAATCAGACATGGTTACAAGAAAAACAAAGATAAAATGTTTACTACTGCCTAACTTAAACTATATCAGATTCAAGCAAAGTTTCTCACTGAATGTTTTCAGCAGTCTTACTGACCAAACTCTACCCCTCCCCCAGAGTCCATGGATTGCTTCCTGTGTAGCTTCAGGTGCACTGAATGCGATGGGCAGGGGGAGAGAGAGGGGTGCCTTAGGTTATTTGTCCCTCCTTTTATAGTTTCAGTCCCTCTCTTGAAAAAAAAATTTCCAGCTGGGCACTAGCAGACAAAGAGTCTAGTTGGAAGGATGTTCCCTGATGACTTTTTCTCACCTATTTGAGCTTTGTTTCCCTTCCTGCTTGATGATTCTGTTTACTGCTTAAATGCAAATTAAGCAGAGCACACATCTTTGTTTAGAACAGAGCTGTTTGCCGATCTCAGTTTGCCCAGGGCTGTGATGTTTGGAACATGTTAACATCATGTAGGGAAATCTTATAACTTCACATACAACGTTGCCACGTATATTTTATCAGGATGATACTTGACAAGCAACTTATGAGTTTTCAAATCATAGAAGATTAGGGTTGGAAGAGACCGCAGGAGGTCATCGAGTCCCACCCCTTGCTCAAGCAGGACTAAACCCAACTAAATTATCCCAGCCAGGGCTTTGTCAAGCTGGGCCTTAAAAACCTCTAAGGAAGGAGATTCCACCACCTCCCTAGGTAACCCATTCCAGTGCTTCACCACCCTCCTAGTGAAATAGTGTTTCCTAATATCCAACCTAGACCTCTCGCATTGCAACTTGAGACCATTGTTCCTTGTTCTGTCATCTGCCACCACTGAGAACAGTCAAGCCCTATTCTCTTTGGAACCCCCCCTTCAGGTAGTTGAAGGCTGCTATCAAATCCCCCCTCGCTCTTCTCTTCTGCAGATAAAAAACCCACGTTCCCTCAACCTCTCCTCGGTAAGTCATGTGCCCCAGCCCCCAAATCATTTTCATTGCCCCTCCGCTGGACTCTCTCCACTTGTCCACATCCTTTCTGTAGTGGGGGCCCAAAACTGGATGCAATACTCAGATGTGGCCTCACCAGTGCCAAATAGAGGGAATAATTACTTTCCCTCGATCTGCTGGCAATGCTCCTACTAATGCAGCCCATTATGCCGTTAGCCTTCTTGGCAACAAGGGCACACTGTTGACTCACTCAGTTTCTTGTCCACTATAATCCCCAGGTCCTTTCCTGAAGAACTACTGCTTAGCCAGTCAGTCCCCAGCCTGTAGCAGTGCATGGGATTCTTCCATCCTAAGTGCAGGACTCTGCACTTGTTCTTGTTGAACCTCATCAGATTTCTTTTGGCCCAATCCTCCAATTTGTCTAGGTCACCCTGGATCCTTTCCCTACCCTCCAGTGTATCTACCTCTCCCCACAGCTTAGTGTCATCCATGAACTTGCTGAGGGTACAATCCATCCCATCATTCAGATCATTAATGAAAATGTTGAACAAAACCAGCCTCAGGACCAACCCCTGGGGCACTCCGCTTGATACTGGCTGCCAACTAGACATCAAGCTGTTGATCACTATCCATTGTGCCCTATGATCTAGCCAGCTTTCTATTCACCTTATAGTCCATTCATCCAATCCATACTTTTTTAACTTTCTGGCAAGAATACTATGGGGACCATATCAAAAGCTTTGCTAAAGTCAAGGTATATCACATTCACTGCTTTCCTCATAACCACAGAGCCAGTTATCTCATCATAGAAGGCAATCAGGTTTGTCAGGCATGACTTGCCCATGGTGAATCCATGTTAACTGTTCCTGATCACCTTCCTCTCCTCCAAGTGCTTCAAAATGGATTCCTTGAGGATCTGCTCCATGATTTTTCCGGGGACTGAGGTGAGGCTGACCAGTCAGAAAATCTGGGGAACTACATTCTTCCCTTTTTAAAAGATGTGCACTACATTAGCCTTTTTCCAATCATCCAGGATCTCCTCCCATTGCCACGAGTTTTCAAAGATAATGGCCAATGGCTCTGCAATCACATCAGCCAACACCGTCCACACCCTCGGATGCATTAGATCTGGACCCATGGACTTGTGCATGTCCAGCTTTTCTAAATAGTCCTTAACCTGTTCTTTTACCACTGAAGGTGCTCACTTCCTCCCCTATACTGTGCTGCCCAGTGCAGTAGTCTGGGAGCTGACCTTATCTGTGAAGACTGAGGCAAAAAAAGCATTGAGTACTTCAGCTTTATGCACATTGTCTGTCACTAGGTTGCCTCCCCCATTCAGTAAGGGTCCCACACTTTCCCTGACCACCTTGTTGCTAACATACCTGTAGAAACCCTTTTTGTTACCTTTTAACATCCCTTGCTAGCTGCAGCTCAAACTGTGCCTTGACCTTCCTTGTTACACCCCTACGTGGTTGAGCAATATTTTATATTCCTCCCTAGGAAACTTGGACAGATAACACTTCTTCTTGTAAGCTTCCTTTTTGTGTTTAAGCTCACTGAAGATTTCTCTGTTAAGCCAAGCTGGTCATCTGCCATATTTGCTATTCTTTCTGCACAGCGGGATGGTTTGTTCCTGCACCCTCAATAAGGCTTCTTTAAAATATAGCCAGCTCTCCTGGACTCCTTTCCCCCTCATTAACCTCCCAGGGGATCTGGCCCATCAGTTCTCTGAGGGAGTCAAAGTCTGCTTTTCTGAAGTGCAGAGTCTGTATTCTGCTGCTCTTTTCTTCCTTTTGTCAGGATCCTAAACTCAACCATCTCATGGTCACTGCTGCCCAGGTTGCCACCCACTTCTACTTCCCCTACCAATTCTTCCCTGTTTGTGAGCAGCAGGTCAAGAGGAACATGGCCCCTAGTTGGTTCCACCAGGAAGTTGTTCCCACCCTCTCCAAAAACTTCATGGATTTTCTGTGCACTGCTGTATTGCTCTCCCAGCAGATGATACCTTACAAGGCATATTTTGCACAAAGATTATTAAAATGGTGTGTACGGTGTGAATACTGGGGTATATTTTGTCACAACCAGAAATACACATCTTTAGTACTTGCAACATGCGCCTCTGAAGCAATCCATGCCTTCTGTACTGACACCATCTTCAAGATATACGCAAATGAAGCAATCAAACAACAATACTGATACTGACCCCAATTGTTATGGGACTTCACTTGACTTCAGCTCAGATATATCTGGTACTTAAAGAATTCAGATGCTACAGGCATATTTTTGTTTCTGAAGAACTGGAGTCCTTATTGCTAATCAGTACCAAACTCTTGCTGATACCAAGATCTACTGGATCACTGAGACCTTGTCTTTTCCTGGTGCCTCCCACCTCTCCAATATCTGCCACACAAGATAGACAACTACAGTCACATTCATTATCTGCCTCTAACCCACCACTGAACTATGCTGAGGATTAATCCTCTGATTCCCAGTTCTCTTTTCAGGGATGTCCCATCTATCATGGAGAAGACATCTTCCTAGTCACCTACCCTGAGAGGAACATGCCTATGGACAAACAACCTCAAGGTCCTCCTCATTGCTATGCCCAACACTGAATCCCTCTTCCAGTATCTTAGGTTCCCCTGCAGTGGAAACATTGGGACCCCTGGGTTCTCTTATTGCCAGCAGTTTTTGAGAGCAGTAGCTACTCCTTGGTGGAGAATAAAAAAAGTCTCCTGTTCCAGCTCTTCCTCAGCCTCAGGTGTAATTGTTCAAGGAGACCTGAACTGGCAAAGTATGGCCTCTCACACACTTCCACCAATACAAGTATCTCTTAGTTAGCATTAAGTGTGGCTGTCATGCCTCCACCATCATCCCATTGTCCTAAGGTACACTTATTTGAATGTTCATGGTTCTCCATTGTCCATAGTCAGGGATAGACATGATAGCAACTGTGGCAGATTTCATATCCACTGAGACATTCAATGATACAGCAATTTCATAAAATCAACCAAAATTCATAAATTGTACATAGACATTCTTCAGATCATCACACCGTATATAGGAAGGATCCTGGAAGACAACATGGAGACAGGTGTGGTATAAGGAAACATGTCACATTGCCACTGGGGAGGCTGCCATCATTCTATTACTGAAAAATAAGCTTATTCATAGGTTAACAGGGCAGGGAGTGGGACGGAGTGGGGAGACAGCAGCGTCAGTCATACCATTTTTGGACTGCCTACAAACTCATACAATAGGAATTTTAACAACCATAATATAAAATATACACAAAATGCAAAGCTATGCACATTTGACAGTTTATAAAAGATTTGCAAGAAAGATTTTGATTGTGGGAAGAGCATAATATAATGGTTAGAGCAGGGGACTGGCATTCAGGAGACTGGTTCTACTTCTGACTTTCCTTGGCTTTGGTAAGTCACAACCGCTCTGTATATCAGCTTCCCCATGGAAACCAGAACTACCCATTTTGAAAAGAACTTTAGTTCTTCAGATGAAATGGGCTATATATATGCAAGCTATTATACATGCTCAATTTTCCACTTAAATTTATTTGCATTTATAAAATGCACATAACCTGTTCAAAGAACTGCATAAAAAAATCCATATCAAAATTTGCAAACAATAGCTATAGCAAAACTTTTCCTTCAGCTACCCATACAATAATTGCTTCTACTTTATATAAAGTAAAGTTATAAGATGAAAATGGGCAATAAACACATTTTTCAGATTTTATGTATATTACAGAAACTCCGCTTATAGTGGATGCTTTCTGACTCTTTTTTTTTTTTTAACAATACTGTTTAAATGACAGACAAGAATAAGACAAGTGTAGAAATAAGATGGAGCTTAAGAGATTTGATTTTGTTTTCTAAAACAATTATTCACAAGCTGCATACGCATTCTTCAGATAAATACACCACTTTAACTGAAACATTAACAATAACGGCAATCTATAACTTTCAAAACAGATTTTCATTCTCTCTGATCTTTTCGTTTATACACACACATTATTAAAACATGTGCCTAGCCCCAAGTAGCTACAGCAGATATTTAACAGAATGGACCATTTTCAAGCACTGTAATTCAGCCACATTGTCCAAGACACATGGTGGGTGAAAATAAGCCTCAAAACGTGAAGATTTTAGATGTAGATCCTATCAACCTGAAAGTTAGTGTTAGTTGTTGATGACAATTGCTTATATTGGATTAATAGCACAAGGCATTTTGTCTGTCTAATATAGAAATTATGACTATAAAATACATTATATATAAACATAAAGGTTAAGTGTGGCTTCCCAGTTACATGAGGACTTCCTACCCCTAGATATAGCAATGCCCAAAGCAGTAGTTAGCAGGGTGTGCTAAAGATCCATAAACTTAGAACTCTCACATTTTCAACTTGAACAGTGAAAAAATATAATTCTATTGGCTGACTTTGTTTGAACGAGCAGAACTGAAGAACAAAGTGGGATGCCATGGTAATAAGTGACATTAATAGTGAATGTAAGGATTGTTAGCTCTTCTGCTACAAACAAAGTAAAGACAGAGATGATGGTGTTAGCTTTGTGATATAAAACAGATTGGTAGGAAATAACACTGAATTCTAAATGACAGAATTGCTCAATTAAACATAAAATAAAATTATTTAAGTGCACACCCCCGCCATTCTTCACCCAGGGGATTGTGGACAAACTCTCTGGGCTCCGTTCTCCAATGCTTTGCTTGTACAGTCATTTGAATCTGTGCAAAGTGGGTATAAAATACCATTCTGATCTGGTAGTGTTTTATATGTATTTGCATTCATTTTACAATGGTGTAAATAATCACACAATGTGAAAGGCAGTGAAGAATCAGCACCTCTATGGAAAAGTAAGCTAGCAAAACAGTCTGATGTTATCCGTGCTGAACACAGGAAAGTGAGTATAAGCAAATAGCTAGCTAGTCACAAGACTGAACTCCGAGTCAGAAACTCTCAAAGAAGGAAATGATCCAAGGATTTGGAAGCCTTGCAAAAGGAGATCCAGGAAGAACAGGTAGAAATTCCAAACCAATTCCAATTTCCCATAAAAGCTGAAAATGATGAACCCAACATCTGAGAAAGCTCTGTCTCCTGCTCAGGTGACCTTTACCCTTGTGGAAAAGTTTCGTTGTTCCAGAGACTCTATCACAGTCGTCCTCCTAGAGCTTTAGGCAATCTTTTAGATACCTTGGGTCCAGGCCATTTAGCACCTTAAAGATAAGGACCAAGAACTTGAAACTGAGCTGGTAGTCTACGGGAAGCTAGTGGAGAATAGGGGACTTTGTGGTATCGGAAGTCCCACCTCTTATAATCCTTACATAAAATAAGTTTTGAGTCACTCACTCCTCTCCAGAACTCCTTAACTGGCACAGCCAGTTTGAGCCATTGCTCTAGCTCTTTCAGTGAAGCTTGCACGCTGATGTTTCACTGAAAGATTCTGAAATACCCAGGTGTTGAGAGTCCCATCTGGACTTTTTCCTTTGGCCAGGTTGGAACTGTTTGCCCAAGAATACAATTATAATTTATTAATACACAGATTACGTGTTGATTTCCCCTGAGATACCATGAGGTCATCACTCCAAGACCATGATACAAAGCAGAAATTCCATACCTGACCTACCTGCACAGTTCTCTGATTTGGAAATGTACTTCATAATGTTTTATTTTGATGATTACTGGAGATGAATCAAAGCTTCAGATTTTTTTCACCTCACTTCTCTTTCACTGAGAGAACTGTACTTTACCAGATGCCAAGCAAAAATGGTTACACAATTTGCAAAACACAGTCCTTTAAAACCATCTGCTCACCAATCTAGTTTCATTAGCCCATATTTTTTTTGAAACAACACAGACACCATTGCTTAAAGACTTTGTAAAAAATAAATGAGTTCAACTTTCAAATTTCTACTTTGAAGATGGAAGTGCTGATAAATTAATCATTACTGTCAAGATATTTTAGTGTTTAATTTTACAAAACGTGCTTATAATGAAACCTACTTGTGTACTGTGCATATTCCCTCTGCATATTTTGTAAGACTGATGTGTGCTTCTGTACATATTTAGCTTCCTTATTATAGCTCAATACACAGAGTCTGATTCTGATCTCATTTCTGTCAATATAAATTAGAAAAAACTCTTTTGATGTCAATGGTATTATCCTAGTGTAAGTCTGATGAAATCAGAATCGGCCCCTCGAACACAGTAATTGCAGACCAAAACAGTATGAAATCAAGATGAAGTAGTATTTTACATGAAGGCAGCTAACCATCTAAATCATGGAATGTGGGCTACTGTTTAGAGCAAGAGACTGAAAGCAAGCCACGGATTTGCAGAGTGACCTTATTTAACCTCTCTCTATACTAGTTTACCTACATGTAAAATGAGGGTGACAGTTAATCACCTACCTAAAAGAAGAGGCATGAGGTTAAATTAATTAAGCAATGTGCTTTGAGATCAAATTTTAACAAGACACTACAGAATTCACTGTATGTCTCTCCGTTCTTATCACTGCCTCAGTCTATAAAGCCAGCATAGCTTGTAAACACTGCTAGCCTAATCAGGATAGATTTCTCTCCCTCTGTCTTTTGGGGTTGGGGCAAGAGATTAAAATAATATAAACTGTATTCTATTGTCATTTTAACACTCAAAAGGAAAAGGAAATGCAACAGTTAGGATTTGCATTTCTCAACCCTCTTCCACAGATGGTATATCTTCTAGTCCGGTTTTACTTCTAAAGATGTGGAGTATGGGTCTAATCCTGCAAAAATGTACATACACACAAGTTGCTTGACTTCCATGAGTTGTCCTCCAGAACTATTACATTGCTATTAATTTTTTTAAAATGGATGCTATAAAGCATTCAATTATAGTTGTCATGTGGAGTTTTCAGTTCCTGAATTCATTGTTTAAAATCAGTAACTTAATTAAATTGGAAAGATTTCAGAAAAGAACTAAAAGAAGGAATAGAGATCTGAAAAATGTTTTATAATAAGCAACAAAAGAAACTAAACTGATTTAGTTTATCAAAGAAAACTCATCATAATATACAAGTACCTATCTGGGGAAGAGAATTCTAGTAGTAAGCAGCTATTCAATCTAGGTGGGGGGAAAAAAAAAAAAAAGTATAAGAATGACCATGGGTCAGATGAATGGTCCATCTAGCCCAGTATCCTGTCTCTAACATTAGCCGATGCCAGATGGTTCAAAAGGAATGAACAGATCAGGGCAAATTTGAGTGATGTATCTTTTGTCATCCAATCCCAGCTTCTGGTATGAGATCCAATGGTTGGACGTTGAAGCCAGACACATTCAGACTAAATATAAGACACACATTTTTAATAGTGACAGTAATTAGCTACTGGAACCATTTACCTCAGGATTTGGTGGATTTTCTGTCACTTGCAGAGTTTAAGTAAAGAATGGATGTCTTTCTAAAATATATTATTTAGCTCAAACAGAGGTTATGGGCTTCATGCAGAAATTACTGCTTGAGGTTCTTTAGCCCATGTTATATACGGGAGGTCAGACTAAATGATCCCATCTGCTTTAATATCAATGAATAATGTTTATGTATGTAATTTTTTTAGAACTGAACTGGAATCAAACTTTTTTAAAAGTGTGTTTTAATGTTTGAATAAAGCTGCATGTTTCTGGTTTCCATCTGGAACAAACATGGAAGTACAAAACTCCTACAAGAAAGACTGTATTGTTCTTATAGTATTTCCATCTAGGATTAAATGGGGAAATGCTAAAAGAAAGTCTCCTCTTATGAAATATCCAGTCCAATTTTGTACACCTACGAGGCTCAACTACTTTAGATAGCACCCAATGCAAAATCACACACGTAACCTTTGAGGTTCATTCACTATTGTGTTTTATAAAGGACATTATGATGTTTTGTTAGGCACTGCTATTCACTCTGTCTCTTAACACAGGAACAAAAGGGACATTTCAATGAAATGGAAAGGGAACAATTTAACAATTGATAAAAGGAAATACATTTTCACACAATGCACAGTTAACCTTTAGACACAGCCACATGCTATCATTGAGAACAACAGTTTAGCAGGAAACAAAAAGGTATTACCCATTTATATGGGTAATCAAGATATCCAGACATATAGTAATACATGATTTTAGAAACAACAGAGAGTTTTGGAAGAGAGAGAAATCTAATACTACAGGGCATATACCAACCTCTAACTATTGGAAATCATGAGAAAATTTCTTTGGAGGTAGAGTATATCTAAATTGCTTATTGTAAGGTTTTTATTGCACTTTTCTCTGCATCTGGTCAGAGATGGATTAAGATTTATTGGGGCCTGGGCCCAGAGAACATTTTCTCCTCTGCTCATCTCCTTTCCCCCCAAGGTCCTACCCAAGGAGCCTGGGCCACAGTGGGGAGCTCTGGCTCCTCCACCTGCGCTAGGTGGTAGGGACACAGGCAGAGGGCTGCTCTTGGGCACTCTGGCTCCCTGCCCAAGGCAGGTGGAGGGTCCAGGGCTCCCCACAGCTCCCTGGGCAGCTATCACAGCCTAGGGCAGTGGTCCCCAAACTGTGGGGCATGGCCCCCTAGGCGGGAATGGAGGAACATTCAGGGGGTTAGTGGGACCCAAACCTGCCGTGCCTCCAGCTCTGCTCCAGCCTTGTCCCCAGCCCCAGATGTAGCTCTGCTCCTGGCCGCGGCTCCATTCCTGGCCCTTGCTCCCAGGGAGGGCACAGACTGGGATAGAGGGGGGTGCAATTTAAAAAGTTTGAGGAACTCTGGTCTAGGTGACCATACATCCTGTTTTGTCCCCAGATGTCCCGACTTTTTTGGCAAAACTGGATGTGACACTGCTTCCCGTATTTTTTCATAGTAGTATGATATGATTGTGTCAAAATCATAATGTATGTTATGTGAGATATGAAAAGATTATGATTTGCTGAATATGATTATCCTATTTGTATGCAAGTATCATTTTTGTATCTAATGTTAGGAAGATTGACTACACATCTGTACTACAGAAGTGTTTGCACCTAGGGAATGCCCACCAGCCAAAATGCAGTCAGTCTGACTAGCTAGCTGGGAACAAGTCAATGGACCATTAGGGAGAACAATAGGACTTTGAAGATGCTAATCTCCCAGCTCTCTGAGAAGCTTTCAGGGGATGATACAAACAATCTGACTCACAGCTGCTTTGACGCTGCAGGGTCATGTGATTATCTCATCTGGTACTGAACTCCATGATAGAATACCAGTATATTTCCACTGGTGGGGGGGGGGATGACCCACACTAGAAAACACAGGATTCCTGCCACATGTAAAAACGAGTTAAGGCAAGGGAGTGACAAAATCAGTGGTCATTCTTCACTGAATCCCTGCTCAGGATGACTGCTGGAAACAGCTAAGAAACAAAGACTGTGAGGGTGCAGGGAGAAGAGCTGAGCCCAGCCTGGAAGAGTCTCTAGCTGCTGAATGAAATATCTGAAGTTTTAAGCTATAAGTAAGAGCAGCTGGCCTTCAAGAACCTCTGCAATCTGCCTGAAACAACATTTAGGGTGAAAAATTACTACTTGTGACCAATTTCTTTAGTGTATTGAGCTTAGCTTGCATGCTTATTTCATTTGCTAGGTAATCTGCTTTGATTTGTTTGCTATACCTTCTAATCACTTAAAACCTATCTTTTGTAGCTAATAAACTTATTTTTGTTTTCTCTAAAACCAGTTTGTGGAATCCATAATGGGGGCGGGGGAGGGGAGGTGAAGCTGTGCATATCTTCCTCTACATTGAGGGAAAGAGCAGATTTCAATGAGCTTATGCTGTATAGTTCTCTGTGCAGTGCAAGGTGGTGTAATTTTGGGTTGTGGAATGTGGTTCCAGAATTATCATGCCTTCTAATAACAAGAATTTCTCTTTTCAATTGCTGCCAAGTATGTTGAGCTTTCTCTTCAGCAGATGGGCAAAGGTTTTCCTGAGGTTTTCCTGAGGTTCTGTTGCTTATATTGGTCATGCCACTAAATTCCTAATGTTGACATTATTACTTACCAACTATGCATTTGTATTTCCTTTGCCTATGGTAGTTGTGATAGACTTATAAACTTTAGGGTCAGAAGGGACCGATATGATAATCTAGTCTGACCACTGCACAAAGCAGGCCACAGAATCCTACCCAACCACTTCTATAACAAACCCCTAACCAAATCTGAGTTATTGAAGTCATTGTGGTTTGAAGACCTCAAGCTGCAGAGAATCCACCAGCAAGTGACCCATGCTCCACGCTGCAGAGGAAGGCGAAAAAGCTCCAGGGCCTCTGCCAATCTGCCCTGGAGGAAAATTCCTTCCCGACCCCAAATATGGTGATCAGCTAAACCCTGAGCATGTGGGCAAGACTCACCAGCCAGTAACTCTGCAGTAACTCAGATCCCATCCCATCACAGGCCATTGGGCATACTTACCTGCTGATAATCAAAGATCAATTGCCAAAATTAAGCTATCCCATCATACCATCCCTTCCATAATAGGAAGGGATGTCATTCTGGCTGAAAAACCATTCTGATGTCATTCTGGCTGAGAAACCAAGAAGTCGGCAGCTCAGGTTTTCTATGATTTCAGGAAATTTTAGTATAATACACTATCTATTATAACTTTAACAACTGTATGTTTCCCTAGTTTTGGAATCTTGTCTAAAATTTGTAACTATTAGCAATTTTGTTGTACACTTTTTTAAATATACCTTATCTCAAAATTATTAGCAAAATAAACATGCTGGAACAAGAAGTGTCTCAGTTATGTGGTGAGATTTCTAATGGTGTTGAATAGGCTGAAACCAAATTCTGTTCTCAGATGCATAAATGATGCCTTTGACTTCACTAGGAATCAGGCTCATGCTTCCAAAGGCAAAATTTGGCATCAAAAGTAGAACATTGTTTAGTCTTGATATAACACAGTATCTCCAGCTGGAGTATGACCAAAAAAAGAGGTGATTTTGATGGACACTTTGCTCCAGTAAGAGAATTCTGACTGGTACAACCATCACAGTTAAATCTGCAACCCCTGCAAAAAGTCCCAGTGTAAGGAGGCTTACTCAAAAATGAATAATGGGCAACTGAAAAGTACAGGAGGAGGGGATGTGAGGGAAAAGTATTGCTTGTGTTTATTTGCTGATTGTAGTTTTGTATTGGGGTATTTTTAATAAAATATCTAGACAGAATAAAATGAAAAGTACAGTTCCATTCTCAAAGGTGAGGGTCTATATTTTAAAAAGAGCTTTTCAAACAGCTGGCTCTGCAAATTCAGCCTGGATAAGAGAGTCAAGCTTGGTTCTTTGTGGATCATGTAACATCACCAACAACGATTCTGTAACCCTACTTCTGCCTCATTTGTACTCATCATCCTAGTGTAGGCAAGTTTTTCCTGTGTGAGCCAAGAAAGAAGCCAATTCACTCTCCCAAACTGTATTGGTTCACCATGCAGTGTTAACTAGTAAATTATAATTCCCATAAGTTCTTACTAGTACAAGTCAGCAGATGGGATAATATAAACAAGCAGTAGGTATGTATAATAGGAGAGCTATTTTTACTTTCAGTTGTTTTGACCACAGCTGCTGTTTGGAGGAACTCGATGTAAACATCTGCAAAACTAACTCATCCTCTCAAACTCTCCCTTTCTGTACGCCTACATAAAACTTGACAATGGCTAGGCTACTGGTAAGCTGAAACCACTGCCTGTCATGCTGACCAACGGTGTCTCGTTTCCTTTTACTCCTCCATCTGTCTGTATCTAGCTGTTGTACCTTGCCTTTACTTTGATTGTAAGCTCGTTGGGGAAGAGACTGTCTTGTTCTGTGTTCATACAACACCTAGCACAATTGGATTCTTCATGACTGGGGCTCTAAGTGTCATGGTAACACAAATACCCATGAGTCAAAATGGCTGGTCTAAAATACCTCTTCTGATTTTATACTTATGTAAGTATCCCTAACACATGCAACACATTAGATATCATGTGATTTACTTGTACATTCTGTGTAAAGGCTGTTAACATAGGGGAAAACGCTACCCTTCCCAGGATGGACCATGACCAGATAATACTTTTATAAAGGTGTTAAACAGTGTCTACACTAGTTGCAAGTGGTGGGGCAGAAGGAGAGGCCCCAAGATAGGACAGGCTCTTCGGCCGGCCTAAGAGTATAGCTGGATAGGTTAACAATATTGGGTGAGTTAAGGGAACTGCTGTTCTCAGCCAGAATGACATCACAACTACCATAGGCAAAGGAAATACAAATAAAATAGGGATTAGAATGGGATGGTTCAAACCATCTGTATATGGCACCTGTTACCTCTCTTGCAGAGAAAATCAGGGAGTCTACAGCTCAGATGTGTCATAACAAGGTGATTGTTGCAAATATCAGTTAAATGTATTTTGTTGTTCAGTTGAATCCAATGACACATTACAGGATTACAACTGTCTCATCTGTAGAAGACAGATAACAGTGAACTTTAACAATCTCGGATTTACCAAGACCTAATTAAACTTTCTCTGGATTAAGGTAGCACTCCCATTGAAACAGATGTGCATATGTGCTCAATGAGGACGGTACACAGCCCTTCGGAAAGAACACCTTTTTCCCCCAATGTATTTGTTTTAGATTAGTTTGTTAGATTTCACATAGAAAATTTAGGTTCCATTCTTGATTCCACTTGCTTTCAGGATTGAGTTTTATATATTTAAAAATAGCATTTGTATACATCTTGAACAAGGGAAAGAACTAATGCCCCAGTTTACTGTGAAGTGATGTGCTGTTTGGTATAAAACTAATAGCTTAAGTAATGTTAAAGGGTGGTAAACTTGTTTTACTAATTTATCAACCTTCTTGGGATTACAGTTCCACTGGAGGACAGTTTAAGTGACACAATGTTTGCATTAAAATTTTGTGGGGCTTTTTAAATGTCAAGTGTTACCATGATATTGATGTAGCAGTTATAGCAAGTTTCCCTAAACTCTAGAGCTCACCAGTTAGATGTGGGGTAATTTAAGGTTAGACTGCACACTTCTAATGCATCCAGATACCAAGGTGATGATGGGTGCCAGTACCAGCTAGTAATACTGATTTGTTTAATGTTTTGTTTCAAATATATGAAGAAAATGCAGACCACACACTGCCAGAGGTTATCTTCTCTATTCAGCTCAATTTTTGGAGACATATCAAAGGTGATCTAGTCATTAAGAGCCTTCACAGACATACAGAAAAAAACTTTCCAAAAAGCATTTGTCTGATTTAGGAGCATCGGTCTCATTTTCATAATTTATGTAGCCACTTAGAAGCCTACATCTCATTGAAAGTCAATGGCTTAGCCTCCCAAGTAGCACTGCTTGAAAATCTTACCCATGGTTTCTCAAAAAGAGGTCTTAAGTCAGATGATCCATGAAGTTTCCATATTCTATACCAAGCATGGAGACATTGGGGTGTGCTTCATGTCAGGAAGCTTTGAAGGGTGGAGAGTGGGATCTGTCCCACAACACATTTGTGATCACAACTTATCTGTCAGGGATGGATAACGTGTTCACAGAATGAGTTAATCTGTGATAGATCTTCAGGAGTGGTGTCTGGGTCAGGGAGGGATGGGTGGATCAGATTTCTTCTGGTGGAAATATCATTGCTAAAACTGTTTGACACTTAGCAGACATCTTCATGACTGAGGAAAAGACATGCTAGTGAGGAATGTGTACTCTGTCTGCTGGGGAGGGTGGGGAGGCTGCTGTATGCCTGTTCACCAGTATCTCTTGTATCAAAAGTCTTCACCTAGCAAAGCAGCATGAGGGTCCTTGCTTCATTCATTCACTCATTCATAAAGTAGTACTGCTTGGATTTAGTCTCTAGGAAGAAATATGCTTCACTTCGTTTTAATAGAGCCAGGCCAGACTTCTCCAGTTTTATTTTCTAGATACATCAAATTGGTTGCATTTAACCCTCATACAAGCAATAGTATCTTAGCTCCCTTTAAATGAAAGAAAAAGCCAGAGAGGGAGAGACCCTCTGAAAATTTTTTGGATTTGGCTTTTGGATTTGGAAGTGGCTTGTTACAGTGCTTCTGAGGCCTGGTCTACACTATGCGTTTAAACTCATTTTTAGCAGCATTAAACCGATTTAACGCTGTACCCGTCCACACTACGAGGCCCTTTATATCGATATAAAGGGCTCTTTAAATCGGTTTCTGTACTCCTCCCCAACAAGAGGAGTAGCGCTAAAATCGGTATTACCATATCGGATTAGGGTTAGTGTGGCTGCAAATTGACGGTATTGGCCTCCGGGCGGTATCGTCCACATGCTCCCTTGACCACTCTGCGAAGCAAATTGAACTCAGATTAGTGGACCAGTAAACAGGAAAAGCCCCGCGAATTTAGATTTCATTTCCTGTTTGCCAGCGTGGATCTTGATCAGCACGGTGGCGATGCAGTCCCAACTTCGCAAAGAGCTTCGGCATGGACTTATGGAGATACTGGATCTGATGCTGTATGGGGAGACAAATCTGTTCTATCCAAGCTCCATACAGAAGACGAAGTGCCAAAGTGTTATTGAAAAAATCTCAGGCTACACAGTGCTGCGTGCAAGCGTAAGGAAGCAGAGACTCAAATGGACGCTCATGGAGGGAGGAAGGAGGGGTACTGAGGACTCCAGCTATCACAGCCACAGCAGTTCCGAAAGTATTTGCATTCTTGGCTGAGCTCCCAATGCCTGTAGGGTCAACACATGTCTGCGTGGTTCAGATGCTTTCGAATTACCCTGGCACTCTCTCCCCTCCCCCCGCACTTAAAAAAGGAAAAGATTTTACTTCTTTCAATGTCCCCTATGTCTACTGAATGCTGCTGGTAGACACGATGTGCAGCAGTGAAGAGCATATCGCTCCCCCCTGCCTTGGTGGCAGATGGTGCAATATGATGTCATAGCCCCGGAGCTGGCTCCCCTCATTTTCTCACTAACATCTCTGTTCTTATTCCGTTCTTTTACTTCAATGACACAAATCGTGGGACACTGCCCGGTAGCCCAGATTGGGGAGGAGGGAAGCAATGGAGTGAGGTGTTTTGCGAGGGCACCCGTGAATGGGATTGCTATCATTCTCTGCGGATCACACAGGCACCTGTGCTCTCTGATACACTGGTTTCTCTAGTAACTTGCCATATTTAACGGCCAGATGACTCTATTTTTAGAACACATAAGAGATTTTGCTCGGTGGTCATTCCCAGTTTGTTTTGCGCCCTCCGGCCGGTCTTCACAGGGCACCCTGAAGCGAAGCAGACAGGTAACAGAGGGACAGATAAGTCATCTCATTGCCAATTTACGCAGCTAGCAATGGTACAGTAACCGACTGATAACCGGCTCGCTTCATGCAAAGCAAATGATCTGCTCGTACGCTGGAGTATCGCTCTGTCCACGGGATCCAGTACACATACAGGTGACTGTAAAAAAAAAAATAAATAAATAAAATAAAATAAAAAAAAAAAAACTGAACGGCTCCATGGTCGTGCTATGGTTGCCAGGAAAAAGGCGCGAAATGTTGTTCGCGTGTTCCCGAGGAAGGAAGAATGACGACATTTACCCAGAACACCCGTACTAATGTTTTTGCCATCAGCCACTGGATTCAACCCATAATTCTAAAGGTGCGGGGGAGCTGCGGGAACTATGGAATAGCTAAGATAGCTACTCCACACTGCAAACGCTCCGGAAATCGATGCTAGCCTCGGACCATGGACACACACCGCCGAATTAATGTGCTTAGTGTGGCCGCCTGCACTCGACTTTATACAATCTATTTTATAAAACCGGTTTATGTAAAATCGGAATAATCTCATAGTGTAGACGTACCCTTAGACTGTTTGTGGGACATTCTTCTCAACTACTTACTCTCCACCAGAGAGAATCCTGCATTGTGGAAAGTGCAGAGAAGGAGAAATGACTTGCTTTGTACCTCTGCTTTCTCCTTGTGCAGGATTCTCTGTCAACCATCTGTCCTCAATTTGGGGATGTACATGAGATAATGGGTTCCATTTCTGCCATATGGACACTCACTTCTCAAGTACCCATTACATCTTTGAGGATGTTGGACTCCTTTGTTATGTGGGGGAGAGAGTGATGGAAAAATGTGTGTTTATTTTATATGCAATTCAAAGCCAAGGGAGTTCTCACTTCTCACTTTTTGAAGGGAATTGGCTGGAGTTTCTGGACCTCTGAAGTAGCGGAGATCACTAAAGCCAGTTTACAGGTTCCTGACTAGTTCAAAAAAATCTTAAGACCTCAGAGCACGTCTTAGAGTGACTCATGATGGAATCATGTGACCAAGTGTTAGAGTTCATGGCTTTATCCTCACAGAAAAAGAATTACAAAGATAGGAAATTATCTCATCTCTGTGAAGTAAGTTTCTTCATTTGTGCAACCATGTGATAAACAGCACAGATTTTCCACCTTTGTGTCTCTCCTCTCCATTCTGTGCTCTTCTCCAACTCCTCCAGCATGACTGAGCAGCTTGCAATAGTTTCCATTTGAAATAAAACAAAAAGAGAAATTTCCCACAAAAGTGTCTTAGTTGCTGTTAAATCAGGTATAAGTAAAAACAGGCATTTAGAATTGGATTAAACAATATTCAGTGTTGGCAATAGTCAGCTCTAGGTCAGTGATAGTTTTAAGGTCCAATATTTTGTTAACCAACAGGGCTAGGAATGCCTAACATATTAAACTGGAGAGGTAGGACTCCCTAAAGCATTTGCTTCCAGCTCCAGGCATCAGCCCTTAAAAATTGTACCTCATTCATTTAAAACACAAAACAAACATTTAGATGTTTTTAAAAAATTACTAGTTGTCATTTTTTCTGTCACTGCCACGTACATCGTAACTAATGCAACTGGCTTTCTAGGAAAGAAAAATTGTACCAATAGAAAAGGTAAAACTCAAATTTCTTTACATGAAATATACAGTATAAAAGATAGGTTTTACTGACCTTTGTTTAGGATTTGCATAGCTCACCTCATAAAAATGAAGCCATCCTAAACTTTTGAAAATAAATCCATTATAATAGTATTTTCAACTTGTTGGTCACACCCTCTAGGGTCAGGTACAGGTTTCAGGAGGCCCTTATTGTTGCAGAGAGAACCTTGAAAATGGGAACAGAGTATAAACCAATGCTGTGATGCCTGCCTGAATCTGCAGACAGACTGAAACAATAGTCCTAAGAGATGTGAACTGCCCATTCATTTAAATAAAGGCCCTGCAGACTGAACATTCTGCAGCCATGGAAAGAATGGTTACTTACGTTATAGTAACGAATGCTTAGAGGTTGTGTGCATGTGGATCCCACTCATGGGGGATTAGCCAGCAGTTTGGTTAATCTGGAGGTGAGAGCTAGGAGATCTGAATAAGGACTGGAGAATTGCCTTGTCAACCTGGGCTCTTGCTCTTGATGCTGCCACCAGTGAGTAATGTTTGGGAAATGTATGGATGGATGATCACGTAGATGTCCTACAGATTTCTTGTTATCTTCAGTGGCAAAAAGGTCTTGCTGGAGGACCATGTCTTCTAATCTCCACCCATGAAAGGATACATTCTTCCTACTTAGCTCATCCACCAGGGCATTGGCTTCTCCTGGTAGGTGTAATGAGACAATATTGACTTGATGCAAAGTGCAGCATTCCCATAGCAGGATGGCTTTTTGATGAAGGACATCTGATCTTGCTCCCCCTTGTCTGTCATGTAATACATGCCTGCAGAATTGCCCATTAATACCTGCACTGACCCTTTTGAATTTGCAGAAAGGAGGCTGCATGCTAAACGGCCAGTCCTGACCTCCAAGACATTTATGAGGTCCACCAAGTCCATTATTGACCAAGTACTGAGAGTCTGAAACTGATCTAAGTAAGCCACCCAACCCTTCCTGGAGGCATCAGAGATCAATGTCTTGACAGGGATTGGTGTTTTAAATGTATTTTCCTGACACATGTTGCTGGAATTCAACCACCATAGCTACCACTGAAGAAACTGAATACCTGGGCAAAGTATTCATTTGATCTGACTGTAGAGATCTTAGGCTGAGTCTTGGAAAGGGCATCACATAAGTATACAAGGCTACATGTCTTAATAGCTGAAGATAAATCCTTACTGAGTTTTAAGGGCAAGCTTGAATTTGTGATACTAGTTGACAGATGTTCTGGAATCTCTTGAGGGAAAAAGGTCCTCACTACTCTGGAGTCCAAGATCACTCCAATGAATTCTATTGATTGCATTGAAATTATGTAAGATTTATTTAGATTATGAGACCTGAATGTGAAATTAGGTGCAAGATTAGTTGAATTGACTGTTCTACCTGCTGTGCTGATATCCCTCAAATTAGCCAATCATCTAGGTAAGAGTATACATGAATCCCTAAATGGTGAAGATTAGCCGTAGGAACTGACAGGCACATTTTAAAAACTCAGAAGTGCCATACAGAAGAAAAAGAGAAATATCTGAATTGATAATGACTGCCTGCTCCTATGAAATGTAGAAATTTGTTGTGTGCTTCATGAATCAGCACATGAAAGTATGCATCCCATAAATTGAGGGTACTGAACAAGTCCATGGGATCCAGGGAGGGTATAATAGAGGTAAGGGTCACCATGTGGAACTCGATCTAATGAACATATGCACTGAGGAGCTTGAGGTTTAAAATGAGTCTACATCCTACCTTCTTTTTTGGAATAAGGAAATAGGGGGAATATAATCCTATTCCTGTGAATTCTTAAAGTACCAACTTTGTTCCCCAATGTGGATCAGAGAGTTTCTCATGTTACATGATGACTTTGTGAGAGATTCCTGAAGAGGGATGAGGTGGGAAGAGGGATACCCTGTAATTGAATGGTATAACCATCTTGGATGAACTAAAGAACTCAGTGGCCCATAATAATTATAGCACAAGCCTTGAAGAATGAAAGGTGACAGACAACCAAAGGGCAGAGGGGCAGGGAGAGAGTGATATAGATGCACATTAGCTGGAACAGTATCCTTGATTGTGGCATCAAGACTGCTTTTTCTGAGCACAGCTTCTCTTCAAGGTGCCAGAGGATGAAGCAGAGGGGCACATCTTATGAAATTCTGATCTTTGTCTAAATTGATCGGAAGGTCTTTGATGGTAGAAATAGCCCAAGATAGATGGTTGAGGTCTCTGCCAAGTAGGACCATGAGGCCTGTAGTGTTTTCTTCTGAGGTATACAGGCCCAAGAATCTGAATGTGGCCCTAGGATCTTTTAATGAATGTAAGGTGTCATCCATTTTAGTAATGAACAAGTCCTGATTATCAAAAGAAAAGTCTTGAATTGCTGTGTGAACCTCCTTGGGCAGACCACATGCAGATAGTCAAGTCCCCTCTCATGACAATTCCATTTGCCATCCCTCTTGCTCCTGTATCAGCAAAAACATCTTTGCATGTTACTTTAGATTCTGCAATCAATTGCCCCTCAGTATAAATTGATTTAAATTTGTCTCTTAAAACCAGAAGTTTGTCTATGAAGTCCACTCCTCTATCCCACTGAATATAATTGTATTTGGCCTAGCACTGGGCCAGGATAGTTTGAAATCCTGACCTACAGGGAAGCAGAGAAATAAATCTTTCTGCCAAAAAGATTCAAGTTTAGGGGATTTTTTTTCTTGGTATGGACCTTCTTTGGATCTCTCATTAACAGCAATGATGACCAAAGATGATAGAGACAGATTAATACAGAAGAATTAAAATCCTTGAGGTAATATTTGATATTTATGATCCAGCTTGTTTGGAGATTGCTTAGATGGAAGCTGATGCTGTCTACAAGTCCTTTGCAGGTTCAATGATACATTCATCAATGGTTAGGGCCACTCTGTTTTGAGTAGCTGGTTGTAAAATGTCAAAAAGTTTGACTTTTCCTGCCTATTCAAGAGGAATTTCTAGTGTTTCCACCATCTTCCTTAAAAGCTCTTGAAAAGCCTTATCTATAGTTGTAGGTACCAACAACATCATGGCCTCCTCTGGAGAGAAAAATGAAAAGCTTTTGGGAGATGGGTTGGGGGGGGGGGGAAAGAAAAATTCCTACTGATGTAATTTCTCCATCTCTTCCATCAGTGGTTGATGAATCTCTGAGTTTGTCTGTTTTAGAGGAGTGTGGGCAGGCTCTGAAGGATCTCTGAGAGGATCTCCACCCAGATCTCAATGGAGGAGAAAACTGATGCCCTGGATGGTAAGACCAAGGAGGTCCAGTATGACCAGGCTTGGTAGCCATAAGGGTGAAACATTGAGGACCAGGGTGCTAGCATCCCAGAAGGAAAAGAGGAATCCTGAGGTGGACCTCTAAAGGTGGTATGAGATGAGAGCTTATGCTGGCTACTCTCCCTGGAAAGGCGGGGGGCAAGGGTTATGTGTGTGCTAGAGATGGTTTCCTGCTTGAGACAGGTGAAGATGATGAAAATTCCTTCAATGGGGAGAGGGGCGAGTGTCCCAGGAGGGGCAATCACTTGCTTGAGCATAGCAGGATTTTCCTGATCATTAACAGAATAGCAAAGTGAGATTGTCATCACTGGAACCCTGGGTCCATGTTCTAACACAAAAGATTAAGGAAGGAAGAGATGCATCCAACGGTGGTGACTCCAGCTCTGGGGTTACAGTAATCTCCTCATGAGAGAAGAAAACAAGATGCTTGTCAGTGTAGACTGAGAATAGGTTGATGCTTTCAGAGCCAGCAATCTGGATGCAAGGGAAGGAGATGGAAATGGAAGAGTAGACTACAATGATGCTGACAGCATTGTAGGTGCCACCTGAGTCAGAGGATACACCAATGTCAGTGAAGCTGCCAGTGCTGAGGGTTGAGACTTTGGTACTGTACTTTTGGTGCCAACTGGTACAGTGCTACCTTATCGTCCTTCAGAGTGTGTTGCCCAGAGTTCTTTCTGTGCATCACCGAGGACACCAACTGGTGCCAAGAAGCTGGGGCGGGGGGGTGTTAATGTTCTTTTCTCCCTCAGACAGCAACAGTATCTGAGTGTTCCAATGGTATCTTCAGCTGGGGAGCCATGTCTTTAAAGGACTTACGTCTTTTTGAGCTTCTGGATCACAGGCTGACTTACCTAGTCTCCAGAACATTCACTAACGTTACAAATCCAGACTAACACGGCTTCCCCTCTGATACAGAACATTCACTGTGGCTTGATTCCAGGGGTCTGAGCTGTCCTGCCCTCTCAAGCTCTGAGTCTGAGGCAAGTCTCATAGCTTCTTCCATAAGGAAAATCTTAAGTCTAGACTCTTTCCTTTTGAATGCATTTCTTGAAAGTCTTGCAAATATCACTTTTAGAGGGAATATGGCTCTCTCCTAAACAATATCACACTTCTCATGTCAGTCCTTGAGGGGAATCACAGACCCACATGACAGACACGATTTAAAAACTGAGGAACAAGGCTGTGACATAACAGAATAGTCCCAGTAACAGGCATCTAAGTAAATAAAATATGTCTATACAAGAACCTGGTTGTTGTTGCACCAAATGGGTTGAAACAAAAATACTGAAAGGACTAAATACTAATGATACTAATATTTACAGAAACTATCCTAAGTTAGATATGCAGGTGAGACACTCACTTGTTTACATTTCTGCTGAAGGGCAACCAAAGAATGGAGGTGTGGGAGGGGTTGCACCACCCTTTATGTTCTAGGAGCATGAAGGCATGAAGTGTGCATGTACAACCCTATGCTGCTAGAGAAAACTTTCAGGACTCCTTTACAGAGGTTGCATGTGTACTGGGAGTGGGAGCTACATACATAGAAACTCAAAGAATTTTACATTTTCCACTGTCACAAGCTTTGCCATTTTGCTGTAGGCAGGAGCCTGACATTGTCTCCCTACCATGGCTCAGCCTACAGCTGCTTCTTGCTCTCCAGCTTTGCTGCCAAGGGGAAGCTAACTGGAGTACAGAGCATGCTCCCTGTACTGATCTACAGAGATGAGCAGCAGAGCAGTCATGACCCTATTTCCATTCTTATTTTTTCCCTTCTGTGGCTCCACTGTTTGCAGCTTGACTTTCCTTTCAAAGGTCTCAGACAAAAGTATGCACCAGAATGAGTGTCACCTTCTGC
This sequence comes from Chelonoidis abingdonii, assembly GCF_003597395.2. NCBI lineage: Eukaryota > Metazoa > Chordata > Testudines > Testudinidae > Chelonoidis > Chelonoidis abingdonii. The sequence continues at coordinate 287,972,593 of NC_133770.1, forward strand.
AGTAATTCTAAAGAACTGTCACAGTAGCTGGCAAAGGATTCTGGATGTATATTAGGAGGACAGAGTACCAAGTCATCTGGACAGCAAGTATCCATCTTTACAAATGAATGCCCCTGAACTCATCCAGTGAAAGCTTATGGGTTCACAAACTCAAAATGTTTTACTAAGTGGCAATGCTATAAACATGAAAACATTTGAACATCAGGACTTTGGATCATTCTGAATAGCGAAAGCTGACAAGTTTCATCTCATTATGGAAACATTTATTGCATCTTGTGTCTCGGATGTCGTTATTGTTATGTTGGGATCTGCTGCTGTCACTCAATTAAGAGTAGGTCTGCACGCTGATGTCGTGGGCAGCTGACAAATCCATGATATGGCTGTCAACAATGATAAACAGCTGTTTAGAAGAGTTTGCAAGAGCCAGTATTTCTCAATGAATCTGGATAAAAGTACAGCTGTGTTTCTGCCCAACTTTTAACATTTGTTCAGTATGAGTGGGAACATGAGAACTTGTTTTGCTGTCCACTGACAGGACATGATATGGGGGAGGAGGGAATCTTTTATGCTGTCCATCAATCAATTCTTACAGCTGGATTTGATTGGCATCACTGTTTATTTGCAACTGATGGCATCCAATCTCTCACAGGAAACAGACTACATTGTAGTAAGAATGCTGCTGTGTATCACACCACAAACTATTTAGTCACAGGGAAGCTTTGGCAGAAAAAAGGAGTCTAGTGGAACAGGGAAAAAGTTATTTGATAAGGCTGAAAAGTTGTGATCTTTAATCACATAAGCAGCATACCATTGCATGCCTCTTCAAATGGAGAGAGACTCAACATTGGCCACTCTTCGAAGAGTTATTCCTTGACTTTCCCATGGCAACTGTGAAGTGCATTTTTAAGCTCAAACAAAAGGACCTTCTTAGCTGAATGAAGCTCTGCTGCCCTTCCTACATGTCACTGATCAGAATTGGCTTCCTCAGAATGCTTCTAATTTTTCAAGGTTTTAATTTTGACTAATTTCTGTTTCTATTAAGTCAACTTTCTGCTTAACACAAATGGAACTAAGAAACCTTGTGATAAATATTGTGCAAGACAGAAGAAATGGGTCAGCTTGCAAGATTGTATCTGCTACAGTGAATGCGGGGGGGGGAAGGGATGAGGGGGGAATAAGGAAATGAAACGAATACACAAAGAAGGCAAAACACATCAATTCTCTGAAGCATAACAGATTACACCAAAATTAAGGTAGTCACATATCTAACTTTCCCTAAATATGCCCTCCTGTCACAATCCAGCTCCTCTGTCAGACTGCAAGCTCTTCAAGATAAAGACTCATTTTTTTTTAATATAGCAAAACAGACACTATCAGCATTTTGTCACTTGACATAAGTTTTGCTTACAAAGCAGCCAGCGATAGCATCTAATGGATTTTTCACCAAAAGTGAAGTTTCTTAAAAACTCCGAGTTATACCCTGAAAAAGGGAGTGGGGAGATGACAGGGATGGGAGGGAAAGATTAGCAAGCTGATCTTGTTTTTAGGAAGTCTCACTTAATGCTATGTAACTTGCCCCACTGCCATTATTTAAAGGTTAGGATGAAGTCAAATAGAAGAACCCGGAATCACTTCCTTTTTACAAGTTAATTACGGTAATAAGTGCTGCGTATTTCCTAGCAGACAAGATACAAAAAGTTATTTTTCCACTGCAGGGTAGACAGTGTTTCAAATCTGCAACTAGTGTTTTATTCAGAAATTAGAGAGATTTAGTGAAGTATTATCTAGATCTAGGGTCTTATAAAATGCACTGGGCTCAATGATTGCACATCTATTTTTGAAATTCTTAGCCTGGTTTCCTAGTTTCCCATAATGTTAACTGCATACAGCGTTCACTTCACTGAGTTAGGTCCTCCACCTCCTCCTTTTTTTTTTTTTTTTTACTTTCTTAAACTGGTCAAATTTCTAAGACATAACATTGCTTACAGGAAGCTATTTCTCTGATAAAAAGATGCTATGAAAAGTTGATTGCTCCAAACTGACAGAACTACATTTCCTTCGTTCTGCATAAAAAGTTCATGCACTACTTTTTTCTTGTGCTAGACTCTTTTCCTTAAAGCAAAATACGTCAATGCTACAATTAAATAAACATAAATTTAAAAAGCATTTTACATCAAAGCACTATGCAAGTGGAGAGGATGAAAGTAATGATTTTATTACTCTAAGGGGTTAAAAATCCATCTTGGAATTTATAACAAAAATTCTGCATGATACCTAGCACTAAGCAGTGAATATAAAGTGATGAAAAGATACCTGGACAGGGCCCTTTAATCACTCATTACTCTGTTCAGAGAGGTGTTGGAGCTAGTAACAGTACATCAGTAAGAAGTCAAGTAAAGCACCTCAGGTTGTAATTGTTAGTGTTGACTTTTCCACTTCAGATGCAAATCACAATTTTATTGGCTCTCCTCCCATAAGTGTCTTTGCAGTCTTTTCAAATGCTATACAATTAAAGTAATTTTACACAGAAAACTTACTCGTGGAAACAAAGTACTGCTGCAATTTGAATCCATGAGTTTTGTTAATGACATGGCATCAATCCTCCTTACTTCTCACTAAATTAACATCACCTGTGCATTCTGTTGTGCATCTCAGGTTTAAGATTTACTGCTGACATTGTTCATGCTCTGCACAAGGGTCAATCTGGACCTTTCTATAGATCTTTGAATTAATTCTAAACTGTTTAAATTGGCAATCTTTGTTTTTCTCCATTTCTGCACACTGTAGGTCACTTTTATACATTACTTGTAAAAGTTCTAACTTTGCAAGGTGGTGTGAGAACTGGAATCAAAGGAGGGGGGAGAATTTCTGATCATGGCTTGGACAGTGACTGTGCAACTATAAGTTAAAAATTTCAAACTAGGATAGTGCCTAAAGGCTTGTCTACATGGAAAAATATAGCAGCATGACTATATCTGTGTAACTCCCGGTGTGGACGCACTTCTTTCAGAAATAAAGTGCCTTTTTACAGTTCAGCTCACATCACTGAAAGCAACATTAGAAAAAAGTTAGGCTCTCCTTTGATAATGTTCTGTGGGCTCAATCCAGCAAGGAGCTGCCCACTCCAGCTGCGAGCTAACAACACAGTTAAATATGTTCTCTATGACTATTTCCTAGCTCAGCCACTGAATCCTGTTTTTAAACAAGCGCTGAAATCTTCTACTTGAAGGTGCAACAAAAAAGGCAAAATACTGTCAATTAGTTAAATGACAGTATTTGTCAGGGCATTTTTTAATAAATAGGAGTTGCTAGTTTTTAAAAATGGTTTTTACAAACTCTATGTGATTCGTTATTTTAACAGCAATGACTTCTGTAAGAAAATATTATACTGAAACTCATTTCATCCCTGAGACACATTACAGATTTTGAACCAGACTACGATACATATTCTTATACAAACCATAATATGAAGTACAGGCAGAATATCGACCACTGACAATCTTCAACTGCTTGAGAAGTATGTAGACGATTCACTTTTTTTTTAAATCATCTAATAAAATTTTCAATCTGATACTGCAAGAAAGAATTTAGTCACCAGCTTTAGTAGCAGCAGCACTGGGAACACATTTTGTGCCTTTACACTGCTTTTTAAAAAGCCTTTTCAACAACAGTTGAAGTCCAGGACTGGTATAGCCCTGAAGACAAATTTATGCAGATTGCTGGTACAGTGGAACAAGTTTAAAACTCTTCTCTTTTCCACGTGATTCTAAAGTAGTGTTAGCCAGACCCTTGGTTTAACAAAAACACCCCACAACTAAAGCCAAAAGTGTTGCTATTTAAAGAGACCTTGGGTTTTTATTATGCATAAAAGGCAATGATGCACGTATTTTTGTAGGAAAAGGGTTAACGTTGTGTGTTTTTCCAAGTTGTGCTTTTGAAAACAAGCTTACACGGTGCTCTGTTTTCTTATAATATGCAGATCATTCTGGCTGAAGAGCTATGATCAATTTAAAAACCAATCTGACTGAAAACCCACCTATGCCATGATGCTTATGTAAAACTCATTGACTGACAGCAACAAGCTTAATCATGTTTTTTGTATCCCTTCCCATTATTTACCCATCTTTATTTTGTGAGCTCTGTGTGTCCCTTCTTTTCTGTGTGGAAAGAATGAAGCACAATGTGGACCCTGAAGAAAATAGTGAATAACTAGTGTGCTAAAGCGATCTGATCTATGTGGTTTTAGATTTTAAAGATCCAAAATATGTACAACACACAAATCAATGGAGAATGCATGCACAAGTCCAGATTTTGATCCTTTATTATTGATGTTTTAAGTATACCATTGTAAGCAAGTAGAATATCAGCCAGTAAATGTGAAAAGTGGTTTTTAAAACAAATTCTGGATGAGGGGTGGGTGAATGAGAACAGATACTGTATTCTTAGATTATACTCAAAAGAGGGGTTTTGACAGAGGGAGCAGCGACAAAGTTTACAATTCAGAGTGCCTTTAGATTGGAAATGCTAGCAAAAACAGTTAAGTGAGATCATCATCAGAGGCAGTGCCCATTTCCCCATTAAATCCTCTTCTCCCCCAACACATTAGAGAACATGTTGAGCCTGCCACTAAAAAGGTCACGTGGCCTCAGACACCTGGTTCTGGTCATTTATCAAGTGGCCCATCCCCATACCTTACTGCCAATCCAACAGGGCCTTCCTGACAACAAAACAGCATCACTTTAACTAATTACATTTCAAGTTAATTGCTGCCTATTGCCTAAGGACCCTACGTCAGAAAAATGATCCCTATTCAGGACAGCACTTGAACATGTACTTAAGTACCACTTAAGTCAATGGCACTTATGTGCTGCTCTGAATAAGGATTTTTTTTTTAAAATCAGAACCTTAGACAATAGAGTTAACATTGCTGCTCTGAATAAGCATATCTCCTGCTCAAGTACCTTTTAGTGACCCTGGACTGCATGTAAATGCAGCAGTTTAAGTCCTTCAGATCTCTTAGAAATTTGTTTCAATTAATGTGCTATGAAAAGCACAATTAAAGACTTGTGAAGCAAATATTGTGAAATTAATGTGATCGCCAAATGTTTACTGAAAAGTGTCACTCCCCCCACCCCACATCTAATGCTAACACAGGAATTCTGTTAACATTGGCAAAAATCACAATTTAACGCCCTCATGACAGTTTTGAAAAATCCCATCAAAACCAAAACACACCAAGAGTCATGACAGTTCCTTGGCTGGGTAACAAAGCCAACAAGCACCCAGGACGTTGAATGTGTAGTGACAGCATCCCCTCATATACAACAGAAACAGAGCATGAGCCTTGATAGCAAGGTATTTCAAGAGAAGACATCTCTGTAGAACCAGTAAAGGAACAACGTGATAGACATAAGCAATCCCAACACCTCGAGTCACCTCTGTATCACCCAGCCCATTTGCTGGAGTTTTCAGTGTTGCAGCCTTTGGAAGACATGGGAAAAAACTGGGGGTACCAGAGATACATTAGCAACTCAGCAAAACGGTGTCATCTCTGACACTGTGAGAGCTACCACAAGGGCAGCTCTTTTAAACACACAGCAGAAAGGGAGAAACACAGCTGGAGACACACTAGCTTGCTCAAGAATGACAATAACTTGACAATACTTATTTCAATAGATTTCTGGATATACACATCTAAGTACGTAGTTATGCTTCAGGATGGAAAATTTGTAATGAATTAAAGTCTCTCTTTTAACTTAATAGCATAAGACAGCTTTTATGACTTGCACATAAGAAAACTAGTTCACAATATATGTATTATGCATAGTACATATATCCTACATCAGTGTAGGGGGAATGAGGGGTCTGGACTAGATGACTTCTTGACGTCCCTGGAAGACCTGCATTTCTATGATTCTATAGGTAGGCAAAGGAAAACTGTTCACTTTTTGGTAACACAAGTAAACTCTTTGGGGGGCAGGAACTGTCTTTTTGTTCTGTGTGCTAAGCACGATGGGGTTCTGGTCCATGACTGGGGGGGCCTATGTGCTAAAATAACAAACATGACATCAAACAAAGAAATTCATATGTATGACATTGCAGTCTATATGGTTTTATAAAAATATGCTAATGAGTGAATATAATATAACTGAAATATGCTTCATGCAAAAAGTCTCTTGTAAAGTATCACTGCAAAGCTTATAATCTACTCAGTGTGATCACCCTATTTGTATAAATGTATCACTCTTGTATCTGAAACTAGAAATATGAAATATAACTCTGAGGGCCTATTGAAATTATGCAAAGTGTGGGCCATTAATGGTGCTTTGGAATCTTAATGACTCCAATTAACTAGGACAATTGTCAGCAGATGGTTGTTTACACCACCTGTAAGTCTTCCTGTATACCTGTGTGTGGGCAAGTGGGCAATGAAGTCTTGCAATGACATGTGATCATGTCACCTGAACTGGACTCCATCTTTAACCTGGTGCTTTTCCAGTGAGGAGAGGTGGGAACCCAGAGAGGGACAAAGGATTCCCGCCTTATGCAAAAGATATCTAAAGGGGTGGAACAGAACAAAGGGAAAGGAGCCGTCATGAAGAATCCCCTAGCTGTCACCTGAGCTGGAACAAGAACTGTACCAGGGAAAAGAATTGTGCCCAGGCCTGGAAAGTGTCCAGTCTGAGGAAAAAAAACTTACTGATGCATCTCTGAGGGTAAGATTATCTGTATTCAGTTTGATTAGACATAGATTTGCGCGTTTTATTTTGCTTGGTGACTTCCTTTGTTCTGTCTGTTACTACTTGGAACCATTTCAGTCCTACCTTCTGTATTTAATAAAATCACCTTTGTCATAAACAGATAGCTAAGGGTTAATGTCTCTTTCACTTGTAAAGGGTTAACAAACAGTGAACCGCAACACCTGACCAGAGGACCAATCAGGAGACAAGATACTTTCAAATCTGGGCAGAGGGAAGCTTTTTTGTGTATGTTCTTTGTTCTCTGTCCCTGTTCTCTCTGGGTTCTGAGAGGGACCAGACGTAAGCAGATTCCTCCAATCTTTCTGAAAAAATCTCTTCTGTTCTAATTCCAGTAAGTATCGGGATAAAGGCAGCTTTAGTCTTTTTGATTGTTTTTCTTTATTTGCAAATGTGTAGTTTGCTGGAAGTAGCTTAATTTGTATTGTGCTGGGGGGGAGGTTTTCTTTCTAGTGTCTATAAGCTGAAAGACCCTGTAATATTCCAGCTTGAATTTACAGTGATTATCTTTACTCTTCTTTCTTTTATTAGAAGTTTTCTCTTTAAAAGACCTGATTGATTTTTCCCCTGGTTAAGGCTCAAAGGAAATTGAGTCGGTACTCACCAGGACATTGGTGGGAGGGACGGGGGTGGAGGTGAAATTCCTCTGTGTTTTAAGATTCAAGGAGTTGAATCATAGTGATCTTTCAGGGTAACCCAGGGAGGGGAAGCTTGAGAGAGGCAACGGTGAAGGAAAGGGTTTACTTTCCTTGTGTCAAGATCCAGGGGATCTGGGTCTTGGGTCGCCCAGGGAAGGTTTGGGGAGACTTAGAGGTTATCAGGCACCCAAGTCACTGGTTGGATGGCAGCTATAGATCTAAGCTGTGTAATTAAGCCATTAGGATTCATGCGTACCCCATCTTTTGGACTCTAGGTTCGAGTGGGGTAGATACCATGACACCTTTTACTTATTAATTAACCAGAGTCTTGTAGTAATACCTTGTGGGAAAGCAAACAACTGTGCATCTCTCTCTGTCAGTGTGTATAGGGGTAAACAATTTAGGATTTACCTTGTAATAGCTTTCTACAGCGGTAAAAATAGGATCTTATTTGGTTTAGACCCCATTGGGACTGGACATCTGGGTTTTATAAGACAGGAACACTTCTGTGAAAGCTGTTTTCAGTGAGACTGCTGTCATTAAAGCAATAGTAGGAGTCCAATAAACATGAGTACGTCATATCTATGGTTTGACTGTAAAAGGGTAACAAGTTCAGTGAGGCCTGCTGTCTGACCAGAAACAGTCAGGGACAGGCTACTTTCAAATCTGAGGACGTAAGTTTCTGTGTTGCTGTTATATTTGGTGACTGTTCTCTCTGGGGGCTCAAGGGACCAGACATGCACCAGTTTCTCTCCAATCTTTCCCTGATACAGGTTTATGTGCTCAGAATAGTGAGGTCTCGGTAACGATAAGGCGGTTTAGGTTCATGTTTGTTTTCTTATTTGCAATGTGTGTTTGACTGGAGTGAGTTTCAAATGTGTATTTGGCGTGGGATGAGTTCAAATGTTGTGTTTTGACTAATGCAGTTTTAATTTATGTACTGTATACTTAGGCTGGGTGGGTTATCCCAGCCTATAGCGGACAAACCCTGTACTATTCCATTTTTAATTACAAAGATTAATATTTACCTGTTTTTTGCCTTGTTTGAAGAACCTATTGTTTTTACTCTGGTGTGACCCGAGGAGACAGGGTTCTGCATTCACCAGGAAATTGGGTGGAGAAGGAGGAGGGGAGAGAGGTTAATTTTCTCTCTGTGTTAGGATTGTCTCTTTCAGGGCGAGGTCTGGGAGGTGAGAGAGTAAGGAGAGGAGGAAGGTGAATGTACCTTCTGTAAAGATTTCAGGGGTTTGAATCACAGTGATCTTCCATGGTAACCAGGGAGAGGGAGCCTGGGGAAGCAACTAGTGGGAGAAGGGTTTACTTCCTCTGTGTTAAGATCCAGGAGGTCTGGGTCTTGGGGTTCCCAGGCAAGGTTTTTGGGGGACCAGAGAGTACCAGGCACTGGAATTCCTGGTTGGTGGCAGCGCTAGAAGTCCTAAGCTGGTAACTGAGCTTAGAGGAATTCATGCTGGTACCCCATCTTTTGGACGCTAAGGTTCAGAGTGGGGAATTATACCATGACAACTGCAGCTTTGGGACAAGTAATTCAGACCCTGGGTCTGTTGGAGCAGATGAGTGTGTCTGGCTTAGTAAGACAGGGTGCTGGAGCCCCGAGCTACCAGGGAAGGCAGGGGTAGAAGTAGTTTTGGCACATCAGGTGGCAGCTCCCAAGGGGGTTTCTGTGATCCAACCCATCACAATATGCATTCTTGATATTTCACTAGTTTACCACATATTTAGAAAACTTGTTTGCTTTGTTTTCTGTGGTCAATGCACACACTTAATTGAAATATAAACTACAGAAAATCCAGAATTTATATTAAATAAGGTATTTGTTAGAGAGTTTATTTTTTCACACACGCATGTGCGCATAGTGAACCCATGCACAAAATACATTCAAATGTTTTCAGCAAATGTGTACAAAGACTTCTGATTTATTTTTATTTTTTTTTTAAACAAACCAGTTTGGAAGCAAACTGGAGATTATGAGAATCTAAACAAATGCCAGGGTTTACTATCACTCTTCAAAGTGTGTATGTAGTTCCAAGAAGAATCAGATAAACTTCTTTTTACACTTTCTTCTTGTTGTGTAGCCCTGCTTATTTCTGGTTCATACTAATGGAAGAAAAGTGTTATGTATAAAACTTTCATGCTAATTTATTTGTATCACTGTAGCACTTATGAGCTCTAGTCATGGATCTTTCCTAAAAGACTGAGATTTTAAAATTAAAGTTAAACTAATGCTCTGTCCCGAGATAATGTATATTTCAGCAATAAAGGCATGTTGCACAATATCTGTGTGATTTGTGTATGTATAAACAAGTTAATAAAATAGTGGAAAGTGTGTTAGGGTGACAAGTTGTTGGTGGCTCCTAACAGATTTCTAAAGATGTAACAGTAATCCTTGCACTGCATAAGTTGCATATAAGTTTTAAATGTTAGTATTTCATGTGCGTCATTTTAGGAAAAATGAAACTTACCTATATAACAGCCCCATCCCTTCAGTCTGAACATCTTCAAAATATTTTATACCTATTTTTTCCTTCTTAATTTGTTACATCTTGCTCATATTCTCCCAATGCTGAACTATGAAACTATATTTCAAATCAGCTTTTAGTAACAGTCATCAGTTTCCAAAAGGCTTGCCGTGATGCCAAGTATTAATTACAGGGAGTCCTCAGACTTAACACACCCAACTTATCTTGGATGCCATTTATGAAAGCTTTTAAATTGACTGCCCGTTTCATCCTCATGACACTCTATTTGCATAAAGTTTGCTTGAAATAAACTTCCTGGTTGTGTTTACTGGTATGGAGCTGTAAGGGGTCGCTTCTCACTGGTTTTGAGGCAGCAGGGTAGTGTGTTGCCCAGTAGGGTTGCCACTTTTGATTGGCTGAGCCCAGGCTCAGCAATCAGAAAGCTTGAACAGTGATTGGCTGAGGCTCAAGCACGTGTGCTGTTCTCACTGGCTTTCTGAGCCTGTGTTGCCAGTATTCTGAGCAGCATATGTGAGTTTAAAAATTTGAATGCTGTTTACAAACTACAGTGTACAGTAAATGCATTGATGTTGCAACATTAGTCATCTCTAATTCATTTAGTACAAAAAATTGTGTTATTGTGGTGAAAAAATAGTGCATCAAGCCTTGATTCAGGAACCAATCCCCTTTTCATACCATTGATTCCTATGGGAAAAGCAGTTTCGACTTACAATGCAATTCTGAGGAATAATTGTGTCGTTAGTCCGAGGACAACCTGTATTTTAAAAAACTGAAGTCACTTGCTCTTTCCTTTCAAACCCAAAGACATTTCACCGACTGCCATCAAACGTAGGTTTCTATGGAATGGGGTGGGGAAGGGAAAGGCTCACAAAGGATGTGTTACATCAGAGTAATTTATCACAAAGCTAATCATTTCTTTTTTTATTCGCATTTTGTGTATATATTTGAAACTGACAAAGGTTGGGTAATTGGCAAGTTGTGATTAGTACTAACTGGCCCCAAACTGCACACACCCTATCAGACTTGTTACCTGTCTTTTTACCTTGTTACCCCTACTCCCAGCTCACTTATTTGTCTTGCCATCTTTTCTCAGACTGTAAGCTCCTTGGGACAGGAACCATCATTTTTGTTTCTGAACAGTGCAAACATAACCCGCCCTCGCTGTAGTCTTTAGACTCTACCACACTAGGTATATAAATAATTTAGAGAGACCGTACAGGAATACTCCCACAGGCCAGATGTACAATAATGGCAATACTTTAAATTACTTAAACCTATATTCCTCTACCTTACAATAACTACATTCAGTTACAACTATTTTCCAAACACAACAGAGGCAGATTTCTTCAATTTTATTTGCATGTTTTAAAAAAAAAAAAGACAGCAAAACAATAGCAATTATTGCTAAAAAATTGACTAGTATATGCCAAACCATATAGGCAGATAACATTTGAGTTGCAATACTAAGGCTTTTATACAACAAATACTTTTATGGGTTTCATTACTTATTTGAACATTATCAAATCAAACCACTGCATAGTCTCTTCTTGCCAATAGGTTACTTGACTATTCAGGAAGGCTGCCTTTCCAAGTCAGTTGAAGTAAACATCCACCTCCCAGCCGTTCCATGTTTTATAGCTGAGTGTAGGATGTTTACATGAACTAAAAATCAGTAACAATACGAATAGTAGATTGGCAGTCAAGCTACACTACCACACTTCTGGATGCACATACTTCAGTACATTAAGTAAACTACATCTTGGAGGAATGCACAATACACATCCAATAGGGTTATGACTCCCTAAGAAATTAGAAAGCACATGTTTGACATCTGGATGTTAAGTCACACACACACACTGGACTACAGGGGTCAAAGCATGAAATGGAGAAGAGATCCTCACAACTCTTGGGGATGAATGCTCTTGCCACACTTACCTAGCAAGGTGCCTTTGAGCTTGATCAGCATACAGACACTCAATAGCTTTCTATAATCTCAGTTTTATGATTATTTCTGATATAGTTAGTTTTCAAAAACTGAAATAAGGGGATGCCAAATTTGTGAGAAATACAGAAAAATGATTGGCCTACAATGAATGAAAGCTCTCAAAGGGTACAATTGGCTCAGCTGCACCTGCCTAGTTGACTCTAGGTCGCAACTGGCAGAGCTCTTTGCCACGTTACAATCCCCCTCTCTCAGGCCTGGACTGATAATTGGAAGTGGCCTAGGTAGCATTTTATGGGCAACTCAAGGTTCTCCCATAACCTCACTCAATTTACCAGAATTGTTTCTGTCAGGTATGTACCACACAGCGTTGTGGTAGCCATGTCAGACCCATCATAGTAGAGAGACAATGTGGGTGAGATAATCCCATTTACTGGACCAACTTCTGGTATGATACAAACTTTCAAGGTACATACACAAGCAGTTTTGGTAAACTGAAGGAAATTCTAAAAGAATTTTAAGGACTACACAAGATAACTGTCACTATAGAATCAATTTGTATTTGTCACACTGTAGTGTCCAAATTTAATAAAAAATTAACTTACTGTGTTCTTCATGTCTCTTGTTCCTTCATTCCAATTTATTTCCTTCTGCTATTAGTGGCAGAGATTCATTACATCTCCCTTTTTGATGCAAATCTTCCTTTTCTTCCCCCTACACCCTGTGGTTTTCTTCCTCCCTATTTCATATTCTTTTAATTTTCTCCCTCTGCGTATACTCACTCAGCTGTCCAGCAAGGAGAAACAGATAGAAGTCCATGCAGAGAGGGGAGCTGAGAGCACTGACATCACTACTCTTTCAGCACATGATTTTAGACTGAAAATAGACACACCAATCCAGGGTTCTAGGTTCCCTAGCAGTTAAATATACACTATATACAATAAAATCAAATCTCGGCAGCATTAAAACAATCAGTTCCATAGCAACTCAGCCAGCCAGCTCCTTCTTTCATTATCCACGAAGCATACCCTCAGACTTCTCCAAACCCCCTCTCCAACAGCTGTCTTTTGTGGTGTGCCCAGCAAGACACCAAAGTTTGGCTATTTCTGATGAGGAGTAAGGAGAGAAGAGGTGAGCAAACTGCACAGCCTTAGCAAATAGTTTGTGAGCCATCCCCTCTATTTTATAAACAAGGGGGAATCCGACTTAAGCACTCTTGCTGACTCCAGCAGTGGCAGTATAGCAAAGGGAGAGTGGGAATCCCTTAAATTGGCTGATCCCAGGCCACGTAAGGCTTTACAGGTCATAACCAACAACTCCAACTCCACCTGAAGACCAACTAGCAACCAGAACAGATTCTGGAGCACTGGACGTCGTATGCTTCCAGTGAGATGCCCCACTCAGTGAGCAAGCCACTGCATTCCACACCAGCTTAAGTCTTCAAATGGTTTTAAAATGTATCCCCATGGAGAGTGCATTGCAACAGTCTAGAATTAACAGCTGGTCCAGCTATTTCTGCACTGGAATGCTGTACTAATATTGACCTGCCTCTTCCCCAAGCTCTTACTTGAATTTAGTGCACACTATACATTAGGCAGTCACAGATTATTGCTTGCATTATGTGTTGTGGTCACACACAAAATTCTAACAAGATCCTGTCAGCAAAGCAAGTAATCAAACGTACTGGGACCACAGGCCAGCCATATCACTCACCCGAGCCTCAGCTTGTTCAAGGTCCTCCATCCTCTCAAGCCCCATAGCTTTCTAGTGCTTGCCCCCCTCTTCCACAGATCAACATAGCCAGAGTTTGGGGGTCTCTAGTCTCCCTGGAAACGTGTTTCGGAGTGCAGTTGTTAAAAAATATTGCCCTTATCCAAATCCATAGTAGCAGTGCTCTAGTGAGAGGCCTGTCAGCATTTCCAGTTACCAGTATTTTTCCAACTGTTTAGAATAGTAACAAATGGGGAAACAAATTATTTTGTATTTAAATGTTCTTCACAAGACCAAACACCAGATTTTGATGCTTTATATGGGACAGTGCATCTTTAACATGAAATTTTTCAGGGCTGTTATAGACTATATTAAAAATATTTTACAGTTAAAAAGTACTTAAAGACTGATCGCTTGTTTTCAATGTGTTTCGTATGATGTACTTGCTGCAATGAAATTTGTTAATGCATATAAACATTTCACAAAGTTACTTTAAACAAGTGTCATATCAACTAAAATTGCCAAAAATACCATTAACCCCTCAAATTTGGAAAGACTAAGATGCCATTGGCCACAGAAGATATGTTCAAGAGAAAAATAAAAAATGATGAAGGCTCTTAGGAGAAAATGCGTAGTTTCAGAGTAAGGCTGGCCCTGCCTTCAACTCATCTCAGTAAGCCCAAATATTATAGCAAAATTAAGTAATGGACTGTTCTGAAACTCTTAATACTCAGGGACAAAAACTAAGGAGTCGATTGCCAACCTTACCGCTGTGTCCTTTATTTTTCCTCAACCAAGACTCTTGAATTACTTCAAAAGATTTTTCAATATATCCATTTAAGCTACCAAGCTGGACAGATCTTATTGATTTAAATAATGAACTTCATTGTAATGATTTAATTATGTTTGCACAATTCTCTGAAGATGTAAAGCTCCAAATAAACATTAAATACTATGAATAAGCCTATTTAATCAATAACCATTTAGTATACTCATTAGACGGTTCATGTTTCATGCCAATGGCTAGATACAAGAGCCCTGTGAGTAACTAACAAATGAAATAAAACCATGTGACAGTCTACTACATCTAATCACTCAGTGCATTTTAGCAAATCATTAATTCTCCAATGCCTGCAGTCTGGATATCCCAGCACTGCTAAAAGAGATCCCAATAGGCCTTGCTCCAATGAATAAACCATTATGAATTTTATTATAGTGACTAAAAAATGTCATACGAGCCCTGTAATACTGACAAGAGTCTAATGATATTATGCAGGTCTGAGATCTATTATGAATATCTAAAGAGCCTGAGGGGAGGGGAAGTGATGCTCTCATATCAAAAGTGAGAGAAACTGGGATGAATTATCCTTAAGTGTCAGGAAATAAAAATAATTAAAAAAATATTAAAAAACCTTTGCAGACAAAAACCGGGAGCTCAAGAAGAAGTTTAGCCAAAAAATTGTTTAGTACAAAAGCTGAAGTACCAGAATCAGGTAACAAACTCAAACACTTAGGACCCCCCCCCCCCCCGCCTTTCAAATCAGGAATCCACATAAGTAAATGGAAGAAAAAGGTGAGAATCACCCAGGAACCCAAAATACTACCTCCTTCCCAGGGCCAGGGGAGAGGTGGGAAAGTAGTTTTTATAGATGGCCAGTTGAGTTTGTTGAAATTGTTATTTTAATGAAGTCTGAATTTTGCTGATGTGTTAGGGTACCTAGAAGCTTGGGAAAGCTTAAAGGAGATTTCTTTACATTTAAATATTTACCTCATTCACCTTGTCTCTCTAATATCAAAATACACGTCATGTAAGACTTTCTACTTTTCACCTCGAATTACTTAGAATCTACTGTGCTTAGTGGCATATGAGGCAACCTATTTTTTCTCTACTGCTGTCTATCCAGACAGAGCAAGATGCCTGACTCCATCATAAGCCATCTCCTTGACAGCAGCATCCTTTCGCTTATTCTAAGATAGGTCATTTTTGTGTTCACTCCTCCTCTTTCCTCCAGGTGGAATCCCTTGCCTTTCTGCCATCTGGTAGCCTGATAACACGGCCAAAGCACCATAGCCATCTGTCTAATTATTGAGTCCGCAGCCTGCTGACCCATGCGAACAACACTTCTACGTTGTTTACACGATCACTCCAATGAATTCCCAGGTGGTTCTTAAACAACGATGGTGTAATGCATTGAGCTTCTTATTGTATTCCATGCCTCCAATGCATATTAAAGTGGTGGCAGAACAGCAGCTGTACAATCTTCAGTGCGCAGATGTAGCTTTTTACTCTTCCAGATGCTTGACAAATGGGAAAATGATCCACTGGTTTTACCAATCCTTGCCTTCAATTCTTTGGCCATTGGCACATATTGTACTTCCAAGATCAATAACGTCATCAGCTCCTTTGTATTCTTCTCCATCAATCACACGTTCACCAGAATTGACACCATTCTCTTCTGTTTCCATGGCCTTGGTCTTCCATGTACTGATACAAAGTCCCACTTCAGCAGCTTCTGCTTTTATGCTCAGTCTTCTCATTCCATCCAAGTTGGTCTGTAGTACGACTATGTCATCGGCAGAAACCCAAGTGTCCCAGCTTATCTCTTGCCCAAACAATACCAGAGTGCTTGGCAGCAGCCACTGGTCTTCTCATCACAAAGTCTATGGCAATGGAGAAGTGGGGACAGCATCCACCTTTGTCTTATACCAGTAACAATCTTAAATCATTGTGTCTCCACTCTCTCCCGATGGAGCACATAGACTCTTCATACAAAGCTTTTATCAAATTAAAAATCTTTGCTGGAATTCCATGTCTTAGGATCTTCCAAAAGGCTTCCACGTGACACTATCAAACACTTTCATAAAATCAACAAAGTTAAAAAGACATCTGCTGGTGCTCTTAAGCTTCTCAAGGTGAAAAAATGGTCTGAACGCCAACTACCAGATCAAAATCCAGCTTGCTCTTCCCTACTTTGTCAACAGCAGTTTTCATGTATTCAAAGTGATAATGCAAAACACTTTTCCATATATGGATAGGAGTGTCATCTCTATCCAGTTATCACAAATAAGTTGGTCCCCTCCTTTTTTTAGGAAGTCTGAAAATGAAACCTCTGTGACAGATAAAGATATTGCAGGAAATTACCATAACTGTATTAAGTTTATGTATCACTGTGGGCCAGGGACTGTATATAATTCCATAGGGGAAGGTGACCACAGATTCTCCAGAACTGGAAACAGTGAGGGCTGATTAGGCAAATTCACTCAGGTTGTAACACCCCAGAGAAGTACCACCACCTGGAGAGGCTTGCATATATAGCTCAAACTGGATTCTCCAGAAAGTGTACAGTGCCTGAACCAAGAGAATTCTCTCCATCAGAATCAGGGCTTTTAGGACCCCTTTATACCACTTTGGCCATTTTAACCAGCATAAAGGTGCTGGAGAGGGGTAAGGATTTCACTTTTTTTAAGAACCATGGACTTCACATTTTAGGATTTTTTTCATGCAAACTGGCAGACATGATGGCAAACAGGCTTCATGGAAGGTCAAAAGAGCAGGAACTCAATGACAAAAACACAACCCAGACATTCACTGCACTTACCAAAGACAACATTTATCTTATATTTGGGGTGGGTAAGGGACATTACTAAAATAGCCTCTGGGACAGAGCAATTTCTGCATTTTTTAAAAATATGTCACTTTTATTCTTTATAGTCAAACCCACTTTAAAAAAAATTAAAACTATAGACTGTTCCTAGGATTTATGCTTTCTTCCATGTATTCTGACAAAAGTCACAATCACATATAAAATAGTTTTAACATTACATATATTTATAACTAATCTTTTCCTTCTGATGTTGTCCATGAATAGCCGGATGCAGCAAACATCTGACTGAAAGCTAGAATTTCTCTTACAGCTTCCAGTCGGGGATGTTTACAACAACAGACTACAATACGGTACTGTACTGCGTAACAGTACACAACAATGGGAATCCCCTTCAAAAGAAAAAAATAGTTTATAAAATGGCATTGCACAGCACTCTGATTTATTGCTCCACCAATTACAACATCATACTTCACCTCATTTCTCTGCCTACATGAGCTGTCAACAAAGCACAGCTGTTGATCACAGTCATCTAAAATAAACAGCTGAAATTTAAGTTATGGAGCAAAATCTGCAATTTAAAAATTCTTTAGTTCACAAGTATTTTTAAAGTGTTCACTTCACGATGCCTTCATTCCCCAGAGCTCACCAAAGAATGCAAGTTCCTTTAAACACCTGCACTATTTTCCTAATCACATTAAGTACCCAACACCCCCCCCCCCCCCAAAAGTGACAGAACTGAAAACTTAAATTGTGGCTGTATTAAGAAGAAGAAGAAAAAGACACTCATGCTTTGACAGTCACACAGTTAAACAGATCTACAATCCAACAAGCAAAATACAAAATAAAAAAGGAGCATAAGTAGAGCCCAGTGAAATTCTCTTTATAATTTTTCATTTTATTTTTTGGGAATAATTTATTTGGTTTTCTCCATTCATCATTGCCCCCCAAGGGAAAAAGAGGTGCTGCGACAAGGGGAGGGAATGGGGGCAGAGCAAGCCCATCCCACACGCATCTCTCAGCGGTGACTCCTGTCCCACACAGCGTTGCAGCACCACTCACTCACTACCCCCATCCCATCGTGACAGTAGAGCAGCCAAGACAAACCCAAGCAGTGCTGCTACCCTGTGAGCAGGATTAAATGCTTGGAGCAGGGAGCTGGGCCCAGACCCATAGGACAGGAGCAGTCATTGTGAGGTGAGTTTTTTTGTTGTGTCATTTTAATCATTTTGTGTTTTACTTCATATTATTTTGCATTTGCAAAATACACAGGGCTCTAAACATAAGCACCCACTATCTGCACATTCAGATTCTTTGTATCTGATACATATAAGGTCTCTCAGCTACTGAAACCCAATCACATTCAGTTTACATACAAAGCTCTCCTTCTGAAATTGAGAATTAGTATTTTAGTAGTATGTGACTCTAGCTGTTTCAGGGGCAAACCAGGATTAATGAGGAAACTACATGTAGTCTCTATGGATACCATGCTGACCTTCACTGTTTTTGAGTTTAAAAAGCCATGGTCATTTACAACAAAAAGCTCCTTCGGTTGCTCCAGAATCGAAAGTTCCAATTTTACACTGGAAAGAAATGGGTTATTTCATGCACAGGTAAGCACGTGGTATTTGACTAATTAGGCTGCTGAGCATTAAGTTGCAGTGAACCATTTATTACAACCTTCTGCTGTAACACTTATTTTTCAAGAAACAAATGAAGGTTATTGCAATGTCATCTATCAGAAGAGGGCCATTTCTCCCCCTCCCCCCATATCCTTTTTCTTTTAGCTCACGAAGATAAATCTCAAACAGCCAGCACACACAAGTTCCTTTCAGTCATCATTCCTGAATATGATAGTCTCCCCCCATTACATAACCAGCCAATTTTATCAAACTCAACATCAACTAAAAATATTTATGGAGCATATTAAAAATGATCAATCTCAAGGGAGAGTTTGACTTAAAAAAATCAGCGGCATGGTGTTTGGAACAAACTGAACTGTCTGCCTTTGAGTAAAGTTACATGCCAGTATGATATATGTTATATAAAGCTTTGTGAAAATTCAGGCTGGACACACATTTAATTTTTTTTACCCCACAACAGCTCTATTTTTTTTAATATGAGTAGGCAGCATGTTCTAACTTTCATCAACGGCTATGCTCTACCATTTTGAGACTGCTGACCTGTAAGATCAAGAACATTTTAAATAGGGACACTATTCTAATACCATCATGAAAGCTAAATTGTGTCTTTGTTGTTGAGTTTTGTGAACATTGTGACAGGAGTGAAGAGGGGGAAAAATGTAGTATTGCTTAATTGTGACACTTTCCCCCCACATAAAGAAAAAACCCTGCAGTCTATTTAGACTACAAAAGAAAACTACTGAAGTCTTTATCTGGAAGCACTGACTTTACTTATGAGATAGGAAACATGCATTTGGCATGCCCAAGTGAGCAACACAGGATCACCTGCCTATGATGTCTTATTCTACTT
Source organism: Chelonoidis abingdonii (assembly GCF_003597395.2). Classification (NCBI taxonomy): domain Eukaryota; kingdom Metazoa; phylum Chordata; order Testudines; family Testudinidae; genus Chelonoidis; species Chelonoidis abingdonii. The sequence continues at coordinate 287,992,234 of NC_133770.1, forward strand.
TAAATACTCTGGATTAATTCATGATAAAACAGCACCATCAACTTAAAGAGATATCTGTAACATCTAGCAAAGTGCAACTATCTTCATAAAGCTCTTTTCAAGGCATCTCAATCCTGACCTGTAATTTATTCCAATCTTAAACACAGTAAGAGTTATATTGAACACTGTGTGTTTGTGCAGGATTGAAGTGAACACAGTTAACATTAAAACTATCTATTAGTGCAGCAGGAGAGCTTAATTTGTCATTTACATGCTATATGTTTGAAAAAAATCACTTTCTATACTGAAAAAAGAACTCCTGAGTTAAGCATGATCACTACTATATCCAGCCATTGATTTGAAAGATAACTGCTATCGCACAGATATAACTGCAAAGGGAGTCAATTAATTACTTTGTTGTAACAGCCAAGCTCTTTCAAAGGAGTCAAACAGCTGAGCAACAGAAGCCTTATGCAAACAAAAACTTGAGAAGTCTGGTTGCTAAAACCCAGAAAGACAAACGTGCACTAAAACTAAAATGAGACTCAAACTTACTGATCAGGAGAGAAGTTCAGAGTTTTGCACAAACTCACTCTGAAACATTGTACTTGAAGTTCATCTGCAAAGTAGATATTAGACTAAAAACAAAAGAAGCAGATTAAAACAAAACAAAAACAGAGAAATATTACCATATGGTAAATAGTTACTGTCCACCTATTTTTAAAACGACAAAGCTGGCCTTGAAAACAATGTATTGCAGTAAATTAAACTGGTAAAAGGCAAAGGCTTAAGTAATTTTGTATAATGTCAGTAAGGTTTTTTCCTCTCTTTTAGCAGCATTTAAAAATTCTCACTGGAAGTTAAAGTCTTAAAACAATAAGAAACAATTTAGTGGAAATTATGGTGATCAAGCAAATGTCCAGAGATGGCAAGAGCTGTGGCAGGAAAAAAGTTAAAGCACTGCTAGAACTAGGTAACTTTATAGAGAAAGGAGAGGGTGCAAACAAATGTGCAGGGCTAGGTAATAAGCATGAAAAGTAGAGAAGAGAAATAAATAAAACCATAAGCATCTTATGTTCTACTAGTAGACTCTTCCCAATTTTAAGAATTTCCATGTTCTCATAATTAACAATTACTTCATGGAACACAAAGCAAATATTCAATTATCTTCCAAAAATGACTGAAGTACTTAAACTTGAATCAATTACTGTACCGTGATGCTGCAGTTATGGTTGAAAAAGCACTTTTTATCATAAACCCTTATTTACCAGCACTTCAACTTTTGGAAGAAAATTCCCTTTGGCTTGAGTTTCTTGTGCCTATTTCCAGCCTAAGTATGACTTGTTTGATAAAAATCTATCAAGCTGTTTGAAGTATCTAAGCATGAAAAATCAGTGATTCACGTCACTTAAAATTTTTCAGACTATATTTGTTCTTGGATAACAAATTGCAGCTTCTTTTTAAAGCCTCGAACTTGTTATGGGCTTAGTCCTCAGAGAGAATCAGTGCCTTTGACAGAAAAAAGTATTACTTATTCATCAACCACGTCTTAAGGTGGTTTACAGATAAATACTTACAAGTGCCTTACTGAATCAAAACATTGCACAAACAGCTTTGAGACTAGTATCTTAACTTCTTAGTTTCTCAGATCTGCAAAAATGGAATTAAGTGACCTGCTCCAGGTCTGATAATCTGTCGGAACCAGGAGAAGAGTGCTAGAGCTATGACTTCTAGTGCAGTGCTTAGTCCATTAGATCACGTTGTTTAAATATATAATGCTCCAGCTATATGCATGCTACTGTCACATGTGCATACAGCAGGGCATGTCCATGTACTATTAAAAAACAAAACAAAACAAACCCAAGCAGCTAAATGCAGCATGATTTTTTTTTTTAATTTGTTCATGCACCCTAGCTCTCCCTTCTAAATCACTGTTAGCCCCTCATCCTGCAATGTTTTTTTCTGTGTGCATGTACGTACGCACACACACCAGCAATAACCACAAGCAAAGCTCACTGGCTGGACTGAGGCCTTAGTTTGCCTACAGAATGCATATATGCACTACTCAATTTTGTATGGGAAACAATAAAGATTATAACTCAAACTTGAGACAAATTATTGAGCATGAGGACACTAGCAGGTTCCAAGAATGTTACTGAAATAGTTAATCAGAAAAAGGTTCCAGGAGTCATAGGCTGTTTGGAAGAGATAAGAATGTAAACAGTCAAGGATTCATTTAGGTTCCTACATTCCTGGCATAGTGTCCCAGAAGAATCTACTGAACCTAATATTGTCTACTCTGGAGAGATGAGGGTGAGACAAAAGTCTGGTATTTTAATAACAAGTGGAAAGGAATAAATAGGAAGTTATGAACACAATGAAGTTAGGAGTTAAGGATATGATCACCAAAATGAAGACAGAAGACAACACAAATACCCATTTGTGAGAGAAACAGCTGTTACATGAAAACAAGGTTTCAGAATGGACACTAAGCAGAACTAAAGATCAGATATAGAAGACAAAAAAGATTGTTATCCAACAGAAAACCTATGTTCCTAATGTCAGAGACTGGGACATGAGCAGTCACACCAAGTGGTTGAGCAGGAATCAGTAGCCAGGAACAGCAGTCAGAGGCCAAAGCTGGAATCCGAAGTCAGAAATTAGAGTCAAGAGTAAAAGCTGAATTACTTGGAGTGAGGTGAGGCAGAAGCTATCACAGCCATGGGTGAATGCTGCGAGCAGCCACTGAACTGCAGCTGGGCTTAAGAGCTGGTCTGCTGACTCTTCCAACAAGTCAGGCAGTGTAGCAAATTAGACAGCCTACTGCAGGCCAGCTGCACTCATTAGGTTGCCATTAGGTTGCCCTGAGACAGGTTCTGCTGCAGGCCCTGATTTCTGACACCTTATAGAGACCAAATTTTCAAAGGGGCTTCAACCCAGCCAACCCTTTGCCTGTGAAACTTTGTACATTTACGCAGGCTAAGGGCATAAATTTACAGTCTGCCCTGAGTAAGACTAGAACAGAGAAGAAATGCTTGCTGTCTTACCCTCCCTGGTTCACTCCTTGCTTTGGGGGAAGAAGGGGAATGGACAAGAGGAGTAAGTAATCTAGTACATCAGATTAAATCCCCCTCCACACCAGCTCAGCTGTTATCCTTCCCCTGAAAAACAGTAAAGCCTTACAATGCTGGAGATATACCTTAAGAAATACACTTTAAAAGATGGATTTTCTCATTTGCAATTTGTGCATTTCTGCTCCATCCATGTTATCTCAGAGATCCCAGGATATTAATTCTGGTAAGTCAGTGAGGGCTCTAAGCATGCCCAGGGTACATCCAGATGGATCCAACTGCAGCAAGGCAGGATTGGGGCATTAAGTGAGTTTATTACAAGGGAAACTAGGAAAAATCATGCTGATAAGGTGAACTTTGTAAACAGCATGATAACTTGCAAATGTTTTGGAATTAATTTCTCTCAATAAAGAAATGAATTATACTGGGTAGTCCCAATCTGCCAGTAACAGTCAGTCTCTCTTTCTACAGCATTTATTAACTGTAGACTGGAAAGATCTACAGGTACTTAAAGAGGTTGGTGAAATCTAACCTAAGATGTCATCACTTCTAATTCTCACTCAGAAACATCAATACAATATTTGTGGACTTGAAATTAAGAGAGAACTGCTGAGCCTAAAAAACATCCATGACATGGGGAAAAGGTTAATTGAGGGTCATCTGTTTTAAAGCTGTGCAAAAAATATCCATCTACCATAATAATGAACTTATAATAATAAATCAAACTTATGAAAAATTAGTTCAACTCAAGCAGAGGGTTCCCATCCTCCAGTTTAAAAGTCCTAAAATTCAAAGTGATGCTTTAGCTACAGTTTGTTTTTTTAAGTTTCCATATCTGTAATTTTGTTTCTCTGAGTGGAAACATCCATTTATCTGGGTATCAGTGCTGGTTTAGGCCTGCCCAGTTCACATAAGTTTATATTTAGATTTTGTTTTTAAATTCATGTTCTTCCAGCTGGAAAACTGAAGCATTGTACTCTGACCCTAGAAAAGGGTTTCCCTACAGCTGAAACTACATAAACATGGTAGAAATATTAACCACATTACAGAAAGATAGATAAGAATTAAATAGTGTAATATCTACTTAGGTTTATCATGAAAAGTTGAATATACAGGGATGGCCAGTGGATACTTCCATTATGAGAAATATTTAATTTCTCCCTCAAGCTTCAATACTGAACATTTGCCAGCTAATGAGTATCTGCTGTCCTTTGATTTTAAGTAGGCATCTCTGTTGATCTCCATTCTGCCAAACTGTGGGTGGAAGGGTGGAGAGAATGGTTCCACAGGAACATGAGAGATGGAAAGACTGCATCGCATCTGGCATCACAAGTTCCGGGTATTCACCTGTAGTTTCTGTATGGGGGTGGGAGAAGGAAGGGGATGTTTCATTCCTGATAGAAGAGGAGGACTGAAGAAGCACATTGTTTAATGTGGTTAGACCCCGGAAAGACTTAACCAAGGGTTATCCCAAATAACAATCCATGGTAATGATGACATTACGACCGCTGAATGAGGTATCTCCACTCTATATTGAAGATTCTTTGGTTTCCTCTGATTTGTACCCTCAGCCTTCCCCTTCTTCTCTTAACATGGGCAACTGCCACAGCTGCTGCTTTAAAAAAAAAAAAAAAAAAAAAAAAAAATTAAAGGTATCTTTGAGGACTGATCGTGACCCTCGATAAGCACTAAAGATGGAGGGAATCACTAAAGGAGGCACGAATAGTGAGACTAGGAGAAGTAGGCAAATGCACCAGTCTTCAGGAAACTTCCCTTACCTTAAAAGGCAGTGGGGGCAAACAGAACCTGCTGCAGAGGCTTTGGAACCAGGCCACATTTGGGACACTTTTTTCCATCACCAACTTCTCACATTACATTCATATTTATTGTCCACTGTCTGGATGGTGATATGAGTCGCTGGCCCATCTTCCTGTACAACTGTGAAGCGAATCACCAGCAGGTGCAGTAAAGTAGGCTGGAATAGGCCACACACAAAGCTGCGAAAAGTCAGGACTACAGGGTTCTGACACTTACCTTTTCCTGCATGATTCTAGATATCTGGATGGTCCATTAACATTAGCAGGCTAACAGTATGGACAGAAGTACTTTCTTGTGTTGCTGATGGAAGATGCGGAAAAATGTCAAGCTGGGTTTGTCCACTGACAACCAGAGGGAACTGGAAGGAATGCGATTCAGCACACAGGATGCCCTAAAATGAGAACACCACATTCCAATAACTAAAAATCCAGTATAGTTAAATTTCTCAGCAATGTAAGAATGAAAATTCTCACCCACAAGTTCTCCATAGCTCAGTGGTTTAAGCATTAGCCTGCTAAACCCGGAGTTGTGAGTTCAGTCCTTAAGGGGCCATTTAGGGATCTGGGGCAAAAACCTGTCCAAGGATTAGTCCTGCTTTGAGCAAGGGGTTGGACTAGATGAACTCCTGAGGTCCCTTCCAACCCTGACATTAAAAAAAGAGCTTTACAAAACTACATAAAGTCAGAGTAGAGTTTTTATTTCATTAACCCCTTCAGTGTTTTGAAACTGATGACAAAGGTCCTGTTTAAACAGTCATCCTGTGTCTTTATACTGAAGAAGTCAGACACCTCTGGAAAAAATAAGCCTTTAGTGATTGAGTAGCATAGTCCTTCCCCTCCCTTAATAAATAAAACTCTTTGGAACAGCTTCCCCATTGATACTAGCTGTTAAAACACAGTCCTGAGTGTTCAAATTTGAACAATGCTTAAAAAAATAAAAAAATAAAACTGAAGAGAAAATAAGAGTCACATGCCTGACCCTGTTGAGTTCAGATAAGTTGCAGAATTCCCCCGTGCCCATAATTAATCTAAAAACAAGCAAAGTGGCTTATAAACTACCCATACTGCTCTTTCACAAAGGAATATTCATACGTACAGCTCTTCTGTTTATTGCTATTTTATGCCAGCATTTCTATGGAAACATGTATTTTCAGAAGACTTGGATGTGTATAAACAGAATAATTCACATAGAGAAAAATGTTGTTTCTGTGCCATGTAAACGATCATAACTATGAAAACTGATGGCAATATACAGTATACAAGGCATGTTGCTAGCGAGGGGAAAAGAACAACCTGATTCTAGAACAACATACAAAAGAGCCCTATGTTTAAAACAGACTATAGACTTTAGGCCTAAATATACTTATTTTTCATAATATAGCTCAATTTCCATATTCCTCCTACTGGTAGAAAAAATTAAAACGAAGAGCTGACAGATAAGAAGATCCATTCACTGTACACATGTGCTACTTGCTATCATAGCCTGACTGCAGAGCTTTGCTGATGTTAGAAATGATTTGGTTTAATTCCTTTTTTTAAAAAAGCTGTTTTAAAACAAAAACAGTATACAATTCAAATTAGCTAATCTGTACCTGTACACGTTTCTGTTATGGGTTGCTCTTGTTGGTTGCTATCACGTAAGATAGCAAGATCTGTAGCTATCCGGTGTTACTCTGTAACTACTGCTACTGCTCCTCTCAACTTGGGCTGGAAATCTCTCCAACTACTTGAATTGGAGCCCCAGGCGACTTCACCCTTGGTCTGCTAAAGCCCTGCATTCCCCATCCTCCCCACACATAGCCCATAGTCAACCAAGTAAAGCAACCGGCCATACAGTTTTAGTCATTTACATAAGCAAGAACTTACAAAATGCATGTATTGCTCTGAATTGCTGTTATTTTATGTTGACAAACGTATTCTAGAACAGATTATGGAGTTAACACAATCTGTTTCAGAAACATTCGACTGCTGCTGACAGGAGGGAGACATACTTACTAGAGTCCAGGTGAAGTAGGCAGGATTCAAGTTCAAGCGTCAAAAGATATATTCTGAGCCTCAGTGGCGAAGGAGCAATAGCCGTGAAATTGTAACCCATTAGGAAAAGGAGCCTGGACAGCACTTGTGCTGCAGGTGCTACTAAAACGCAATCCTGAATTGCTATGACAACTATAAGAAATGACCTATTTATTAAATGGCTGAAGAGGGGAAGAATGGAGATATTGCCACCATATATAGCTATCGTAACAAAATGAAATATTAGAATCCCAGTACGTGTGTCTCTCTGTGTAGGTTATTGGTCACCTTAGGCCCTGATCTTGCAAGCTGGTCCGGAGGGGCACAAAGGTCCACCCACATAGAGAAGCTTTGGAGGACTGGAGCCTTACATTGTGAACTCTTCAGACAGGGATTGTGTGTGTCTGTATAGCAACTACGATGAGGAGATCCTGGACTTAACAATCATAGAATCGACATGACTGGCGTGCCAAGCTACTACCAAAATATAAATAACCCATTTCACTCTGTCTTACCAGATGTCAAATGCCAGCTGCTGGGTACATTTTAGCATTATGTTAACTACAACTTTATAGGAGAAATACCATTATTTTTGCTACAAGTTGAGAGGACTCAAGGTAGAAAAATGATGGCATTTTTCTTTAAATGTTTTCCAGTTTGAGGGCTTAGTTTGAAAGGGAGCCCTGTTATTTCCCAACTTTTAAAGCAAACACAGTATCAAGCATAAAACCTCAACTGTTAAGGTGTGATGTGACACAGCAAGACGACAAATGTGAGTTACAAAGACACTCTGAAAATGTGGTTTATTACTTATTTTCTTATGTCATCCAAACATGTTTGTTAGTTACTGGGGTTTATTCAGAAGTGCTAGGCTGCTGGAAGAGTTTTATTTATGATTTAAACTCCACACATGCACATACATGTAGTTTATATGGGTTTTTCACAAAGAAAGGTCCTCTCCGGTCCAAAATATCTTTGGTTGCTAGAGTGTCCCCAAAAGGGCACCCATACCAGTTGCACAGAAGGTTAAAATACTCTGAGAACATGTTTGCACAGAGAAAAATCTAAGCAGTGCAGCAGGATGTTAGAGTGCTCAAGTAAACAGCTTACTACCACGCTAGGTCTGGTGTTCCCTCTTTATTATACAATGATGGGGGAGTCACTAGATTTGAAATAACTCTTTTAGTGCAGACCCAAATGTATGCTTTTGAAAACAGTGTGGAAAATTTCAAATGCTGTGTAAAGGGCCTGGTTTTCTAAACAGTGCTGGACACTTGCAAGTTCCACTGAATTCCATGTCATTTGCATGTGCTCTGGACTCTGGAGGGTAATGGAGGGGTGGGGGGAAGAGAGAGAAAGCTTCATAGACTTTAAGGCCAGAAGGGACCATTATGATCATCTAGTCCAGGGATCAGCAAACTTTTTGGCCCAAGGGCGACATCTGAGTATGGAAACTGTATGGCGGGCCATGAATGCTCACAAAATTGGGGGTTGGAGTGTGGGAGGGGGTAAGGGCTCCAGAGGTTGGACATGAAGGATTGGGGGTGCAGGAGGGTGCTCTAGGCTGACACCGAGGGGTTCAAGGGCAGGAGGGATATCAGGCCTGGGGCAGGGCGTTGGAGAATGAGAGGGGATCAGAGGTGCAGGTTCTGAGCGGTGCTTACCTCCAGGGCTTTGGAGTGGAGCCAGAAGCTGAAGCGCGGAGCAGCTCTGGAGCAGTGGAGCTGCAGGTTTTTGCCTGGAGCTGGAGCGGAGCCGGAGCACAGCTCCAAAACCCTGCTTACCTCAAGCAGCTCCCAGAAGCAGCAGCATGTTCTCCACCCAGCTCCTATGTGGTGGAGCCGGCCAGGCGGCTTTGTGTGCTGCCCCGTCTGCAGGCGCCACCCCTGCCGCTCCCATTGGCCGTGAACCCCCTAGCTGCCCCTATGTGTAGGAGCCGGAGAAGGGACATGTTGCTGCTTCCAGGAGCTGCACAGAGCAGGACAAGCTCCGGACCCCGCTCCCCAGAGGGAGCTTGAGGGCCAGATTAAAATGTCTGAAGGGCCGGATATGGCCCCCAGGTCGTAGTTTACCCAACCCTGATCTAGTCATAAAAAAGCCCATGAAGAAATTAATCTATATTCACTTTAGGCTTTAGATGATACATAGTAAAAGAGACATAGGGCCCCTTCACTCCCACGCTAAACAAGGAAGTTACTGAATACGTAACCATTCAGACAGCACCCTCTACATCTTGTGCACTAAATGAGGCAAGGGTCCTGTGGGAAAAAAACAGCATGTGACCACATAATTAAAACTGTATGATGATGCATATGCACAAGGGGGCTAAATTAAGGTTAGATGGGCAACCTTAATCCTAGCATTTCCTAACTTTTAAATTGCACTTTGCAACCTTAAAGGTCTTTTAACAATTGGTTTATATATAAAAAAATAAGAACATGATTCAACTACTATGCAAGTCCATTGGAATCTTTCCATTGACTTCAATAAGAGTTTAACTGGGCTCTTAATGTTTAAATAAATAAATAAAAATAAAAACACTAAAAACCCACCATGTTGGGAGAGGAGTTGGAAGAACCAACATTTACAGGTTCCATACATTTTCATTGGGCCTGTTTTTGTTCATAATTAAACTTCAACATGCTAGTACTTTCAAAATGTAAACTCTAATAGCAAATATGTGAAAATATAACCAATGCTACGCATGAGGACAAACTGAATCAATGAAGTCCACCAAGAGGTGACTCATGCAGCACCTTCCCGCATTAGTCCTTTCAATTTGTTTAATATCTAGTGTGCTACCCAAATGAGGCAGCTTGAGAAATGAAGTATTCCTTCTAAAACTTAGAACAATGATCTTTTGAGAAAATTCAGGGTTATTAGTAATAATACTTGGTATCTGCATACTGTTTTATATCTTCAAATCTATACAGGATGTTCAGTTTCAGTCATCAATGCTTACCACAGGCATATGTAGCCAACAAGGTTGCAAAGTGGGCATCAAATGATTTGGTAGCCCTTTGTAACTGCTTTGGACAGGTATAAGTGAACAAAGAGTAAGGCAGTATAGATTTTAAAAAAAAATTCTCAAAAAAGGGTATTTATGGGGTTCTCTTCTAACAGAGGAGGATGCACAGGCAAAGAGAAAGAAGAAAAGCAAGCCAGGCAAAGACACAGAAGGAACTTAAACAATTCAGCGATGAACATTAAAAGAGTTATTTATGGTTGGGGCTAAATTAAGATATTCTAGCTGCCTAAATCTATTAAGCAAATTTCTACCAGAGCACATTAGTGCTTTTGGTACCAGCTATGAGAGAAAGTTGTGTTATTTTCCTACAAAATAGCTCACTTCAAAACACTCCCTTTTATACTGAAAATTAATATCCTGTTAAGAATTAATGATTAACAGAGTCCTCAGTGTTTTATATGGTAAAGCAAGATTTTATTTTATTATTCGAAAGTAAAGTAGACTTTACTGTAAGATACAGAATAATAAAAACTCCAGTTGTGTAAATAAAGGTCTGATAATCAAATTCAGACTGGTAATAAGAAGCAATGATTCTATAAAATCACCAGAGCAGACGTTATCAGATATGCTAGTACAGGCTGGAATTCATCCCTTAGTGTCTAAAAAGAGAAAGCAACTATAACTACTTCTGACTTTGCAAAAAGTGCAGATTGAAAGTTATGGTTCTGTGAGAACTAAGGGATGCCTGCATACATATATTCCCAGCAGCTAAATTTCTCCATCTGAGGTTTCATTGCTATTAGTTATTATTGGGCATACACTGCCTTTTAACCGAGCAATAGGCTTAGTAGTTCCCTAGCCACCTGGTGTGCATGTTAAGACAATTCAATTTGTCACCACATTCAAAAAATGAAAACCAGTTATAATTGTGATTCTGAAGTCAAAGAACAGTACAGGCTGAGATACCCATGTCCAGGCCGAAGATCCCCTAGCCTCAGAAAATATTAGCATTTCCCTATTGTGGCTAGTTGCCATAATAGCAACAATTAGATACACTGAAAACAGTTTTCAATTAATGGAGGTTAATAGAAAGTCAGAAGGGGGAAAGGAGAGCCCCATATTTTAAATGAACAAAATATCATAAGCCACTTTGGTAAAGAGATGAGCCTGATGTCTTCATAGCCGATACAAGTTTTGAGCATGGACAGCACAATTTGAGGGCTATGGCTTTCCCCCTGTAAAGCCAGCAGAAAAGGGACTAACATCCTATGAAGCTCTGAAATGTTCACCTTCTGAAATTTCCCTGGAATATTCTGTAGGATTTGGAAGGGGGTGGAGGGTGGGCTGCAAGAGAGGCAGCGGACTAGAACTCAGCCAGCATCATTGCAGCCCCAATGTTTTAATGATCTAAAGCAGATGAAGGTGCCTGACCTAGTACTGCAGGCTTCAATCTTCTCATTGTGAAGAAAATCAAATCCCACTCTGTGCATTAAAGGAAGTGTGAACGTCATTTGGGGTTGGGTCAGAGAGTCAGGCTTACAAAGCTTCCATCAGGAGGAAGGACTGGAACAATGTACCTTCCCTTTAAGGGCTCAAGACAGAGAGATTAAATATGCTGAACTTCTGTTCAGTAAATAGCCTGCATTACAGCACAAACAGGCAGGTGGCATGTATGTTTAAGTCCAGGAAGAATGAGAGGCACAAACATACCTCTTATATGTGCCCTATTTCTCTGGATCTTTTGTGTCCAGCTCAGACAATATCCCAGAAGCAGAGGTACCAGTATGGGAATGTAGCTGTACAATGGCACCAAAACTAAGTAAAAGCTTTAAAGCTATCTAAACTCCACTAAAATTTATTACCAATAAAAAAAAATTGGAAATGTTTCCTAACAAAACCAAAACAAACACCTCTGGACATGGAGGCTGCACCACACCTCTGGACATGGATGACAGCTGTGGAAAAGAAGGAACTGAAGATGTTGGGAACCACATGGCTTCTTCAAACACATGCTCTGAAGATTTTGTGCTGCAAAACAGTGCAGTGCACTCTTTACAGTCAAAATAGGCTTTTCTTTTCTAGAGGTTCCCAAAGATCAATGGTGAGTGGGTGTCAAACATATAGCTAAAGGTAGCATAAAATCCCTCCTAAGCAGCTGTACTGAATCATTACTTGTAAGGGGTTAAGAAGCTCAAATAACTTCGTTGGCACCTGACCAAAAGGACCAATAAGGAAAGAAGATACTTTCAAATCTTGAGGGGGGAGGTTTCGTTTGTGTTCTCTTTGTTTGTTCCCTCTCTGGACAGAGAGAGATGTTATACCAATAAAAAACTAGCAGGATCTTATTAAAGGGACAAGACATTTGTCACATTTATTGTAAATACCATAATAAAATAAAAGATAACAGCAAACAATGTTGTTTAGCTACTTATTCCTATATAT
>NC_133770.1:288005090-288174266 GCF_003597395.2 Chelonoidis abingdonii
ATGCCTCATTCACACATCTAAACTAACTAATAAGATTACAGCAGGGTTTGCAAAAATGAAGGTTGGAGGAAGCTTTTACAAGATGGAGTGAGTGTTTTAAAATGGGGTTTGAATTACAATATGGCAAACAGTGAACAGAAGTTACAATGCAGGCAAGTGTAGTGAATGGTGAACAGAAGTTACATTAATAAAGTGAACAATTAAAAACAATTTCATTTATCAGTTCTACAGAGAGACCAGGCAAGTAAAACATGTCCTGAAACCATACCTGAAATGATTAATCTAAGATTACAAAAATTGTAAGTAAAGGGCAAGGAAATGCGTTAGATCAGTGGTTCCCAAACTTGTTCTGCCACTTATGCAGGGAAAGCCCCTGGCGGACTGGTTTGTTTACCTGCCGCTTCCACAGGTTCAGCCGATCGCAGCTCCCAGTGGCTGCGGTTCGCTACTCCAGGCCAATGGGAGATGCTGGAAGCGGTGTGGGAGAAGGGACATACTGACTGCCGCTTCCAGCAGCTCCCATTGGCCTGGAGCAGCGAACCGCAGCCACTGAGAGCCGCGATCAGCCGAACCTGCAGACACAGCAGGTAAACAAACCGGCCTGGCCCGCCAGGGGCTTTCCCTGCACAAGTGGCAGAACAAGTTTGGGAACCACTGTGTTAGATTATCTTTTGTTTTAGCTTGTGAATTTTCCCTATGCTAAGAGGGAGTTTTATTCCTGTTTTTGTAACTCTGCAGCTGAGCCTAGGGGGGAATTCTCTGTGTTTTAAATCTTTTTATTACCCTGAAAAGTTACCTTCCATTCTGATTTTTGCAGGTGTGATTCTTTTACTTTTTCTTTAAATAAAATTCTTCTTTTAAGAACCTGATTGATTTTCAGTGTCCTGAAAACCAAGGGGTTTGGTCTGTGCTTACACTGTAACCAGTTGGTTAGTATATTATTCTCTAGCCTCCCCAGGAAAGGCAGTGAAGGGGTTTGGGGGCAATATTTTGGGGAACAAGGGACTCCAAGCAACCCTTTTCCTGAATTTTTGTCTAAATCACTTGGTGGTGGCAGCAATACCATCCAAGGACAAGGAAAGGATTTGTGCCTTGGGGAAGTTTTTAACCTAAGCTGGTAAAAATAAGCTTCAGGTGTCTTTCATGTGGATCCCCCCCAATATGTACCCCAGAGTGGGGAGGGAACCCTGACAGTGTCGAAAACTGTAAAATGCAGAGGCAACCTTGAAGAAAATAACTCATTTGTTCAAATATATCAACTGCCAGCTAAGACACTGGTGAACCTTCTGATCTAATTATTTCATTGAACATCGGTGGTCACATGTGTAATACATTACCACAAGTTGCAACTACTTGCAGCTAGTTGCAATACTATACTTGTACACAAGAGATGCCCTAAATACCTGCCCATTTAAGAGCAAGTTCTAAAGAAATCCTGTCAGCATAAGGTATACACTTGCCACTCTAATATTAAATTGACTGAAATATGTTTGACACCAACAGCTAAGACTAATTTAATGGAAACAAAAATGATGCTCAGCGATCCCTGGAATAACAAATGCAATGCTGAATTAACTGAGAGATAAAATTACCTTTTTAAGTTTTATGGCAGATACAGTAACCTTCTACCTAGTAATTGCTCAATACATGACAGTAGCAAATATAATTTAAATTATGTTTAACTTGCTACAAAAACCAAACTATTGTGAGAAAATAAGGACAGAAGCCTTGGATCTTCTGAAACAAACTCTTTAGTGACACTTGCAGACCTTGTACTTGGCTGAACTGCACTGTATCAGCCAACAGAAACAAGGAAGTGGCTGGATGAAGAAAGTCCACTAAGGCCCATACAGTATTTTAATATATTATATACGAGTGTTAACCCACTATCTTTTTTTGTTCTCTACATAGGTGTCTAATTCTTTATTATACACTAGTTGCCCCATTTTGCACTTTGACTTATTCTTACATATGGCTATGTGTCTGAATTCTTGCAATGTCAAGTTGTTCTTCAGCTTTAATTTATGCCCCCTTGTTCTTGTTTTTGCCTCCAGATCAAACAGCTTGTAGTAAATACACTTTAGCTTTCTTTTTTCTGTAGGATTCAATATGCCTCAGAAGAGCCCTCAACATGCAGCAATAGCATGTAGAACACTCCTTGCGAATATTCTGTTTTCTTTTACTATCTTTCTAATCCTCACTTTTACAGAAATATAGACCTGTCTTATAGTTTATAACTGTTCAAAAAAGTTAACTATGGCATCAACAGGGTCATTCAGCTTGCTCTTAGTACAATATCCTTTTAAATTAAAAGTAGTATGTCCAATTTTTTAGTGTGACCTCTAGACCAAAAAGAATCTGGATAACTTCTGTTATACTTCATGCCTTTATTTAGTGACCCTAGTAATTAATATTAAGTTATTTGCAACCAGCCCAGTCACAGAACTTTCTCTGCATTTAGCATTTGTATTCCAGTACTGACCAGGAGCCACAGAGATTGGGCCAGGCACTGTATGCGCATATTGTTAAGACAGGCCCTGCTCCAAAGAGCTTTCAATCTAACTAGACAATACGGGCAAAGAAAAGTAGACAAACATACAAACAAGGTTTCAGAGGTGCATGTCTTAATACTTTATTAAAAAACAAACAAACAAACAAAAAAAACACTGTGCCTTTCCACCCTCTCCCCCATTGCATTATTCAGGTGCCCCAGCCACTCTGTTCTCTCATCGATGTCCCAGATTACAGGCCTGTACTCCATCGTACCCACCCCGCTGAGACAGATATTAAAAAATAACATGCACCACACCAAACACATAACTGAGTCTGTGTAATTTGAAGATTTGATTAAAAAAAAATGCCTTTCAGTCCACATGGTTCCATCTGCTCTTGCCTCAGAGGGGTTGGGAGCTTCCTATGTCCACAGGTGCTCCCTTGGGGGTGATGATAGGGGCTGGCAACTAGGATTCTCCTGCCCTTCAGTTCATGCAGCTCCAGCCATTCTGCCTCCATACCTTCTAAAGGTTTCTACCACCTGACTGTTTTATTAAATGTATATTTAGATGGATTCCATTTTCATATGTTTTGTATTTAAAATGTCTCATACAGAATGCACGAAATATTTTGCTCAGGCTTCTAGTTATGAATTTGATTACTCACCTCTTTTGTACTGACTGCCATCTGCCCACTCCTCCCCCTTTCTGCCTCAGACAAAAGCAGAGTTTGTGTCATCTCCTGAGCAAATTTTTATCACCTTACTGCACATGCCTTCTTCCAGGTCACTGAGACATACAGTGAACAAACTTGGTTGTGAAACAGATCCCTGGAGCAATCCAGTCATTGCTTCCAACGCTGACTCTACTTGCAAGAGAGGACAATTTGCCACAAGAGATTTTTACAAATATAGAATAAATATTTAAGACAGTAAGTAGATTTGATATTAAGGGTTCTTTGGGGCAAAACATCAACTTATAGTTTTAAATTTAAAGTTTTCTATTTCAACAGTACATATAAATCCCAACTATACGCAGCGAGTAAATAGTTCTCTGATGCACAGGAATTTTAATGCTCACCTCTCAGCAAGGGTAGAATGGTACAGCTAAATATCACATATGCTGAAAAGGATACTCTTGGGTTCATTATGTATTTCCAATCTGGTCCTTTTATTAGTATCTGAAATGTTCATTTCCTAAATTGTACATGACAGTCACTTAAAACTCCATCTGGTATTTCTGATTTATACAGGAAGTTCCATGCTAAAATGTGTGTACATTTTTTAACAGTGAGTGTAATTAACCATTGAACAGTTTATGAAGGGTTGTGGTGGATTCTCCATCACTGACAATTTTAAAATCAAGATTGGATGTTCTTCTAAAAATATATGCTGCTCTATGAATTTTTTCAGGTAAATTCTCTGGTCTGTGTTATACAGGAGGTCTGAATAGATTATCACAATGGTTCCTTCAAGCCTTGGACTCTATAAACATTAAAAGCACTGTATTTTTCCTCCAAAAAAATTACAAAAATTATCAGACAAAAAGATTAAACAGGAACAAAGACTATAAATATCTCAGTATTTGGGAGAGTTTAATAACAAATACAGCTGCTATGGATCTCTACTAAATCTCACACTACAGCAACACTTTCACATTTGAAAGTTCTTGCACATTTGGAGAAACAGGTCCAAACAATGGTTCTGAAAGTGGACAGTTAAATGTAAATACCCACCTTTTTTTGGTAATTGTATATTGTCTTAAAGAAGATACAAAGTTTGTTGTATTTGTATGGTTTGGGTGACCTTCAATGTGAATTTTCCATGTTTTCTTTCTTTCTTTTTTAAAAAGTATAACCATAATTCTGAATTTTCACACAAACATTTGTGGATTTTGAAAAAACAATAATGAACTCAAGTGTTTTAGTCCTCTAATCATGGCTGACATTTAAAATCCTAAACCCAACTTATGTGTTTTGCCTGGGCATTTCCCTGTGTTTTAAAAAATGTGTCAGAATTGCTCAGTTATAAGAGTCCTTGCTTAGGTTATGAACTTCACAAGGATGGACCCTGCTCCTCTTCAGATACCCAACCTGCTTATCACACCGAACACAGGGAGACAAAGCTATATATGATGTGAAGAAGGGAGTATATAATGTGAGTTTATACCTGAAACTATTTTTTGTCTACATTACCACTTTTTTTGATGAAACTTTTGTCAGTCAGGGATGTGAAAACATATCCCTGACTGACAAAAGTTTCACCGGCAGAAGTGCTAGTATGGACAGTGTTATACCCACAGGAGAGACTCTCCTGATGACATAGCTAATGCCGCTTGTTGAGGATAGTTTAATTATGCTGCCAAGAGAGAGCTGTGCCATTGTAAGGTCTGTAGTGTAGACATAGCCTTAAAGACAAAATGGGCCTCTGTTTCTTCCCAGACCAGCACTACTATTCATTTCCCAAAATGGCATTCGCTTTTTCACTCTCCCTCCAAACATACCCTCTCCTCTGCATATGGTTCCTTACATGCTATTCCTCTTCTAGAGCTGTGGATTTTTTAAAAAATGCCTATCAGGACTCATCAGGTATGAGAAAACACTTGAATAATTAGATAATTCTGCCGAATCCCACCATAGAACCAAACAAAGGCACATGCCCTCATCAACAGATAAGCTTGGTGTCTGTTAGCTCCACAACAGCTTGGAAAAAACAAAAACAAAAAGTTACTTCATCAGTCCATCTTCTTACTCTTATCTCCCAAACAACACGCCCAATTTACTTAAAGATATCCAGAAACATTACATGCTGACAAAATTCCTGCCAGTAAAGTTTCAGGAAAACAGATTTAGTGAGTAGGAACGCAGAAGGATTTTTTTAAAAAAAGGCATTTAATAATGGAAGATTAATTTCAACCTTAACTATGAAAAGAAGATAGTATCTCCCTTATGCATGACTGAACACTGACCATAGAACAAGGTCACAGCACCAGTTTATTTAAAGGCAGAATTCCTTTTTGGGCCCAGACAAGAATGGAAGAATGTAAGAATGGCCATACTGGGTCAGACCAAAGGTCCATCCAGCCCAGTATCCTGTCTGCTGATAGTGACCAATGCCAGGTGTCCAAGACGGAGTGAACCTAACAGGTAATGATCAAGTGATCTCTTTCCTACCATCCATCTCCAGCCTCTGAAAAACAGGCTGGGGACACCATTCCTTACCCATCCTGGCTAATAGCCATTAATGGACTTAACCTCCACGAATTTATCTAATTCTCTTTTAAACCCTGTTATAGTCCTAGCCTTCACAACCCTCCTCAGGCAACAAGTTCCACGAGGTGACTGTGCACTGTGTGAAGAACTTCCTTCTGGGACCCTCTGCCACTTAATCCAACCCATTCGCTCCCTGCCCCCTTATCAAGCCACTCAAAGCAGCACGTCTGGCCGCGGTGCTGCCCAGCTGGAACCAGATACACTGCCACGCTGCCCTGCAGGAGCACACAGCCATGCCACCCACAGCACTCCCCACGCGGCGGCATGGCTGTGGAGAAGGGGGGGGGACAGTGGGTGAGGGGCCGGGACTAGCCTCCCCGGCCAGGAGCTCAAGGGCTGGGCAGGATGGTCTCGCAGGCCACCATATTTTGCCCACCTCTGATCTATCTCCACATCCAGCACCAGACGTAAAGTGATGTAGGAGCATTTTCCATTATTGGATAGTACCTGGAGAACTAATTGTGTTGTACTCCAAGTTACTTATCTAAACCAGCCATGTAATGTTTGAGCATACCCTTAGAATATTAGTAGCAAATTTGTGTGTAGACATTTGACATAGTAGAGGACTAGTAACTTATTACCACTGACTTCCAAGGCCTAAAAGTTTTTTTGTGTGTGTGTGTGAAAAAATGAATTGCAGAATGCGATGTAAAGTACACTTTACATGAATATACATGAATATTCAAGTAGCACACAAGTCATTACCTGAACCATTAGACACAAACGACTCAAGGAAATGCAGATGTCACTGCCATATATGTTTTGGCAGCACTGGCTTTCCATATGCCAAGATAAAAATAATGTAAGTTTCTCCAATCCAATTGTTTCATTAGGATTCTTCCTTATTTATTTTCTCCACACCAGTCATGATTTTATAGACCTCTATCTTTTCCAAGCTGAAAGTCCCAGTCTTATTAATCTCTTCTCATACAGATGCTGTTCCATACCCCTAAACATTTTTGTTGCCCTTTTCTGAACCTTTTCCAGTTCCAATGTATCTTTTCTTGAGATGGGGCAACCACATCTGCATGCAGTATTCAAGATGTGGGTATACCATGGATTATAGAGAGGCAATCTCTCTCTTTCTTAATTATTCCCAACATTGTTCGGTTTTTTGATGGCTGCTGCACACTGAATCCACAACGATTCCAAGATCTCTTCCTTGAGTGTAATAGCTAATTTAGACCCCATCATTTTATATGCATAGTTCAGATTATATTCTCTAATGTTGCATTTATCAATATTGAATTTCATCTGACATTTTGTTGCCCAGTCACCCAGTTTTGTGAGATCCCCTTGTAGCTCTTTGCTCTGCTTCGGACTTAGCTATCTTGTGTAGTTTTGTACCATCTGCAAATTTTGCCACCTCAGTGTTTACCTTTTTTCAGATCATTTATGAATATGTTGAACAGCATTGGCCCCAGTACAGACCCCTGGGGAACAATATTCGCCTCTCTCCATTCTGAAAACTGACCATTTGTTTCTACCCTTTGTTTCCTATCTTTTAGCCAATTACGAATCCATGAGAGGACCTTCCCTCTTATCCCATGACAGCTTACTTTGCTTAAAAGCCTTTGGTGAGGGACCTTGTCAAAGACTTTCTGAAAATCTAAGTACACTATATCCACTAGACCCCCCTTGCCCACATCCTCATTAACTTCCTTCAAAAATTCTAGTGGATTGTAGAAGGGAACTTGTGCCTCACCAAAAAAACATGTTGATTCTTTCCCAACAAATTATGTTCATCTATGGGTCTGACAACTTTGTTCTTTACTATAGCTTCAACCAGTTTCCCCGGTACTGAAGTCAGGCCTGTAATTGCCAGGATCACCTCTGGAGCCCTTTTTAAAAAGTGGTGTCACATTAGCTATCCTCCAGCCATCTGGTAGAGATGCTGATTTAAATGATAGGTTACAAACCACAGTTAGTAGTTTCGCAATTTCACATTTGAGTTCCTTCAGAACTCCTGGGTGAATACCACCTGGTCCTGGTGACTTATTACTGTTTAGTTTACCAATTTGTTCCCAAACCTCTCTAATGATACCTCAGTCTGGGACAGTTCCTCAGATTTGTCACCTAAAAAGAACAGCTCAGGTTTGGGAATCTCTCTCACATCCTCAGCTGTGAAGACCAGTGCAAAGAATTCATTTTGTTTATCTGTAATGGCCTTATCATCCTTGAGTGCTCCTTTAGCATCTCGATCATCCAGTGGCCCCACTGGCTGTTTAGCAGGCCTCCTGCTTCTGATGTACTTACTTTTTTAGTTCTCTTACTATGTTTTTTAAATGGGAATATACATTTAAATTAAGCCTCTATTATGATGTCTTTACAAAGTTTCCACGCAGCTTGCAGGGATTTTACTTTTGGTACTGTACCTTTTAATTTCTGTTTCACTAACCTCCTTATTTTTCTGTAGTTCCCTTTCTGAAATTAAACGCTACAATGCTGGGCCGCTGTGGAGTTTTCCCCACCACAGGGATGTTAAATTTAATTATATTATGGTCACTATTACCAAGCGGTCCAGCTATATTCACCTCTTGGACCTGATCCTGTGCTCCGCTTAGGACTAAATCAAGAATTGACTCTCTTCTTGCGGGCTCCAAGAAGTGGTCATTTAAGGTGTCAAGAAACTTTATCTCAGCATCCCCTTCCTGAGGCGATATGTACCCAGTCAACATGGGGAGAGTTGAAATCCCCCGTTATTACTGTATTTTTTTTTTATTTTTATAGCCTCTCTAATCTCCCTGAGCATTTCAGTCACTATCACCATCCTGGTCAGATGGTCGGTAGTATATCCCTACTGCTATATTCTTATTATTCAAGCATGGAATTACTATCCATAGAGATTCTATGATACTGTTTGGTTCAATTAAAGATCTTTACTTCATTAGATTCTACGCTTTCTTTCACATATAGTGCCACTCCACCCCCAGCACGACCTGTTCTGTCCTTCTGATATATTGTGTACCCTGGTTTTATTGTGTCCCATTGATTACCTTCATTCCACCAAGTTTCTGTGATACCTAGTATATCAATATCCTCATTTAATACAAGGCACTTTTATTCACGCATCTTATTATTTAGACTTCTAGCATTTGTACATAAGCACTTAAAAAAATTGTCACTTTTTAGCTGTCTGCCATTACATGATGTAATTGAATGGGACTCTTTTTCATTTGACTGTTTCTCATCAGATCCTACCCTAGAGTGACCTGCTGACTAAGTGCTGCTTGCACAAATTAAAGATGCCCAGGGTAGTTATGAAACTGGGTTCTTTGTATTTTCAGGGCTCCTGAATGTTAAAGATTAAAATTAAATGTAACTCGTTTTGTTCCAAGAAAGGAAAACAGCTCCTTTCTTTTTGTAATTTCACTGTGTCCTTTTGGACATATCCATCCCTTACCCTCCACATATCTAGCAGTTCCCCTGAGGGGACATCTAAACCTTAAAATGGACTATGCCAATTACATATTAAAAACTTTAAAAGTGATGCTTTGTAGTTCAAATTACTGGAGAAAACCTAGATGTTGTCAAATAAATCCTCTTTTTTGCCCTGTACACATGCTTGCACCTTTCCATAAAAGCCAGAAATAGACAGAAAACTGCTTGCCAAATGGAATCTGAAAACCAGAATTATAGTAAAGCTTTAAAAAAAAAAAAATTACTTGTCAAAGTCACTCCAGGAAACTACTGAGTTTGTGTCTATGGAGACTTTAAGCAGCTAGATAATTTTTAAAAAAAGCAATATCACACCAGTTACATAAATCAGTCAGCTGAGAGGTGAAAGTGTTTCTTGAAGTTGAAATATTATTTACACTTCATTAACAGGTCTGGGAACTTCCTGTCATCAGCCTTCCTTATTACTTTCCTGCAAAAGTACTGGCAGGCAGACTCAGGTGGCATTCAGTCAATGCTCTGGCAAATACAAAAACTGTACTGTGATAAGTTGCAAACTGATTGCAAAGATGCATTCTTGAGCATTATCAAGTACATCAGGGTACTTCTCTCCCAGAACAGAAAGGCTGACATTTGTCACTCATTTCAGACATGTGCCTATTTAGATAGATGCACTTTTAAAAAACATTATGTCCACTCTGCTCCTCTAATCATGAAACAAAGATTAGCTCTATTCTGCGCAAATACAGCAAAAAGCCCATACTGAAGTTATTCTCACCGTGAAGTTGTGGTACCTTAAATACTCAAAGATAGCACCTTGCAAACAGTACAATGGAACAGATTAGGACTAAACAGGAGTGTTGTCTCTTTTCAAACCCATCCTCTACATGAGAATTTTTTTACTCAGCACAGATTTCCTGGAAGCATGACTGCAGTACAAATAAGTAATCTACCATTATCAGAGTAGGTAAGCAAGTCAATCATTAACATATTTATTCGCATTCACCCATCAGATTATAGAAATATTATCCTGAATTTACAGAGGGGGAATAGAGGCACAAAGAGACTGTGATTTGTACAAGGTCACACAGGAACTCTGTGGCAGAGCAGGAAGTTGAATCCTGATCTCCTATATCACAGGCTAATGCCCTAAACACAGGACCCCTATCCCTCCTCTCTAAACAATATCTGTTTGCCTGTGTACTTACAGTTTGTGATTTCACATGCAATCTAGTGTTTTGCTTCAGGTCTAACCCTCCTGTGGGTTAGAGTGTGTGGACTAACTACTTTCTCTGCTGGCTGATGGTCCTGGTAACTCACTTTTTCGAAGTGCATGGTTTGTGCCACAGATCCTGCATTTTGATCCTTTACCCCAGAATCCTCATTTGTGGGAAGAGTACAATTTATCCCTAGCATCTCCTTCCTGAATACTCCATGAGTGGCACCTTGAGGGGAGAATGCTGCTTATGCCCCATCCCACAATCTTGCCCTTCAGGGCCACAGCTTCCCACTTCCAACATCAGTTTCTTTGGGTAATAGGATAAGCGCTACCGGACAGCCCATCCTGCTTGAGAATCTAGTTCTCAGGAGGATGGCGCAGTCAGTGGGTAGCCTAATTTCTTCATTCTGCTCACCCCCACTTTTGCAAGGGCAAAGAGGTGGGGAGAGGAAAGGAAGAGAGGTCCTTGCCCTGCTGCCCCCCACCCACCCAGTTGGTGGGTGGGGGGAGAAAAAGCAATTCTTCTCATGCTACCTCCCCCACAACTCAAGGGCCAGTGAGGGGAGGGAAGAGAAGAGAGGTCCTTCCCATTCCCTCCCCTTCCCCAATTAGGGCAAATGGGTGGGGGAGGAGAAAGCTCCTTCCCAGACTGATCCCTTCCCCAATACAGAGCCAAGAGGTGGGGGGAGAGGGGAGAAAGATCCTTCCCACACCACCCCCTTCCCCAACACAAGACCAACTGGGGGGAAGGGAAGAGACGTCTTTCCCCTCCCCCTAGCAGAGAGCCCCACAGTGCGGGGCACCAGGACAATGTGAGGGAAGGGGGAGCCCTCCTGTCCTGCCCACCCTGCCTGGCCCCAGTGCCCTGTACTGGGGGGGGGGGCAGCGATCCTTGCTCCCCCCCGGCTCGTGCCCCAAGGCGAGGCCCTTGCCCCCTCCCCCGCGAGCCGCCGGCCCGTGGCGTAGGGCTCTCGAGCTGCCCCTACCTGTGACGGGATGGGGGCTCCGGCTCCTCCCGCGAGCGGGGCTGCGCCGGGCCGGGCACGGCCCGTCCCGCCCGGGGGCCACCCCGACAGCCGTGGGGCGGCCCGGGCGAGCCCCGCTCCCGGCCCCCCGCCACTCCGGCCGCCTCTCCTGCTCGCCTTTAGTTTGACCTTTTCCGTGTCTCTCCGTTCCCGTCCCCCAACACTCTTTGACGTCAGTCCCATAGCAACCAATCCCCGCCCCCTCCAACTCTCGCGCTCGCACACAGGGTGGGCGGGGAACCCGGCACGGAGTAGCCAATCGGCGCACAGGCCGCCGCCTCTTCGCCCCTCCTCGCCGCTCGGGGGCGCGTGCGCCGCTGCCTCGTGGCTTGGAGGCGCGCGTGCCCGACCTGGGGGTGGGAGGGGCGGAAAGCGGGTGCTCGGCGGCGCGAGCGGTCTGTGTCGCCGCTACACCTGTGCCTGCATGTTCCAAACCCAGCGCGCGTGCAGCGGGCAGCGGCTGCACCCTGTCCGCACGCGTAGCCTGCACCGTGCACCGTCCTCAGTCCCTGTGCACCTTGGGTGCGCTTCGGGTGCGTGTGGCAGCGGCCGCGGGACGCTAGCGAACTTTCCTTTACCGGCCCGTTTTCCTGCCTAAGAACTGTCAGCGCAGGCTCAGCGGAGGGAAGAGCAGGGTAGCGTAGGGCGTCAGGGCGAAATGCTTCTGGGCTGTCAGCGGTAAGAGTTGGGAAGGAGAAGAGCAGCTCCGCTTCCCCGCGCTGCTCCTGTGTAGGGTGCGCTTTGCCCCGGGCAGCGGACAGGCAGGGATACAAGTAGAGATTCCTGCACCCGAGCTGCATGTCGCCCTCCGCCCCGCTTCCCCCAGCTATCTCCTAATCTCTGAGGAGTTCAGTCTCCTGATTCCCCACTGCTCCTTTCTTCAGGCTCCCGCTCTTGGCCCAGTGCCTTAGTGGTCCAATAGCCATCGTCCGTACACGCGCTTTCTGAGGCTCCAGCTAGTGGCGTTGGAAAATTTTTAATGGGGGCACTGAAAGCCACTGAACACAACCGTAAACGCTGTGTATGGTGGAAACCATTTGAAGTCAGGGGTGCTTGTGCACCCTCAGCACTAGCATTCCCTTCAGGTACCTAACACAGATTCCGACACTAAGGCCTTGGCTACACTGGTGCTTTACAGCGCTGCAACTTTCTCGCTTAGGGGTGTGACCCCCCCTTCCCCCCGCAAGCACTGCAAGATACAGCGCTGTAAAGCGCCAGTGTAAACAGTGCCACAGCGCTGGGAGCACGGCTCCCAGCACTGCAAGCTAAACCCCATCATGATGTGGATTACGTGCAGTGCTGGGACAACTCTCTCCCAGCGCTGGTGCTGCGACCACACTCACACTTCCGCTTTGAAGTTTCAAGTGTAGCCATACTCTAACTGAAGTCAGTGATGTTACAAAAGGGATGAATTTGTCCCATTTTGTAGAAACTGTACCCTTTGAGATACTACACACACTTTGGGCCAAAGCCAAAGACTTGCACTGTACTACTTGCATGAGTAAAACAGCAGAGTTTAGCCTTCTGTGTTTGCTGTTGTTGTATGACTCCAATTCATGCCTTACAGGTCCAATCTTGCAAAATTCCTATTTACTCTTTGTTGCTATTTACTTTTGTGATTCAGGATAGGGCCCTTAGTTTGTAAACTCTCTGAGAACAATATTAATTTGTTTGGGACATTTTCACTCTGTACACTTAGGCTTTGTCTACACTTACAGTTTTGCAGCGCTGGCCGTTACAGCTGTGGTCGTACAGCTGTGTACGGCCAGCGCTGCAGTGTGTCCACACTGACAGCGACCAGCACTGCAGTGTGTCCACACTTGCAGTGGTTGCAGCGCTGTTGTGAGTGGTGCATTGTGGGCAGCTATCCCACAGAGCACCTCGTCCCATTTTGTCGCTGTGGGAAGGGGACGGAAGGGTGCGGGTTCTATATCGCTCTGTGTCAACGCCCCGTGATGCCTGGATCGGACCCATGCCTAAGAGAGGCCCCGCACTTCGGCACCTTTTTTTTTAAAAAAAAAAAACAAAAAAAAAAACTACCCGTCCCAGCTGCGGTCTGCTCCAGTCCGCTTCCTTTTGCGTGACGGCGCCGGCGGGGAGCGCGGCATGGCCGCCGCTTACTAGAAGCTCCAGCCGGGCGGCGGGGCTTGCGGCGCTCCGCCGGGGCTCCAGCCATGAGAGTGGGGCGGTGGGCTTTGTCACGCTCGGCCAGGGAGACAGAGTCGCGGAGCTTGCCGCGCTTCGGCCAGAGCACGGCAACCGGCGACCCGGCTGGAGCTCCGGCCAGAGCACGGCAAGCCGGCGACCCGGCTGGAGCTCCGGCCAGAGCACGGCAAGCCCGGCGACCCCGGCTGGAGCTCTGCGCCTTTAAATAGCCCCCTGAGCCCTGGGCAGTGAGGGGGTATTTACAAGTCCTCGGCTGAGAGCTCCAGCTGCCTCTGCCACCCCGATCCTTCAAATAGCGCTGGAGCCCGCCTCCTCTTGCTTCCCCAGCGCTCCCGCGGCTATTAAAAGGTCCCGGAGTAAGGGTTTGGGGGCTACTTAAAGGGCTGGGTTCCAGTTGCCTTCTGCTGACCCCAATGACCTCCCACACCAGTCCAGCCCCTCTGCACTGCAGCCAGCTCTGCACCCCTGCCACAGCCACCTCTGCCAAACACCCTTCCTGATCTCCACGCCAACCCCTTGCCCAACACCCCTGCCCAAAGCCAGCCGCCCCCACACATGCTGCCCGCACCAGCTCTGCACACTCTGCCCAGCCGCACCCCCTGCCTGTTTCCAGTCAACCCCTGCTGCACCCCACTGCCTGAGCAGCCCGCCCCACACCCTTGTCTCCAACCAGCCCCACATCCCTTGCCCTGCCTGCAGCCAGACCCTACCTCCAGTCAGCCCCTGCCCGCCTTCAGCCAGCCTGTCCACTGCTGCCTGCAGTTTCCAGGGCATTAACCCTGCAGGGAGCAGCTGGAACAACCACATGTGCACCCCCAGGGAGTGGCGGGGCCCACACATGTGAAACAGCAGTCATTAATAACCAATCAACAGCATATATGATGCAATGTATTATATTTTATTATTCATAATAGTTATGGAAAGTAAAATATACATGAAGAAATGAGAGGCTTTTCCCCCCCCACTCTTTTTTTTAGTCATCCCTGCCGATCTGTGCTTCTTTGGTAGTCAATTCTTTCCTTGGCAGCCTTCTCCTTTATCTGGCAGCCTGTTCACTTTTTC
Organism: Chelonoidis abingdonii; assembly: GCF_003597395.2. Taxonomy (NCBI): domain Eukaryota; kingdom Metazoa; phylum Chordata; order Testudines; family Testudinidae; genus Chelonoidis; species Chelonoidis abingdonii. The sequence continues at coordinate 288,019,722 of NC_133770.1, forward strand.
ATGGTTTCTTATCCCTCAGTCTTGCAACTTTTTTATTTCTGTGGAATACAGATTTCTACTGCTTTCACCATTTCTTCTTAGTCTTCCTTTGGTTTTTTTCTTTAAGCTTTGCTGTCTTTCGAAGTCTGCACTGATGGAGCAGTATTCAAGGTCACTTTAAAAAAAAAAGAGATAAACTGTTAATACAGAGCCTGCATTGTTTAAAGAGTTTTTTAGCATCATTTACACATTCTGAGCATAGCACAGAGAGGCCACAGCTGCAGATAGAGATGGCGAGTTTCCCCACACGCGGCTCACAGTGGAAGGGGCTGCTGCGTGGCTCACCTGGGAAGGGGTGGGGGTGGGGGTTGCTTCACTCTGGAAGCCATGGCGTTTCTGTGGCTTGTGGAAAGCAAAGAGCAGCTACAGGGAAATAACAACTGAACCTACACCCACATCTGCCACAGGCTACTCTGAGCCATCTTGCACATGCAGCTCACCTGGGAAGGGTGGGGGTTGCTTCACTCTGGAACCATGGGGTTTCTGTGGCTTGTGGAAAGCAAAGAGCAGCTACAGGTAAATAACACTGAAACCTACACCACATATGCCACAGCAGCTACTTCTCAGAGCCATCTTGCACATGCAGCTCACCTGGGAGGGGTGGGGGTTGCTTCACTCTGGAAGCCATGGGCTGTGGCTTGTGGAAAGCAAAGAGCAGCTACAGGGAAATCAATGGGTTATCCACATGTAGGTATGCTGCAGGCAGCCATAGCCCCCCTGCTCCCAAAACATTTGCATCCTATATATAAAAGCTTCTTACCAGGACAAGGCTCCTCTGCTGGTTCCTCACTACCAAGTCCCGCAGCCTGCGACTGGCTAGCTTCTTCCTAGCTGGAAAATAGCTCTGCCTGCATGACTCCTGGAGTCTCCAAAACACCTCAGTAGCTCCCTCTCGGGTTCCTCTACAACCTCCCCCTCCTCTCCAGGCTCTGAGTCCAGGGCAGTGGAGTGCAAAGTAACGACCAGAGAGGCTGAAGGGAATGCTGGGATAAGTCCTAATACCCTGGAGGCCAATAAAAACGTGGTGAGTGTCCACCTGTGACCAGCGCTGCATCACCAGCGCTGGTCTCGCTACACCGGAAGCAGCCAGTGTAGCCAGCGCTGCAAACAGGGAGTTGCAGCGCTGGCTGAGCTTTTAAGTGTAGACACCTGCTAAGTTGCAGCGCTGTAACCCCCTCACCAGCGCTGCAACTTGCAAGTGTAGACAAGGCCTTAGTGATATAGTATTCAATTATAAACAATAAAATGAATCATTGCAGTCTAACATAAACCACACAGCATAACATAAACACTAACATAAACCACAGGTAAAGGAGGGTATGGAAAGATCAGTATCAAGAAAAGACCTAGCAACTGCAAAACTAGTGAGGCAAAATTTATCAATTCAGATATAATCTTGGGGGATGGCGGGGGTAACCTTGCAGTTCTTCCTTCTTCATCAAATTGTGGTGGACCCCTGCATCTAATCTCCATAAGAATAGAAACTTCTGGCATTGAAATGCTGCCTTGAGCATGTGTCTCCTCTGCAAACTTTCTTCTCAATGAGATATTGTATGGGGAGAGAGGGAATAAAAGGTGATTTCCAACAGTGGTTGGAACTATCAAAGAGGCCTGTGAAAGCCCATTTTGTCCAGAGGGAAAAAATAGAGAGTAGATCTCTGCTTACAATGAGTTCAGACACAGTGAAACTCCAGTCACAGAGAAGTAGGCAGAGAATCTAGAAGAATATCGATGCATTTATTCAATGCTGCTTTTAGTGAATCTCTGCTCAAAATGAAGCTGTTGTATAAAGGAAAATCACTCCAGCAGTAACTGGATATTACAGTGAAGGATTCATTATAAATGCCTTAGTTATTGGCCAAATTCTTTCCTCAGACACATGCAGACAACTCCCACTGATTTCAGCTCTCTGATTGTTTCTTGGGCAGAATTTGGCCCTATAAAAAGTTCATTGTGTATATACACACACGGTAATATAGTGCTTGTCATTCATAGTGCTTTATAAAGGAGGGCAAGTGTAATTAAGTCGATATTATGGATGGGACTCTGAGGCACGGACAGAGGACTTTGACGTACAAATAATTTTAAAAAATTCTCATTTAATCTTTGAAAAATAAGACACCTCACTCAGTCTGTTGCAAATAAAGCAAATATTATGCAAAGATACATAGTACCAGATAATTTTTGCATACAGATAAATGCTATTTAAGCCAATGTTCTGGCATGCTGTGTAGAAAGAGAAGAGCAACAAAAATGATTAAAGGTCTAGAAAACATGACCTATGAGAGAAGATTGAAAAAACTGGATTTGTTTAGTCTGCAGAAGAGAAGACTGAGAGGGGACATGATAACAGTTTTCAAGTACATAAAAGGTTGTTATAAGGAGGAAGGAGAAACATTGTTCTCTTTAACCTCTGAGGATAAGACAAGAAACAGTTGGCTTAAATTGCAGCACAAGCATTTTAGGCTGGACATTAGGAAAAACTTCCTAACTGTCAGGGTGGTTAAGCACTGGGATAAATTGCCTAGGGAGGTAGTGGAATCTCCATCATTGGAGATTTTTAAAAGCAGGTTGGACAAACACCTGTCAGAGCTGGTCTAGGTAATACTTAGTCCTGCAACGAATGCAGTGGACTGGACTAGATGACCTCTCAAGGTCCTTTCCAGTTCTATAATTTTATGAAAGTGTCTCTTGCTGACCCTTAAGAAAATGTAAAAGAAAAAGCTCTAAATGTTAGATTTTAACAGTGTATGTATATGTTTTAGGCACTTTTAAATATAAATTGAATATATCAAAGCTTTTTATTCCAAAATGCCATCAATCCATATAAATTTGACCTGTCTGCTTTATGTGTTTCTACAAACTTATAGGAAGCTTTCAAATTAAGTGGGCTGGAATATTTGATGCTTTTTTACCTGTGTGTTTCAGAGCCCACATGCTTCTGCTGTGGAAATGGTTACGTTTTGCTCTATGGCATAAATGCATGGTCTAGTGAGAGCCAGGAGACTGGGAGTCAGGCGTTCTGGGTTTTCTTCTTGGCTCTGCCACAAACTTGCTTTGTGACCTTAGGGAAGTCATTTTATGGCTGTGTGCCTGAATTTCCCCATCAGTAAATGGGGACTACCACTTTCTGATGTAAGCAGAGTCAGGATGAGCTCTATCCTGACATCCGGTGGTGAATTGTGGCGAGTTGCGGAAAAGAACTTCAGGGGCTGATCTTGTTTGTATAGGCACACCCACCCCACCTAGCGTGAGCCCACAGCAGCCCCAGTGGTCACTTCGGCTGATGTAGGATCACTAATTTCTCTGTTATTGGGGCAGGAAGAATAAGTGTTGTTACCCTGATTATGTGAATCAAGGACAATGAAACTGTTTTATGACAGAGGGACTTGCCATCAACTAAGTAGCACTCGCTAGACAAGGGACATGGTTTCCAAACCCTAGTGAATTGAAAGAGGGAGGGGGCTGGGGATAGGTGTTTGTACCTGATGGTATGAGCCTCTTTTGAGGGCTTGAACTACCAATTGCTGCTCCTCCTCTATCTACTGTGGAATATCAGAGCTGATTTTAATTTTATTAGGAGTCTGGTTACAGGCTGCTGAGCTGAATTCACTTTGGGCCAGTGGTAGACCAGCACTGAGACTCCCCTACTACAATCTAAAATCACTAAAGAGCTGAAATCACTGAGTGCTATGCGGGGGCCTGAAGATATGTTGCTGAGCAGCTGGTGGAACAGAGCGGTTTGTGGGACAACTGATGGAGTGGATCGGTTTGTGGGACAACTGATGGTGGATCGGTTTGTGGGAACAGGTGGAGTGGCTCATGGATGGCTGGCGAAGCGGACGGTGGTGGAGTGGCTCATGGTGAAGGCTGTCAGCGGAACCCATGGAGAGTGGGACAGTCAGCCTCGGACTATGTCAGGTTCCCCTACATCCCTGTGTGCCCTGCCTCCGCCCCTGGGGTGTAAACTCTGCAGATAACTTTTGAACTCTGGGGCTGCACTGACCAGGACAGAGACTTTGGGTTGTTGGACTTTTGGGTGATTGTTTGTTGCTGGACTTAAGACCCTGAGGGGAAAAGGATACTGCCAAATTTACTTGGGCGTGTTATCTTTGCCATGGTTTATGTATGAATTCCTGTTTGTGGTGTTTCCCCAACATAATACTGCATTGTTTGCTCCTTTATGTGACGTTATTGATATAACAGGGACCATATAGAACATGGGTTGCAACCAAGGTCCTGTAGTGGCACCAGATCTTATGTAAAGTGGGTCATGTAAGGTGTCTAAGACCAGGTTATGGGTATCGTTAATGATTATGCTGTCTGTATGTCTGTATCATTTTGTAGTTGAAGTTATGAATATTGGCTGGATGACTGTCTATATTTCCAAACTTGTGCTGTGTTACTGGGAAAAATCCCAGACAAGTGTGGTGTTAGCTCTGCTAGCCTGCTTGATGGCCATTAAGGACCATCTGCTACTCAACTGACCTATTGAGAGGAGGCAGATACACCTTGTGACTCAGCAGGGTGTGGAGGGATTGGCCCATGTGACTGCAGACTCCATTTTGCTGTACTTTTCCACAGTAAGAACAGAGAAGTATCCTTACATCTGGAAAAGCCTGTATAAAGGCTGATGCTCATCTCCATTGGTGTTCAATCCTGCTTCTACCTCTGGAGGCACTTTGCTACAAGCTGAAGCTCTGCACAAAAAGGACGAGACTGACCCATCACAGCCGGGGATGTTTCTCCGAGACTTGGTTTAAACCTGCAGTTTACTCCATCACTGCTACAAGCCTGAACTAAGAACTTTGCCATTACTGTATGTAACTGATTCCATTTAACCAATTCTAGCTCTCATCTCATCTTTTCTCTTTATGAATAACCTTTAGATTTTAGATTTAAAGGTTGGCAGCAGCGTGATTTGTGGGTAAGATCTGATGTGTATATTGACCTGGTCTGGGGCTTGGTCCTTTTGGATCGAGAGAACTTTTTTTCTTTTTACTGAGGTGTTGGTTTTCATAACCATTCATCCCAGGACGGTGGCACTGGTGGTGATACTGAGAGACTGGAGTGTCTAAGGAAATTGCTTGTGTGACTTGTGGCTAGCCAATGGGGTGAACCGAAGTCCCATTTTTGTCTGGCTGGTTTGGTTTGCCTTAGAGGTGGAAAACCCCAGCCTTGGGCTGTGACTGCCCTGTTTGAGCAATTGGTCCTGAATTGGCACTCTCAGTTGGGTCCCGCCAGAACCACATCGTCACACTTTATTAAAAGGATTTTGCTACACTCAGACTCTGTGCTTGCGAGAGGGGAAGTATTGCCTCTTAGGGGTGCCGGGGGAGGGGTGGTATGTAATTGTCCCAGGTCTCTGGGTGGGGGCTCGGGCCAGTTTTGCATTGTGTTATTGAAACGGACCCCTAGATACTGAACCCGGCCCTTGTTGCTGCCAATTCAGATGGGCAGAAGGGTTACACTTACATTATGGTGGGGGGTCACAAAACTTAATTAACCTTTATAGGAAAATGTGCAATTTGCTGATAAAAAGCACTATTGTAAGTCTATAATAGTTCAAGTGAATCTATGGTAATAGTCAATCAGTCCAGTGAGACAAATCAGTTCATGGATGAAGTTCAGTGACACTAGGTGGGAAAACCTCAAATATTTTAACTGTGTTTTATACGGTAGGGTTATAATCAACAAGACAGCCACAGCCTGATTGGCTCAGTCATATTTTATGCAGCAGTTCTTTCACCCAGTAATGACCCTGAAACTGGCAAGAGCCAAATTCTGCTCTCACATCTGTGCAACTATTATTTGCATTCCAGTAGCACCTAGAGGCCCTGTTGTGAGAGACACCGTACAAATATGTAACAAGACTGCCTCTGCCTTGAAAAGTTTACAGTCTAAATAAATTAAAGGTAAGCAGGAAACAGGCACAGAAAGGTGAAATGTCTGTCCCAAGGTCCCATAGCAGGTTAGTAACATTGCCAGAAACAGTGCTCCAGTCTTCCAAGTCCCAATCTAGCACTGTAATGCACTGTTTTTCTAGATTTCATCCGCAAATAAAGGATGGATTTGATTCTGTGTATGTAATTAAAAATATTGGTAGATATCTATGCCCTGATTGAGGCAGCAGAGTTTATAGCAGATTTTGCCCTTTGATTTTTGTGTATATTTGGTTATAGAAAGAGTTGCTTTTTTTTAAGAAAGGCAGATTCTTTACAATACTTAGGCAAAGATCACGTTATTTTGTACTTAAAGTTCCATTTACTTCAGTAGGGGCAAGATTTCATCTTAAGCATCGTCCAATGACCTTCATAAGATCTCAGAGATCAACATATTTTCCTTCTGATTATTTACCCAGAACCAGTACTTAGAAGAGTTCACACTGGTCTTGAACCCATTTGTGTTTGTTTGACAGTGATTTATATTCCCAGTAGGTCATGAATACTGAATCTTAATATCATGTCATCTAGTTACTCTCCTATTTATTTCCCCATCACCACCACTCCAACTGCAGTTTCATTCAAACAGCCAATATTTGACATAACGTTAGAGGTAAATACAGTTTGTGTGAGGTTTTAACTCATTACAGGGTTTCACCCAGCTCATAACATACTGTTCATAAACTGGGCTTCCTCACTTTCAAATGGTATAAAGTGTCATTTTCAATTCCTGGAATCACTTCCTTTGGCCATTTAACTATTTCAGGTCAAAGCAGTTCCTATTTTGGTTAAGGCTTCTTTCTAACTCTGTTTTCTTATTTACAATATGTACTAAAGTCTCAAGCAAAACTTTTTCTGTGATATGTATCTTTTTTATTCTGAATTTGAATCTGCCTTCATCATTTTTTCCCCAAACTTTGGATTTTATACTGCCTTGCAGACACTGGAGTTTTCTTTTATCTCATTTTGCTTTGTACTCAGCAGATATTCAGTGGCAATCTATACTGATTGCTTGAAAATTCTCCACGACTTACTGCAACGAGGTACCTTAGTTTCCTGTGTTTTAATATGCAAAAGTCATGCAAACTTTTTATTTCATAGAGAAGGCCAGGTCTTCAGCTGGTGTAAATAGTGTATAGAACCATTTAAGTCAATAGACCTATGCTGATTTACACTAGCTGAGTATCTGGCTATTCTTGCAAAAGTAAAGATTCAGGTCCCTGGCCAATAGGAAATAGCATTGTCCCTTTTGATCCTGAGAGGTTCTCTGCACTCACAACCCCTAACGTCCTTCTGCATTAGGTTAGCAATCATTGGAATTATTAATAATGTAGGTGTAACTGACAAAGCTGTAGTCTGAGTTTTTATGGGCTTAGTTTAAAGCATAGTTCCACCTTCCTTCCTTATTGCACCTTCACATTTGATGGGAAACAGTCTACACAGGCGCAAATCTGGAAGAAGTATGTCTTATTGCAACCCTAAGAGCACCCCAGTGCCAGAGAGCCAGGGGCTCCCTATTATGTAACAGTGAGCCACAGCTGATCTGGCCAATTCTGTGTACCCCAACTTGTTGTCATAAATTGTATCTAAAAGAACAGGAGTACTAGTGGCATCTTAGAGACTAACAAATTTATTTGAGCATAAGCTTTCGTGGGCTACAGCCCACTTCATCGGCTCCATAGAATGGAACATACAGTAAGAAGATCTTTATAAATACAGAGAACATGAAAAGGTGGAAGTACCCTTACCAACTGTAAGAGGCTAATTATTTAAGAGAAGCTATTATCAGCAGGGGAGAAAAACTTTTGAAGTGATAATCAAGATGGCCCATTTCGGACAGTTGACACGAAGGTGTGAGGATACTTTAACATGGGGAAATAGATTCAATTATTGTAATGACCGAGAATCCTGTGGCACCTTATAGACTAACAGATGTTTTGGAGCATGAGCTTTCATGGGTGAATACCCACTTCGTCAGATGCATGTAGTGGAAATTTCCAGGGGCAGGTATATATATGCTAGCAAGCAAGCTAGAGATAACGAGGTTAGTTCAATCAGGGAGGATGAGGCCCTGTTCTAGAGTTGAAGGTGTGAAAACCAAGAGAGGAGAAACTGGTTCTGTAGTTGGCAAGCCATTCACAGTCTTTGTTCAATCCTGAGCTGATGGTGTCAAATTTGCAGATGAACTGAAGCTCAGCAGTTTCTCTTGAAGTCTGGTCCTGAAGTTTTTTTGCTGCAGGATGGCCACTTTAAGATCTGCTATAGTGTGGCTAGGGAGGTTGAAGTGCTCTCCTACAGGTTTTTGTATATTGCCATTCCTAATATCTGATCTGTGTCCATTTATCCTTTTCGTAGAGACTGTCCAGTTTGGCCGATGTACATAGCAGAGGGGCATTGCTGGCATATGATGCGTATATTACATTGGTGACGTGCAGGTGAATGAACCGGGGATGGTGTGGCTGATCTGGTTAGGTCCTGTGAAGGTGTCGCTGGTGTGATATGTGGGCAGAGTTGGCATCGAGGTTTTGTGCATGGATTGGTTCCTGAGCTAGAGTTACTATGGTGCGGTGTGCAGTTGCTGGTGAGAATACGTTTCAGGTTGCAGGTGTCTGTGGTGAGGACTGGCTGCCACCCAAGGCCTGTGAAAGTGTGGTATCATTGTCCAGGATGGGTTGTAAATCCCTGATGATGCGTTGGAGGGGTTTTAGCTGGGGGCTGTATGTGATGGCCAGTGAAGTCCTGTTGGTTCCTTTCTTGGGTTTGTCTTGCAGTAGGAGGCTTCTGGGTACACGTCTGGCTCTGTTGATCTGTTTCTTTATTTCCTCGTGTGAGTATTGTAGTTTTGAGAATGCTTGGTGGAGATTTTGTAGGTGTTGGTCTCTGTCTGAGGGGTTAGAGCAGATACCAAAATTTAGTAGCTGCATGGTTAGGTTTGGGGTTGCTGGGTGGAAGGAGAGTATATGGGAGCATGTGGGTATTGGAGAGATGGTGGGAATTGTTAGGCTGGGGGCATTGGGAGGTGATGCCACTGTGGAGGGGCACGGCAACCTGGTTAGGTGTAGTGAGTATATGGGAGCTCTGGGGCATAAGTGGGACTGAGCATGATGGGGGTGTTTGGAGGGAAGGGGCCATCATGTAGGGGCATGGCCATCTAGGTATTGTTTTGCACAGACGAGAAGAGGGAGGAAGGCTGGCAGTGGCAGGCCATGGTTTTAGTTAACAGATGACAAAGGAAGGCTTCTGTGGCAGGTCTCCGCTGGTTGGTAATGAGATACCTGAAGCACAGGGGAGTCAGCAGCATTAGTAACTCAAGAGTCAATGCAACCAATTCTGGTGGCACCCTGGAGGATCTCATTTGGTATTTGTGTTGGATTCTGGGCCTATCTGGTTGGCAACAGATAAATCCTCACCAACAATATGCAAGCTGGTAGTGGAGTTCTTGCTTCTTATGTCCTGGGTGGTAAGTTTCCTCCTCAGTCACAATGGTAGTTGCCCAGTAGCCTGGGTAGCAGCTGAATCTCAATCCACAGTGTTCCAGGCAATAGCCATCTGGGCCCCGGGTAAGCAGGAGGGCTTCAGTTGCTTGGGTGGCTTGTGTCTCAGCCAGGTCAATAAGGGCCTTGATTTGAGCATTTCCTGGCTCCTGTTCTGCTGAACTGGCACTTTTTTTTGACTTTGAAAGCATCAGCCTTTGCCTGAGTGGCTGGGTTTATGGCCATGCTCACTTCCACTTGAGCCCAATTAATTTTTTTGTAATTGGTTTTGCTTTGCATTGCTGCTGCATCATTGAAAGGGATTGTTCCTGAGTCCTCTCGCCTTCCAGAGGAACCCAGGAAGCGCTGCAGTGGGCTGCTGAATTAATTGGGACTACAAATTTACCCTAATTGTAAGCTCAACTGTGGAAAGTAAGCAAAAGTTTATAAAATGTCACAGTAACCTATAACAATAAATGTTAATGGGTAATGGTGCAAAAGGGAGATAAAGGAATTCAAACAAAAAAGCCGACTAACATAACTCAAGGAGTGTGTTAAAATCATACCTAATCATGGTAAACAAAAGAAATGTGGAACTGGAAATCAAAGAACAGAAATTAGGTGTGTCAAAAATAGGCTTAACTGGTGAACAGAATAGTAAGGGGCTGGGATATCCTGCCCATTACTCCTGGCGGGAGGGCGGGGGGAACTGTGCGCAAGCTAACAACCACTGCTGACTGGGAGATGGGTGGTCCAGAAAGAGTGAGCTTCACCATCATGGCCATAACTCATCTGGGACAATCATCTGGGACTCCGGAATCTACTGTGACACCATTGGGCCCTCTAAAAGAAATTGTGATCAGACCAGGCCCCAGAGAGAGACCTAGATGATATTGTCACCTCCAGTGGCTTTGGCTAAATCCCAAACACCTCTGGGATGTGAGACTTTGGTTCCTTCTATCATCCCTCTAAGGGACATAGAGAATTATTATAAGTATAATTCCTCATTATCCTCATAGATTAGAAAAGCTATTCACCTCTGTTCATCCCCCAAAAGGATCCACCTAGGAAGTAAAGGCAATAAGAAAATGGTTCATGTCATGAAAGATACTTTGTCTAAGGATCCACAGCCAAGGCTGGAAGTTCCACTTGGCAAGAATAGAAACAAAAATGGCTAAATTAAATGAAATTATTGTTAATCACCTGGGCAAGAATCTCTCAGAATTTGCATATGGATAAAACCTCTTTTTCTCTCCCAGCCTAGTTAAAAAGAACTCCAAAAAGTTACCAAGCAGGGTTCCACCTTGCTTTCTATGCAGTGCAGAGTGGCACACTGCACACTGAGTGGATCAAAAGATGGGTGGGGAGGCTGCAAGTTAACCAAACTAGATATTACTGTCTGTGCGACTGAATGTCAAATACTGTAGAGCGGTGGTGGGTAACCTGCAGCCCGCAGGCCACATGCAGCCCATGAGGGCAATCTGCTGCCAGGCTGCCAGTTTGTTTACATTTGCACGGCCGCCCGCAGTTCCCAGTGGCCATGGTTCGCCGTTCCTGGCCAATGGGAGCTGCGGGAAGTGGCGGCCAGCATGTCCCTGCAGCCCGCCCCGCTTCCCGCAGCTCCATTGGCTGGGAATGGTGAACCGTGGCCTTTGGGAGCTGCGTGCGGCCATGCAAATGTAAATAAACTGGTGGCCTGGCAGCAGATTACACTCATGAGCCGCAGGTTGCCCACCACTGAGTTAGACTGTGTGCTATGCCTGTGCTTCTCCAGCAGTGAGGTTGCAAGTGAAAGTCAACATCGGAGACAGAAGCTGCTGTTCTTTTCTCTCTCTCCTTTTGAGTGCATTTATCTTGTTTGTCTTTTAGGAAATGCGAATTGGATTTTAACAACAGCTCCAGCCCATGTCAATTAACTTTGCTCATTTCCCATTAACAACACTTAATACAATTTTTTATGAAATCTAAAAAACCTGTTAAATGGGAGTGGGGATGGGGTGTTCCTTTGATTCTCTCTTTACTGCTAACCCCCCTCCTCCAAGGAATATTGTTAAAATAAAAGCCTGCCTTCCTTCAAATGCTGTAACTGTTTTTCCTTTTTCTATATTTTTAATGAAAAGTTGATGGTGTGTTTGCCATGGTCAAAGTGGGCCACGGTCTCTGTTCTCAAAACCCAGAACTTTGTTTAAAACTGTTGATGTTGTACAGTAACAGGATCATATTCAATCCTGTGACTCTTTGGACCCATTTATTCCATTAAAATTAATACAACAGGGTCCCACTGCTCCAGAATGGCAGAGTGTTGCATCAAGTTGTTTCAGAACATCACACCTAAGGGCTACTAGGAAGCTTAGTCAGCATTGTGATGAAGAGTTCCCACCAAGAAGAAGTAGTGGTGTATGGGAGATGATGGAAGAGAGTATGGCACATGTGGGCAGAAGGGATTACACAGAAATGTGGTATGAGTTTAATTCTCGGCTGGCTGAAGGCAGAGGCGGCAAGTTATATGGGCCCGTGGTGCCCATGCTCTAGGAATATTCAGAGCACAGGGCCCCAGCTCTACTAATGTTTGGGTCCAGGTCTCTCCCCCAGCCCTGCATGCCACCCCCATGTGCCTCCCCTGGAGCATCTCCCGGGCCCGCCTGCCACCTCCAGGTGATTTAAAAGGGCCTGCAGACAGGGCCGTCCTTAGCCATAGGAAGAACAGGCAGCCACCTAGGGCACCACTAGGTCTGGGGGCACCACTCTGCTGGGAGCCCGGACAGACGGGAAGCAGTGGAGAATGTAAGAGCAGGGCTGCTGGGTCCTAGAGAGAGCCAAATGCAGCACAATATGAGGGAGGGAATTGGCTGCTGGGGTCTCTGGGAAGGGGTGGGAGAAGGAACTCACTGCGAGTGTGACTCTTTCCCCCGGCGTGAGGTGAGGCAGGCTCGGTGGCTCTGGCAGTATCCTTTGTTGTCCCCCATAACATCCATTCTTCTCCCCCCTGGCCCATGGAGCACCACCCCCTTATCCCTTCCCCGCACAGAGCACCCCTTTCTTCCCCCCTCTCCTCTGTCAGAGCTGGGTTGGGTGAGGTGCTGGGGGAGGAGGGAAGGCTGGCTGCCTGCTGAGGAATGAAAGCGAACGTAACTCACTTCCTCCATAGGCAACAGGGGCAGCTCTAGGGATTTTGCCATCCCAAGCATGGCAGGCAGGTTGCCTTCGGCGGTGTGCCTGCGGAGGGTCTGCTGGTCCCGCGGCTTTGGCGGACCTCCCACAGACATGCCTGCAGGAGGTCCGATGCCACAGGACCAGCGGGCCCTTCGCAGGCATGCCTGCGGGAGGTCCACCAAAGCTGTGGGACCAGCGGACCCTCCAGAGGCAAGCTGCCTAAGGCAACCTCCCTGCTGCCCTCCCTGCTGCCCTCGTGGCTTGCTGCCCCAAGCACGCGCTTGGCGTGCTGGGGCCTGGAGCCGCTCCTGATAGGCAACCAGGATTGGAATGGTCACACAAGTCTGGGCTGGGGATAACCAGATAGCATGTGTGAAAAATCAGGACAGGGGGTTGGGGTAGGGTGAGCAGATGTCCCGCGTTTATAGGCACAGTCCCAATTTTTGGGTCTTTTTCTTATATAGGCTCCTATTCTCCCCTCACCCCCAGTCCTGATTTTTCACACTTGCTGTCTGGTCACCATAGGTGGGGGTAATTGGTGCCTATATAAGACAAAGCCCCAAATATTGGAACTGGCCCTATAAAATCAGGACATCTGGATCTGGTCACCCTAGCTGTGGAGCGCTTCTCTCTCCCGGATGGAGCTGAACAGGGCAGGATGAGCTGCTGTGGCTCCATGGGCACCCCGTTCCTGAGATCAGATGCTGTGCTAACTTCACCATGGTCTGCGGGGCTGGTGGCAGTGCCCATTGGCATGTGATTGGACCTGAGGGTTTGCTGCTGCTGTTGCCACTCTGCACCCCAAGAGGTGGATTTTGGGGTCCTGCAGCTTTCCACCTATCTCCTTCTCTACTGCAGCTGTTGGATCAACAGGCTGGGGAGTGAGCCACGCATGAAAGCAGTACTGTGTTGCCATTTAGATTGTCATTTAACATATTTGTTCGCCAAAAATGCTTGCTAACAATCCTGAATTCAATTTCAATATTTTTTTTAAAAAATCAACCTCTTAGCCAAAAACAGAAAATTAAGTTGTTGGCAATTATTTGTCACAAGTTTGGTATGGGGATGTGAGTGGGCCAGTTTTCATCAGAGAACCAAATATGTTGACTGACTTTCCTATAGCCCTGTTACTGCTAAATAGAGCCCTCCAACAACTGTAATATGCTCATCTTCTTACTAATGCATAGAGCAGGGGTTGGCAACCTACGGCACATGTGCCAAAGGTGGCACGCGAGCTGATTTTTGATGGCACATAGCAGTGGGCTGAGTGGCCCAGCCCGCCGCTGCTTTGGGGTTCCGGCTGCTGCCCCATTGCCACCCAGCTGCCAGCCCCACTCAGCACCCACTGCTAGCCTGGGGACCCCCAAGGAACCCCAGGCTGGCAGTGGGCTGAGCCACTCAACCTGCTGTCAGCCTGGGGTTCCATTCACTCAGCTGGTAGCGGGCTGAGAGGGACTAAATTCAATGAAATAGGAAAACAAGAGCAACTAATGACAAAGTGCAAGAACCTAGAGCAGTGATCCCCAACCTTTTTCGTCTCATGGGCCAGTACGCAGGTGCACTGAGAGGCCACTGTGGGTGCCATGGCACCCGCAGGCACCGTGTTGGGGACCCCTGACCTAGAGAGCCTCCTGAAGCACGGCGATCGTTTTGATTTAAATGGACTTGAACTGTACAAAGAATTGAGTACACTGTCATCAATGTTGCCACATGCAAAATCGATGATGGACATTGTACAGTTTACTCATACCAGCAAACTTGTTGACATATATCCTAATGTGTACGTTGCCACTTGTATTCTACTGACAATTCCTGTAACAGTAGCATCAGAAGAACGGAGTTTCTCAAAACTAAAGCTCCTTAAAAACTATCTCCGCTCTACAATGAGTCAGGAACACTTGACTGGTTTTGCTATTCTTGCAGTCAAACAAGACATCACTTTGTCTTTGTCATACGATGACATTCTTACTGGCCAAAAAAGCCAGAAAGATTGCTTTTAATTAAAAACTAATCCTTGTTTCCATACCTCTTCATAGAAATTTCCAATAAAATGTTGACAAATTNCCATCAGCATTACAGTGTGCTTCATTAAGTTAAACTGCTTTTAATAACATGCATGTGGCAAGTTTTCCAATAGTGTCAGCTTATGTCTGTGTTGCTAAGAGCAAGACAGGCACAGGGGCACCAGTTTAATAATCCTGCCTAGGGCATCATAAATCCTAAGGATGGCCCTGCCTGCAGACCCCCACCACCACCGGCAGAGAAGTACGGCTAAAATATCTTCCTGCCCACCCTCGCTCTGCACGATGTGTCACTCCTGGAAGTGGCCAGCATGTCCCTGTGGCCCCTTAGGGGATGGGTTTTCTCCACACGCTGCCCCTGCCCCTAGCGCCAACTCTGCCATTGAAACTGTGACCAATGGGAGCTGCAGGGGCGGTTCCTGTGGGCAATGGTGCACAGAGCCTCCTAGCCCCCCTGCCTAGGAGCTGCTGTCAGAGGGGTGTGCGGGTCGCTTTTGGGAGCCACCCAAGGTAAGTGCCTCACCCCCTCCTGCACCCCAAAGCCCTGCCACAGCCTAGATCCTGCACCCACACCCAAACTCCCTCCCAGTGCCTGACTCCCCCTTTCCTGCATGCCAACCCCCTGCCCCAGCCCAGAGCCTGCACCCTGCATCCAACCCCTCACCCCTCCTGCACGCCAACCCCCTCCCAGAGCCTTAGGCAGGTGTGGGGGTGGGGGCGGGACTTGGATCCGTTCTGGGCACCACTAAAAATTATACAAACTTGCCGCCCCTAGCTGAAGGGCAAGGTGAGGGAGTCAGGGGAGGAAGAGACAATATTTTTGGGCCATGTTGCCCCTCCTTAAATTCCACAAACCTACTCCTTCCTCCACTAGAGTTTGGAAAAAGAGGAACTAAACACAATTTGACTTTTCTTTTTAAAAATCGCTCTTTTCTCTAACGAAATCTGAAGTTAAACCCCTCATCAAATTCAACCCTACCTGTGGAAACCTGTCTTGGTGCTGGGAAGACATGTCAGACAAGCCGGTGCAGCCTGTAAAATTATCAAAGGGGGGAAAAGGGATCCTGTGCCAGGCACAGAGTCTGGTTGACAGTGGCAGCCACAGCAGTTGAAGAAAGGGATGCTCAAGGAACAGGCAGTGAATCTCAGAAGGGCAAGGGAAACAAAGGAAATTGGGGTAGAGGCAGAGACATTAGCTCATTTAAAGCAATCTTCCTTTACTTACAATCTTCCTTTGGCATTTATCTTTCCACTCTCTCTCCCTATTGTCGTCACCCATTATACAAGTAACACCACCATGTGATGATTATTTAATTCATTCACACTGTCTTTCATCTATCAGGATTCCAATAGTTTTTCAGATGGGACAGACTGATACACAGAATAAGCTACACAGATCAAGAAATAGTGAAAGCAACAGATCAGGTGCCAAATGCTGAGAGTAGCCGCCAATGTGCTTAAATGCAGGGTTGGGTAAAAGTGGAAACTCAGTAAATAGGCAGAGGAGAAAGGGGAGGTGGGATATGGATTTGTGTAGTCAGGAGGATTGAAAGGGAGGACACAGGAAAAGGTAAAGAAGGTGAGGAGGACAGGAGGAGGAACAGGGACAATGCAGCGGGGAGCAGCGTTGAGTGTGAAGCGGAAGCATGGTTAGGAGATAGCAATTAATGGAAGGAGCAATGAACCAGACCAAACCCGAGTAATCGAGCACATTAGCAGGCTAACCAAGTGAGTTTAATGGAACTATATATTCCACATGACTCCCAGAGAGACAGGCTGGGGAGAGGAACAGACAGACTATAGAGCAGTGATCCCCAACTCAGTGCCCGCAGGTGCCATGGTGCCCGCCGGAGAATTTATGTGTGCCCACATAGTGCCCAAGAGGGGAAAGAAGCCATGACCCCACGCCTGACGAGGACAGAGAACTCAGGCTGCGGGCGTGATGCTCTCTCTTCCCGGCAGGCGGGGGGGAACGCCTAGTGCCCAGCAGGGGAGAGAAGCCGTGGCCCCGCGCCTGCTGGGGACAGAGAACTCCAGGGCTGCAGGCTGCGGGCACCGGGGTTCCCGGTCCCAGGCAAGCATGGGGCCCGCCTAGTGCCCAGCAGGGGAGAGAAGCCAGGGCCCCTCGCCTGCTGGGGACAGAGAACTCTGGGGCTGTGGGCGCCGGTGTTCTCTGTCCTTGCAGCTTCTCTCTGGATTCATATATTATGTTATATTAAATATGATGTTTTTCATATTATTTAATGTACAAATACAAAATAAGCCTTGAAAAATTGTTGGCGCCCGCCACACTCTTCTGAAAACATGAATGTGCTACTGGCCACAAAAAGGTTGGAGACCACTGCTATAGAGTTTACAAAATGTTACTTTTTGTTTCAGTTCTGTAATTTTTTTGTCACAATTTCTTTGCATGTCCTTGCTTATTACAATAATGATATTTGTGTGACAGGTTCCCCCAGGGGTGCCACCTGGAACTGAGGTACCACTGAGCCTGGGCTCCCTTTATACTGTGCTGTTGTGACCAGCATGCACTTTCACCAGCACACATACAGGTAGGGGCACACCCAGCTGCAGTTACATGCAGATGCTGTGATCAGCTAGGGAATTTCCGAGCTATTCAGGCACGCACCCCATCTGGATGTAAACCCAAAACTATACCGTCTTGCGCCGCATAGAGTAAGCTCATGAAATTTGCCCCTTCCCTCAATGTGGAGAGGAATATACAACAGTGTGCGCTACTTTGCATTCATCAACTCTGAATTTCATCTGCCATTTTACTGCCAGTCACCTAGTTTTGTGAGATCCCTTTGTAACTCTTCACAGTTTGCCTGGAACTTAACTATCCTGAGTAGTTTTGTATCATCATCATTTTTGCCACCTCATTGTTTACTCCTCTTTCCAGATAATTTATGAATATGTTGAACAGCATTGGTCCCAGAACAGACCCTTGGGGGACACCACTATTTATCTCTCTCCATTCTGAAAACTGACCATTTATTCCTACCCGTTGTTTCCTATCTTTTAACCAGTTACTGATCCATGGGAGAACCTTCCTTCAGATTCCATGACAGCATATTTTGCTTAAGAGCCTTTGATGAGGGACCTTGTCAAAGGCTCTCCAAAGTCTAAGTACACTATATCGCTTGCCCACATGCTTGTTGACCCCCTCAAAGCATTCTAGTAGATTGATGGGGCATGATTCCTGTTACAAAAAACATGTTGACTCTTCCCCAACAATCATGTTAATCTATGTATCTGATAATTCTGTTCTTTACTATAGTTTCAACCAATTTGCTTAGTAGTGAAGTTAGGCTTACTGGCCTATAGTTGCCAGGAGCCTTTTTTAAAAATTGGCATCACATTAGCTGTCCTCCTAAATGATAAGTTACAAACCAGGTAGTAGTTCTGCAATTTCACATTCGAGTTTTTTCAGAACTCTCGGGTGAATACCATCTGGTCTTGGTGACTTATTACTGTTTAGTAATAACACCTCTGCTCCCTGATGCACCCTGCACTCCAAAGTACCTCTGCCCCAATGAACCCACATTCCCCATGCCTCTGCCCCGATGCACTCAGAACTCCACCAACACCTGTGTCTTGATGCACCCAACACTTGCACAATGTCTCTGCCCTGACACATCCACCACTCCCCAAATCATGAGATTTCAGAACCCTACACTCAAACATTGGAAAAACAGGAAATGCTCATTTAAGTATCCCCAAGTACCCCATATATGTTAGCATTAGTTCAAACCAAGCACTAATTTAAGACGATCTAGAGATGCACAATGAAAATAATGCTTCCTGCGCACTTTGTGGTATTGGGAACTGTCTTTAAGACTTTAAACAGAGAGAGAGAGTCTGGGTAGAGCAGTATGAAGCTCCTTTTATGTACAGCCAGTTGGAACAAGACACAGGATAAATCAGAACTCTTGCAAGCTTGTTAAAGAATGAGTGATCACTGAACATCATACACATCACCCCTCCCAACCTTAACGCTTCCCTCTTTGCTATGTCAGCACACAGAGTTATGGTAGCTCTATGTGTAATGATGTTATTGAAATTGGGTGTCATGTTGCATCAGTCAAGAGTTGTCATGGCTACACTACAAACATTGACATGTTCTGTGGAGAGTTTAAGATACTTTCACTTTATGTATTCTTTGTTAGACTAGGTTGTGATAAGAATGAGCATCCATGTTCTTTTCCTACTAACACCTTGGATGTAGAATGTTGATATTGTATTGTACTCAAATGTGCAGCAAAGTTGTTTTACTCATCATTTTCACATGGTGGTTTATTTTATTATTAAAGAATGTAAAGCACTTTTTAGAAGCAGAAGCTCTATTTGCATTCCTTTGATTCATTTATCGGAGACTACTTGAGAGATCTTCAGCTTTGCATAATTCAGAAATTGAGAAGGAAATCTTATGCATTCTCTAGAACTAGGACATTTTGAGTTCCAAGGATTTTTGTTTTTTTACTTTCAGTAGCTTTATATCTTATCCAAAAGAGCACAACATTTAAGAGCCGGATCCCACAAGTCCTTATGCACATGAATAGGCAGTACAAGTAACCCTACTGAAGTTAGTAGAATTATGCACAGAAGGGCTGCTCATATGAGTAATGGCTTGCTGATTTCTTGATGAGATTGATTGTTTGGCACATGTTCCACTGAAGCTTGATGACAGGTGACCTTGTTCATGAGTATCCATTAGTTTAGCCCCATCCTACTAGTCAGTCTTAAGTAGGCTTTAGTAGGACTTGCTGAATATTGGCAAACTCCTTCAAAATGCTAAGCACCTCTATTGTTTCTTAATTTCAGTTGGAGTTGCAGGTGCTCTGCACTTTCCAGGATTTGCTCCTATATCGTGAAAAGACAGAAACATGCTGTAAAAGGCTGTAAAATGCTCACATTCTATTTTATTTAAAAAAAAGAAAGTCTGACCTCATGAAAGGAAGTTATCGTCTCTCTTCATTTTGCTACAGGTGTTGTAAAACTGGAATTTGAATTGTAGTTTCCCTCTGACAGTTATGGGGAAATATAAAAATTAAAATCTGTTAGATAAAAACTCCAGGTCAAAAAAAAAATTCTAAGAAAAACCGGACTCTTTGGGGTCATTGAGATAACACTAAAAAAAAAAAAATACCACCAACACTGTAAGTGCTGAGAGATTTCATGTTACCTTTGGTGCCCCTCTCTGTGTCATTTTTGTGGGGCACTACGTTACAGTGGGGGCCTGCTGGTGCTGTTAGAGGTAACAGTCTATCAACATTGCTATTATAAACCCCATTTATATAACTTGAGTGTACACGTTTGCTGCCATTTGAAACTCGTTGCAAGAAGGTGTAACCCACTATGATATTTTAATGGACTGGCAATTATTCAATTAGAAGAATTTTAAAAAGACTAAATGACCAAGCAGAAAGAAGCAGCTAATAGCATCATCATTACGATCATTTGTATTACCATAGTGCCTAAAAGCCCTAGTCATGGTCCAGGACACCAACTGAGCTAAGCACTGTACAAAAAAAGAACAAAAAGATAGTCCCTACACCAAAAAACTGACAATCTAAAGATGGTATTTATAAGGCAAGAAATTATAAGTATAGATTATTTTATGGGTGTTGAAATAACAAATGTCTTTTTTTCCTTAACTTCTTGAAGGTTATTAGTCCATTAAGTGGGGTTTGAAGTACTTAAATTTGTTTTATTGAATTTATTGCTGGTGAAAGATGTTAAATTGAGAGTTCTGGAAAATGCAATTCAATTGATTATTATTTACTAGTATTTTGATATGCATTTGGGCCCACTCAGGATTTGGGCCTGTGACAGGGTGCTGGCTCAGAACCTCTGAGCTAGGTATCTTTCACACCCACTCCAATCAAGAAAGGGGAATTGGAGCTGGCTAAGTAAGCCCAGGCCTGAGTGGCAAATGGGGAACAGCTGCCAGCCTCGTTAGCCAGGGCCTACATAAAGGCTGTCAAGAAGGCAGCCAGGAAGGGAGAGAGAGAGAAGAACGAAAGAAAGAGTGAGCGAGCACGGGTGATTACACAATGCAGAGGTGTCTGGCTGGTTTGTAGATGCAACAGGGGCAGAAGCAAGGAGGGCCCAGCGACGCCCTGTTACAGGGCCCTATTGTGCTAAATTTTGTACATATATGTAAATATAATTCAAGCAAAGCACTTAAGCATGTGCTTAACTTAAAGCACGTGTGTAAGTACCTATCCTGAATAGGGATGCTTTCCTGAATTGGGGCCTGTAAGATACAGTCCCTGCCCTAAAGCCTGTATAAACAAGACATACAAAGTAGGGAGAAAAGAAGCATTATTATCTCTGTTTTACAGATGGGGAACTAATGCATAGAGAGATTCAATGACTTTCTCAAGGTCCCACAGGAAGCCTGTAACAAAGCCAGAAACTGAATCCAAATATCCTGAGTCCTAGTCCAGTGACTGAACCACAAAACATAACAACAAAAAACTTATCTTTTTATTTAACCACTGAACAGGTACCAGTAAGTCTGCTTATGAGTTATTTCACTGCAATAATCATGGGAAATGGGCCTGACATCTATCTTAGTGCAGCAGCTCTGTCATGGACACGGTGGTAGAAAAATTTATTTAACCAGCCTCAGTGGAATAGATAAGTCATCGTCAGTCCAAGCTTTCCTGACACTGCACCAATGGTTCTCAGCATGACCTGGAAGGACCTGCCTTTAGGATAGAGAAGGTAGGTCTGGCTCCAGGCCTAATCATTTCTTGGTCCCTCTGCTAAGCTTGAAAAAAGGGAAGGCAGATATTCCCCATTGCAGTGGTAGTGACTCTTTGGTTGGGATGGGTGGATTTCTTATATTCCCCTGCAGTTTTTTCTTTTGCTATTTCTTTTTAACATTGCCTTCCCCAGCCTATGACAGGACACAGCTCCCTCCAGAACCCAAAGAGTAATGTGATGTACTCTTTCTTCCATACCGGACTATGCACACTGCCAGGGAAGTGAATTATACATCCAGACTTAAATCCCCTCTACGGTGATGCATTTTGCTGCCACTAAAGACTGCGTGCGCAGTAACTTTTATTCAAAAAAAATTCATAAATATATTTTACTACTTGGACTTAGTGGAAAAGCACAACTGCCTCATTGACTCAATAGATTTAATTGCTCTCCAGGAGCTTTTATGGACTATTGTCTCAATTATAAAATGAATTACATAGTCCCCAAGTACTTACTCACTTTGCTTTCAAGGAGAGTGAAAAGATCAAGTTGAAGCAGGAAATTCAACAAAAAGGACGTCATTTTATTGGAATTCTTCACCTTCTCCGTGAGGAAGGAAAGGTCATCAAGACCAGTCCAAGCTACTTGCTGATGACATATTTTATCCCTGCTGAAGCCATTAAAAGCTTTGAAGTACATCCACTCAGGAGCTACATGCAAAAGACACACATTGAGCTTAATGTATTTGTGGGGAAAGAAAAGTTCATATTGGATGAGGGAGAAATGGAGTTAAGCACTGTTTCTTCCTGTGCTAACTGATGCCCACTGTTTAGCACAAGGAATATAGATAGAAGCTAAGAATCAAGGTTGGATGGATGATTTCTGAAAGGCTGAATCGCATTGTGAGGAGGAAGTGTCTTCTCTACCTAAAACATGAAAGGTTCTGAAACATATGATGGCCAGGATATCATAGCACTCCTCAAGAGGATTTAGCAAAAGCCAGGCCCTTTCAAAGGTCCAGAGAGGCCTAGGCCACTTCCTGCGTTTGAGCCCCCTAGCCATAATAAAAATAAAAAATGGCAACACATGAAAACAAAATAAGACACCAAAAAAGAATGAGACATAATTTGAATTTTTTTTTATTTCACAAATACTTTTTTAGCCTTTTTTGGTGCAAATGCACTAATTATTGAAGAAAAATCGAGCTTTTGTCCAATGTCACAGTTGATATTAAGAATGGCGAGCCCATTCAAACGCTCTTGTCCCATAGTTAAACAGTGATAGTTCTTTACCTGTGTCAAGGTATTTCTCCCCCAGTTTGAACTTTAGTGTCCAAAAGTGGGGACCTGCATGGACACTTCTAAGCTTAATTCCTAGCTTAGATCTGATAGTGCTGCCACCAGCCAAAATATAGTGTTTGGCACACTTTCTGTTCCCCCAAAACCTTCCCTGGGGAACCCAAGACCCAAACCCCTTGGGTCTTAAAACAAGGAGAAATAACCCATCCCCCCTCCTTTCCCCCTCCCAGACTTTCCCCTCCCTGGGTTACCCTGAGAGACTCCACTGATCCAAACTCCTTGGATCTTAAAACAGAGAGGAATCAACCTTCCCCACTGCCCTTTCCCCCCACTAATCCCTGGTGAGTTCAGACCCAATCCCCTTGGGTCTTAAACAAGGGAAAAAAATCAATCAGGTTCTTAAAAAAGAAAGCTTTAATTAGAGAAAGAAAAAGTAAAAATTATCTCTGTAAAATTAGGATGGAAAATGTTACAGGGTAGTCAGATAGGTAGACTCCCTCCCCTCTAGCCTGATATTCCAAGTTACAGCAAACAGAGGTAAAACTCCTTCCAGCAAAATACACATTTGCAAGTTAAGAAAACGAACATAAGAATAATCTGCCTTTTCTAGCTAGTACTTACTATTCTGAACATGAGAGACTGTTTCAGAAAGATTGGAGAAACCTGGGTTGCATGTCTGGTCCCTCTTAGCCCCAAGAGCAAACAACGAACAAAACAAACAGCACAAACAAAGACTTCCATCCACCACGATTTGAAAGTATCTTGTCCCCCGATTGGTCCTCTGGTCAGGTGTCAGCCAGGTTCACTGAGCTTCTTAACCCTTTACAGGTAAAAGAGACATTAACCATTTATCATCTGTTTATGACAACCTGCTTCAACACATTGAAGGTATGTTCACCTGAAGCCACTGATGCAGGCAAACTGACAAAAATACGCAATGCAATTGTGATATTAGCAAATACCCCAGAGAGTCCAAGTTTGAGTATTTCTTGAAGCAATTCCTTTGGCTTGCAATCCAATTTAAAGTTCATGGAATATATTCATTTGAGGAAGATGACCTCGTCACTGAGATCTTTTGAGATTTCTTTGTTGTACTGTTGTTGAAATTGTTCAGCTGCAGAAAGTAGATCTTTGTTACTCAGTCTGTTGAACTGCCAAAGAAACCCCAAAAGGATACAAATTAGTCACAGTGACTCAAAGCGACGTGTAAGACCTGATTGAATAGCGTCAATGATGACAAAGAAGACATCAACCCTATAATGCTGCTCGGCATCAGATTCAGTAGGTAAGTTGCGATTGGTGGAGAACTCAGATGAAATGTCAATGTTCTGTGCTACTAATTTGGACAAAGGATTGCATCCCATTGTTCACAAATCTGTTGAATGTCATCTATAAGACTTTCAGTGTTATCCCTCTCAACATCAAATATAGCATTGCGTGCTTCAATTACCAGATTAGTTCGGTGGATCATTATAAGTAGCTTCATCCACAAAGATAGCATCAGAATGCATTCAGATTTGGAGGTGTGCTTCTGAATAGGCTGAAGTTCAGTTCAAGCCTGTAAAGTGAGATTGAGAGATTCAAGCTCTTTTAAAGCCTTTCTCACTGAATTCAAATGCTGCACAACTAGCTGAACGCCATCAATCCGTGTACACCATCTAGTTTTGGACATCCCATGCAGTGAAGCAGGAAGATATTGCTTCAGAATTTCCCACCTTTGTGGACTGCTACTGAAGAGACTGCACATTTATTGAACAGTTCCAGAGTAAGTTAATTGCCTCCTTGCATGATTCAGCACAATCAACATCTACAAAGTTTAGTGTGTGGTTTCCACAGCTGGAGAAAATACAGTTTGAATTATGCTCAAGCAGAACTGCTTGTACATCTTTGTACTTTCCAGCCATGTTAGATCCATTGACTTGACTTGACCAATGCAGACTTGAAAATGTAACTTAAAACCTTCTAGAATGGCTAGTACTCAACCAGCAATTTCTTTTTCAGTTTTTCTTGTGAAATTATCAAACAAAATAAGCCTTTCTTCAATTGAATATTTTGAGCTGTCTACAATCTTAACATATTGAATAATCATAGTAGTCTGTTCCATGTGAGAACAATCTGGAGAGGCATCAACAATGATTGAAAAATACTTGGTGTTTTGAATCTCATCAAGACCCACATAGCTCAATAAACTCGTTTTGTATGCGTGTGGAGACATAATGGACTTGCATGTGCTTTTGACTCTCTTGCAATTCTCGAACACATTTAACATGCTCTGATAAAAATGAGTCATATCTGCTGAGGAGCTCAACTATGCCTAGAAAGTTTCCATTTGCATAATCACTGATATGTTGATTGGAACCAAAGACAGCCAATCCCTGCTCAGAAAGAAAAAGGATGACATTCAGGATATGCTCAGGAAGTTTTTCCTAGTTATTAGTTTCTGTAGAGAGTTCAGTCAAGAGTAAATTCTCAACTGAACTTTCAGCTGATGCCGCCTTACTGGCTGATTTCTATACAATGTATTTTTTCTTTGTGCGACGTTGAACTCTCATGTGATGGTATTCGGTCTTTCAACTTCCTCCAACCTCTGTTGATGCTCCATCCTGATTGATCAGAGAGAACTGATGCATTTGCAGCACTTCTGTTCAAAATGAAGCAGGGTGCACAGTACAGAGACTGTTTTTCCATACTCCAGCATAACTGGTCTCTTGTGCAGGTCTCACCATTTGGAAGAGTTTTTGTCAGCAGACAAGTAGAGTAGGCATGATTTTTAGCATCTCGTGGAATGTTACTTGGAATTTCAAAACAACTAATTTGAAGAAAAGATTGCATTTGGGCAGCATTGCTCTTGTCAATAATTCCAATGTCAATCACAGTCAAACCTGTAGTACTCATGAATTGCTCTTGCTGCATAAGATCTATATCTTCCTGCTGCTGTTGGCACATCTCCTTCTTGACTACTGTCCTTCATGTTCAGGTATTGGCATTGAAATATCACCTGTTGCAGTTGAGGAGTTTTCATTATCTGTAGCATTGTTTGTTGGGTAGGGTGTGTTTTCCAGTAGTTTGAGAAATTAAGTTATTGGCTTTGAGCTCTTAGCTGCTGCTTCACTCAGTTGTTTTTGCCGTCTCTTGCTTGCACCACTTCCAAATCTCCTCGTCATAGTGATCTTTCTGGTCAATATGTAGCATATCCACACTTGAAATCTTCTGCTGTAAATAAGTAGCTTATCTACACTTGAAATCTTTTGCTGTAAACATGTACACAAATGCTGAATGGTACACAAATGCTGAAAAGACTTAAAGCAAATGAATACTAATTGAAAACACAAAATGAAACAGTTAGGTTATTATCCTTATCACTGAATCAAAACTCAAGCACACAAGGTATACTATAACAGGCTGAGCTGAAAACTAAGGGATGACATATATATAGTAAACACAGACATGGATACAGACAGAGGGATAATATCCAAAAATTTCAAATGTGTGTCCTAACATAACTCCCTGTACAAGATTATCCTCACAAATTTTCACCTTGAATCTGGCCCTATAGACTACGAAAGCCTTTGATGATGGCCAAGCTACCAAGCTCGGGCTCAACCAACCAACCAGTCACCTCTTTTAGCTACCATATGAAGATAATAATGAGGAATTTTTACACACAAATAATTCCTTAGTCAACTAGCTGTAAAACAATAAAGACACTAAAATGTAACAATTCTCTAACTTTCAACACACACTTGATCCAGCACCAGCCACTAATAGTGGTTTGTTTACAGAATTAGCTGATCTGAGAGGACATGTTTTCATGGTCTAATCTTGTGCTATCAGAACCAATATATTTTATTAATATTTATGAACATTGTAAACAATTTAATATGACAAAATCTATACTAGTTAACAAAAAAATGATGTCTTTTACCAAATCACATCTCTTATCTTCTTAAATTTGCAGCTCTAAGCTGAGAGAGCGTGTCACATTTTGGTCCAATAGGGATGCACATAAAAACAAGTTATGAAACTTATCAAATGCCAAAAAATTAACAAGCGTCTAATTTTGAGGCCCCCTTTAAGCTTGAAGCCCAGCTCAAATGGCCCTCCCGCCCCCCCCGATTGGCCCTAGAAGAAGCTAAAAGGTGGACAGAGAGCACCCAGAGACACAGACTTGATATTACCTGAAGCGATAAGAAGTACAAATAATAGATCATATCAAGATGCAGAGAATCTTGTGATGATAGTGAAGTAGCAATGCTGGGCTGGCATATTGCAAATAAGAAAGACTGAAAATGTCCTGTCATAACAGAATAAAGACCAATGAATGGGAAGAACTGTGTGTAAAGACACTTTTCACATGTTGATTTCTGCAATGGGACTACTCAGTTAGAGAAGACAGCAGAAGTAGCAGATAATACCTGCGGTTCAGCTGATAGACTGGAAAAAGGCCATATGGATTTGTGCTGTGCACATACCTAGTGGGCATGCTCAGGCAATGAAAGAGACCAATGATGGGCGTAGTATAAGAACCTAAATACATTAAGTGGACGAGAAATAGCCCTACTATTTCACACTTGGTGATGTTTCTTTCCTTACTGTGAGTGTTTACAATTACAGGGCAAGCACTCAAATATTACCTTATAACATGGGATATAGCGATTTACAAGTGAGATTAATACATGCTGCAACACACAAGCATTTCATAAAGTCTAAACACTAAATACATTCTTATAAGGCTAACATCTATTTTGAGAAAACCAGCAGGTTACCTGGTCTGGTGTCCAGTTGTCAGTTCTTATCTAATGCCTGCAGCCTAGGCAAGAGCTGGCATTTGGCCTACCAGTGTCATGGTGGCAATGCATCATTTCTACTGCTTCTAGGCCTGATGTACGTTTGTTACTGGCCCATAACTGGCCCAGGAGCAGTTGCCTGGCTGCCTATAGGCTCTGTCCCATACAGACACAGTTCTATTAATTGATAAACTATCCTGGGGTGGCTTGCTATTATTCTCCATTTGGCAAATGGTCATAAGCAAATTGTTTGCTTTTTTATTAGCCACAGTAAAACTTGCTGATTCCAGCTCTTTTCATAAAAATGCTTTCAGTGTTGGGAGGGTGTTTTAGTGCTTGTTATTTATGGAAGAGCCTTTATTTCAATCTATCTTGTAAAAGGTCTGTAGCATGCAGGATTGCTTGCTCTAGGGCCTGAGAGTACCTGTATAACCAAGGGTTCATTTGACTGGTACTAACAGGTTTGCTTAGAAATCTGTCACAGTAGTAGTGGCAGCTCACCTTGATATACATTAGAGCTCTCAGAAAGTGCTTTTGTCTGCTATTGTCGAATGGGATGATGCTGAGTGAAAGGTGTTCGGAAAACATAAATAATGAAAAGTAAATGTATTTATTTTTCTTTCTATTCTTCCTGCTAAGAAATGACAAATCTTATATCATTCAGAAACTTGAGCAATTTGCTTAAAAACATAATATATCCATTAATGTTCCATGGAGTCTACAGCATGTAGGTGTCTGAGGGTAAATGTTTCATGAATGGTTGAAGACTCTTATTTCTAAATTCCATAGCACACCAGACATGTCATTCCGGATCAGAACATTGGGAAAACTAGTCTAATATTCTGCTTTTAGCAGTGGTTATTATTTGATGTTTCGGAGGGTGTGGTGAAAAGTCTGATAGAGTTTGTCAATTCTGCTTTACTAAGGCACCTGGAGGAAAGATATCTTCAGTATCCCTGCAGATGGATGATTTACAGTCTAAAGCCCAATCCCATAGGCGAAGATTCTGGCACTCCTGCTGACATGAAATGGTGCCTTATTCTATGAGTAAACCCACTCAAATCAATGTAAGGGGGCCAAAAGCTGACCGGTAGCTGGTTTAGCTACATATGTTAATGGGTAATACATTTACCCAGCCCTTTTTAAATCTAGACACAATAGGTATTATTGTCTTCCTCTAGCAGTAAATATGGCAATCAGCAGGTTCACTGCACAAAAAGGTGTATTTTTTATTGATACTATGTTCTTTTATCTATTGTTCCCATGTGCTAGTATTTGGGGACCGAGAGGGCCAGGTCACTTTTACAGTAACCGTGCAATAGAAAATGAACATAGTTGTCACTGAAATGGAATGAATCGCAACAGGGTGAAATGGGAAATGTGCAGCTGTCTACCCAGAGGCCTTCAGGCCTCTGTCATGTGCTTGTAAGTTCCTGTGAATTGTTAAAGTCTGAAGAGCAAGTGAAAAATCAAAGATTCAGGACAGGCACATGGAAGATTCTGGATTGTGAATGGCAGAGATCAGCGAGGATTGACACAAACAGTAGATTTTGGTCAAGTGGCTGCCAAGTTCTTTGTAATGTAAACAGTATTGCCAACTCCAAGCATACAAAAACCATGAGTCAAGCTCCAAAAAATGCTGAGTTTTTTAAAAAAAATATATAAATTAGGGTATTTGCCTTCTGGTTTCCTAAGTCTTTAGGGTGTTCCCAGTTTGTGTTTTTAATCTTTTTTCCACAATCATGAGGACAAGGAACTTAATTTCTTTCACTAGGAAAGCTGAGATTCCCATGCAAATGCAGCAAAGAGTCCTGTGGCACCTTATAGACTGACAGACGTATTGGAGCATGAGCTTTCGTGGGTGAATGTTAGTCTATAGGGTGCCACGGGACTCTGCTGCTTTTACAGATCCAGACTAACACGGCTACCCCTCTGATACTTGACACCATGCGAATGGTTCATTCCACCAGATGAATGTTTAAGAAAGCATCAAATATCGTGATAGAATTGTCAGAGTTGGACACATTACATAAAGAACGTAAAGGCAGCCTGTCCTGGAAGAAGTAAAAGAGAAAAGATGACAAATACTGTGCACTATCATTTGCCTATCCCTATTTTGTTACTCAGAACCTGCACATCCGGACTGTCCCTATTCATGACAGACATAGTATGGCCAGGAAACTTGGCCCATAGGGGAGCCAGCACCTCTCCTCCCTACCAAAGCCTTTCTCTGTGGCAGGAAAAGCTCAAGCAGTGGAAGACTAAGCTGGTGAAAACAGCAGTGCAGACATGGGAGGCACTGCTTGGGGATGCAGGTAGTCGGTGTAAGGTTAATACCCAAGGGGTTCAGGAGTGTAGGACACTCTGCTCTACCTGCCTAAGCCATACTTCTCCAACTACACTGCTATTTATACCCTTGCTACCAGACGTGTAGCTGTACCCTGAGACGATGCTTTTAAGGCACAGCCTACATGGTGGGTGGAGCTGTAACACTCCAGCAGTAGCACTAGGAGGCTAAATATTTCCTGGATCTCCCTAGTGCAGTGGTTCCCAAACTGGGGTTCGTGAACCCCTAGGGGTTCGTGAAATGTTACAGGAGGTTCTCGGGGAAAGATTCCCCAATGATGGACAGAGCTGTCCTTAGGGATCCCTGGCAGCCTGGAGCTCCTGAACTTCCAAGAGCTAAGCAGATCAAAGCAAGCATATCTATCACACTGGGGAGATTTAAACTTCAAGACTCCTTATAAGAAATGGAAAGGGAGGTGGATATTTTTTGCTCTTTTTACAATTAAATAGGCAGCTTGTATTGTTTTTAAAATTATGATGAACAAGTTTAAGCTTTGTTGTAATGTGTGTTGTTTGCCTGGATTGCTCAAGACCCGAATGCTTATGTAGGAGGAACTCTCTGAGTTGGCTTCTTAAATACCTTCATGCTGTTTCACATCTGATACTCCTTGATGAAACATAGGAGCCTTGTCTTATAACAGGCTTATTCAAAGTGACAGAAGCTACAAAAGTGAGATCTTAGAAGTGTTGCTGTTTTCATAATGTAATAAAAATACTGTAATGATAAATAATTAATAATAAATAGAGTAACAAGCATGTCATAAAAACAAATTTTATATTTCCAAGATCACTGCTTTTATAATTTACACTCAAGTAAAGGAGAAAATCCCTGGAAATATTCACTTCTAGGAAGGGGTTCGCGAGACTTGACATTTTAGTGAAAGGGGTTCACAAGTTGTTAAAGTTTGTGAACCACTGCCGTAGTGCATGGAGCAGTGCACTGCTATACCCCTTCCTAGGGCTCAACTTTCTCCCCTTTGTGCTGCCTGAAGGAGTGGAAACACAGCCTTGCCTTTTCCCCATCCCCTTTGGGGCACTTGCACCCTCAGGGGAGTAGGGAGGGAGAGGTCCCCGTGCTCCTCTAGTTCAGGGACTGCAAGTTTAGCTGGCCCTTACTTACATGAGGCATTCAGGTGGGGTGGGGGTGGGAAGACTCCTTGTGTGCCCTCCCGACCCTCTGTACCTGCATACAGGCCTGGAATAATTTACGCTGGCCAAGTCTCCATTGGGTCAGATCCTGAGGACCTCGCTCAGGGATGGAATCTGCAACCCCTATTCACATGGAGTGGGACCTTACTAGGCAAGCCCAATGAAGACAGTGGGACCAATTACACAGTAAGATCCTACCCAGCATAAGGATGGCAGGAGCAGGTCCTTAGTTTTTACCTCTTGATATTCTAATTGAAGTCACTGTGGGTGTTTTGCCTGAATAAGGCTCAAGACAGAAATGAATAAGGGCCTCACGATTTGGCCTAATGGAAATACATTATTCTAAGGGCAGTTTTCTGTTGTTGTCCATATTTCCCATTCCTCTTTGTGAATACTTGCTGCTCACAATGAATTCAAGTCTCTTCTTCTTGCTGCTATTGAAAATAGTACACTGCACGTCTATAGAACGAACCTTCCATGCAAGGATCACAAAACTATTTTTCTTTTAAACCAAACATTAATGAATTTAGTCTCACCACCCCACATCCTGTGAGGCAGATCTGTAGTATTCTTATGCTCATTTTACAGGGAAGTGAGGCGCTGAAAAGCAAAGTGACTTGTTCAACAGCATACACAAAGTCCCTGACAGATGTGGGACATGAATCCTATATCGTGATTCCAGTGTGGTAATACCCAAACCTTGCTTCTCTTTCTATGCAATGCTATAAGAGTACAAGCATTGCAGAACAGGTAAACTGTACTAAACAAATGACAGAATCCCTTTCCCACAGAGCGTGCAATCTTAAACTCACAGGTGAACTGCTGCACCCATGTGCCCTCTCCTGCAACTTTTATTCCCATGAGTAAAGGGTATCCCCAGGGCCTTTTGCACTTGGATATCATGGTGTCAGCCAGTTTAGTAAAAACATAGATTTCATTTGAATCATGTGAGTACAGATTACACAGGTGAGTAACAATAGCAGGTTCAAGCCTGTAATGGCATAATTAGGTCTGATACAATACAGCACACAGTGGTATGTGGTCTTTATAGCTAGAATAACTTGAGGAAACAGGTTTTCAGAGGGTTTTTGGAAGAAGAGGAGGAGAGGGTTTGACTACTGATTGCTTAATCCTCTCCAGCCCGTTAGCCTTTTCAACAAAATACAACGCTGTCTCCACTGTGAACTGAGATGTGATACATCACTGCTCTACAGCCAAAATGCTTCTGAACTAAATGTAGTCAAACTTTACTAATTATGGGTCACTGAGAATGAAAACGATGCTTAAAATTGTTGATTAGCTCTAGTCTAGCTGTTGGGCTCCAGACTACAGCAGTGGAATCTCCTGGCAGGTGGTGTTAGGGTTTCCATGTTCCGTGACTGTCAAAAGGATCTTGTTCTATTCGTCTTCATGGAAGGTGATCTTGCAGCCTGCAACAACATCGATGGTGTGATGGCAGCCCTCAACATCCTTCACAATCCAGATGAGTGGAGACTGTTCATTGATTCATCGAAGACGAGTCTTAAAGCTGTTTTGCTGCATAATGGCAATGTTTTGCCATCAATTCCAGTTGGTCATGCAGTCCATATGAAGGAAACCTATGACAACATGAAACAACTTTTGAGGTGCATAAACTATGACCAACATCAGTGGCAGCTTTGTGGCGATTTGAAGGTTGTTGCTCTCTTGCTTGGTCTGCAGACTGGATACACAAAGTACTGCTGTTTTCTCTGCGAATGGGATAGTCGTGCAAGAGATTCCCACTACATCAAGAAAGATTGGCCACTCTGACAGTCATTGGAGCCTGGGAGGAAAAGTGTTCAGCATCCACCACTTGTTGAATCAAGGAAGATTTTGTTACCACCCTTACACATCAAGCTGGGTCTGATGAAGAACTTTGTCAAGGCCATTGACAAAACACAAGCAGCTTTCAAGTACCTCCGTGGAAAATTTCCAAGGTTAAGTGAAGCTAAGATAAAGGAAGGTGTCTTTGTTGGTCCTCAGATTCGTGAACTTCTTCGAGATGATGCATTTGACCATGCACTGCGTGGCAAGGAAAAGACGGCATGGAAAGCCTTCCAGTTAGTGGCAATAAATTTTCTCGGAAACAACAAGGCAGACAACTACAGGTTGTTGGTGGAAAACCTCCTCAAGGCATACAAAAGCCTTGGTTGCAACATGTCACTAAAGATACATTTTTTGCACTCTCATCTAGATTTTTTTCCACCGAACTGCGGAGCAGTGAGCGACGAGCACGGCGAGCGATTTCACCAGGACATTGCAACAATGGAGAAACGCTATCAGGGCAAATGGAGCCCATCAATGCTTGCAGACTATTGCTGGACAGTGACAAGAGATGCTCCATTTAATGAATACAAGAGACAAGCCAAGAAGCGCCGAGTAGACACTGAATAGGACTAAACTATGTACATAATAGTTTTTTGCCTTTTGTTTCATAATAAATTTTATTTATATAACCCTTTTGCTGATTTTTAAAGTGTTACATAAACAGGACAGGTGAAATATTATCATGTAAAGCAACCATAAACACATGAAAAGACCTAGGTTTACAATTTATGATTAAAACTCTACTATCTACACAATATACAT
Organism: Chelonoidis abingdonii; assembly: GCF_003597395.2. NCBI lineage: Eukaryota > Metazoa > Chordata > Testudines > Testudinidae > Chelonoidis > Chelonoidis abingdonii. The sequence continues at coordinate 288,053,254 of NC_133770.1, forward strand.
AGACATAAAATGTAAAAACTTAAATATCTTAGAAATAGTAGCCAATCAGTTGTTTTAATTGTCATATTTGAATTCAGCACATCAAAATACATAATAAATACCACATTTTATCTCTGAAGCAGACAACTTCTCAAAAATTGTAGACCAGTGCATTTTGCAGGTACTGTAGCTTATTCTTTGATTAGCCACTGGGTTGTGCTGTTACTCTATATTCTGTGCACTCATTTCTCATATACCAACTCCCAATACATTATTCATCTGAATGAATGTTGCTAGTGGCAAACTTAAATTGTAGCATGTCAAAAGAATATGATCAATAATTAATGTCACAACAGCAACTTTTCCCCCTTATTGTGTACCTAAAGAAGCATACTGTAAACCACTTTCTGCTGTACCAAAATTATTCACAGACTCATCACCAGCATTCACTAACTCAGATTACTTATAATGATTGCTGTGGCCCAGCTACCAGCTTGTCTGAAAACAGATGCTCATGTCTGTACAGGTAAATATAATAATCAAGCTTTCTAAAAAAAAGTAAATCCTGTAGCACTGTATAACCTGAGTACAATTTGGTTCACTTTTTGCACAGCGTTGTTCCTTGTAATCAAAACCAATCAGGGACTATCTGTGATTAGCCTTTTAGTGCATGGGCTTAGTTTTTTTAAAAGGTGTCATGCCAAACAAGTGTGCGGCATGCGCAGTGTACTCCACTAGCAATAATACTTGATAGAGAAAATCAAGCACGTGGAGTTAACCCACTCCCTTGAGACAGCTTGCTTAGTGGTTTTTGAGGATCAAGGATGCACTCTGTATTGCCATTTTTTTTCTCTTTGGGATCAAGCTGCAATATAAGAAGATTATAAAAATTCCATATCTATGCTCTGTGGGTTTTGACCTTTTTAGCCACTAGATCTCACCCTATGTATTTGCTAATAAAGCACACACCGTTTAGAGATCTTGGCTCAGTTTGCTTTCAGTGACACTGCTGTAACCCTGTTGGATCTGGCCCACTGTATGGCTACACTAAAGCAGAAAGTAGACCTCATTTGATTAAAATAGAACTTAGAAGGACATGATGGCTCAGGTCTTATTGCTATTATTTGTATTGTGGTAGAACTTATGAGGCCTAATCATGGACCAGGACCAAACTATACTAGGTGCTACACAAACACAAAACAAAAAGATGGTCCTTGCCCCAACTAGCTTACAAATGAAGAAATGTACTTAGGTAATTAGCAGTGTGATAGGATGCCAGCCACTAGGGCCCCAATTCAGAAAGTTCCATGTTAAACAAGTTCTTGAGTGCTGTCTACAATAGGGATAAGTTTAAGTACTTGCTTAAGTGCTTTCCTAAATTGGGAACCGGTGAGATTCTGGCTCAGAATAATAATGATCAAAAACTGTACTCATCTGAACACTCTTTGGAGGTCTGCATGAAATGTGCCGGTGTTCACCGTTTGGCTCCTAGTAGACAGGTTCACATCGCAACTGGCACTGTTCGGCAGTCTCTGCAGAGGTCAAAGATTACATGCTCATGGAAAATAAATTACCCTAGAGGTTGTCCTACCAGGTCAGAGTTGGGGCACATTAAAGAGACGGTATGGAGGAAGACTGCTCTTCCACTGCCTGCACTGAACTGGTTATGCAGCTACTGTAGACTGCAGGGATGTGAATCTGTCACCTTTCAGGAGCACGACATCCACTTTAAAATCTCCTGAATTGTATTAATTTTAATGCATGGCTTGAGCTATAATTAGCCAATGAGACTTTCCAGTGCTTGTTATGTCAAAGATTATTAATTTTTAGTAGGATATTTTTAGATTTGATACATATATGTTCTCAGCTTTTTATTCCTCTCTTGGGACATGGAATTATTTCCCTTTTTCAAGGGATACCATGAAGATAGAAATCAGATTTCCTAGCTGTGTTATTAATAACACCACAATAGATAATTAACACAATCTTAAAAATCTAATTTACGTTTTGCCATTAAGGATATTTGTTCACTGTTGCTTTTCACTGAACTTGGAAAATGAAGACACTAGCCAGAGTTTTATTTATCATTAGTTTCACTTTCTGGCTCTTATGCCCCAGGACAAGGCTATAGTATTTGTTTAACCTTTTGTTTAACTTCTTTTGCTGACTTTGGATTGTTGGTTTATTTCACTCGAGTCTCCAAAAAGGGAGAAATAACCAGAAGGCTTAGACTGGACGGGAGGGAGGAAGGAGGGACTGAGAGCCTGCCCCTGCTAGATTGGCACGGAATGCTCCTGCTAGAAGTACTGGACTTGTGCGAGTGCATTTTCCAAGTAACAGCCAAAGGGGATGCTCTGATGGGGCAGACCCTTGACAGTCACACTGTGCTTTTTAGGTGGATAAAGACCTAGTAAAAGATACAAGTTGTAGTTCTCAGTAGGATTAGAGGAGATTCTAGTTCAGCTCAAGTTGGAGACCTATCCAGCTGTAAGGTACCCTCAAACTTTCTTTGGAAAAGGCTTTAGTGTCCTTTGTTAAATAATATTGGACTTTGGCACAGTCAGCATCCATAACAAGACATTCAGAGGTGAGGGACTGTAGCATTGACAAAGAATATTGATTTCCAAATGGTGACAGTCTTAGAACACTGAGGATGCCTTCTGCATGGAGGTACTTGTAGTAAATCGACTTGTTTTTGGAACCTCAGCCCCTCTACTTTCCCTCTAGTAAGAGGAGTCACCTTCTTGGCTTCTGGTCCCCTCTTCACCCTTTCCTGAACAAAATAAGATGATTTTAACCCATCTGGCTTCCCTGCATGTGATGACTGCCCTCCTGAAGGATGATGTTAGGTGCTGCTCACATCCTGTCAGCCACTCTCTCTTTGTCACTGCATTGAGCTATTCTGGGCAAAATGCCATTCTAGAATCCAAATAGGGCCTTGCCTCTCAAAAGCCAGAACCCTCCTGTTCACCCTGGTAGGGAGCCTTTCAAAAACCTCCCTAATAGGTAGGCAAACAGCCAGTCTCCTGGTGGCATGTTAAATTTGTAAGATTAAGCATTCCTGGGCAACAACGTAGTAGAGGGTGGTGAAGCATTTCTCCATCTTTGATGCTGGTGTTTTACTGATATCCTTGGAGATGTTACAGGGAAGAGAAAGGAAAGAAAACTGTCTCTAAGTGTTTTATCATACAGCATAGTCAGATATGTGCTCCTGAACTTACAACTTTGAGTCCTGGTAATCTCTCTCCAGCATCTTTGTCCATCAACTACAAACCTCCTTAATTTTTCATCTCTTCACCTCAGCACCTAGTTATAAAATGATCATTCTAAGATGAAAACAAACCAGAATAAATCCCATAAGGGCAGACGTATCAGTGCATTGGAGTCAAAGGAGCTGCACCAGCAAGTGATTGAAGGAGGACTGAGAAAGGATGTAGAGGCTGGATGGCTAAGCGAGGATTTTGCTGTCAGAGATTTTCCATTTTAAAGTGCTGATATCGGGAAAGTGTAAAAGTGACATCCTGGTAGGCCTCATTTATTCCTCCTCCACAATTTTTCTTCCAAATTCACTCAATCTTCAAATCAATTCAGGGGTGGGTTTTTTTTTTTTTTTTTTTTTTTACTAGCTGCCAGCATTGTAAGCTCTACTTGTTACCTGAAAATCAAGCTATGTTCTTTCTGCTTATTAAAACATCACCAACTGGAAAGCTTGTGAAATGAGAAGTTAACTGGCAATACTGTGGAAGATGCATGAAGCAGCGTATGACACAGCTGGCACATCTACAGGAAAGAGAAAAAAATTGTCATTAAACTCTGCACATATGAGTCAGGAAGCACAGTGAGAGTGGGTATTTACAGCACCTAGGTGCTATTTTAATTCAGCTTTCTGACTTAACCACATTTCAAGGTAAAGGATCTAAATGAGGGTCCAAAAATTCAGATCCCTTTGACAACAGATTTCCAAGGGACTTATTTCAAGGGAATCAAGTGAAGAAACACCAATAAGGGTTTATTTACTATTTGCTCACTTTTTTCCTTTTTAAACTGCAACACTTTCTGCCATTCTAATTAGCCTAACTTAACCTGACTAAGATGTGCTTATTTGTCTCCTATTTCTTTGTTTGTGGGGGATGTTTAAATGTCAGCCTTACAGAGAGAGAAGCAGATCCATGGGTGAAAAGAACAATTATTAAGTAGTGATGGGTGAGAATAAACATCCAAAAAGTTCAGAATTTGTGTTGGATTCAGATAAGCATCCAGAAATTCATGTGTGTATTCAAACTATCTGAACCTCTTTAATCTGAAAATGTGGGCAGGATATCACATGGGAACAATCTCTCTGGCTCCAGCCTTCTAGCCCCAGCTAGAGGGCCTGATTCTTCACTGCCTTATATCTTGCATAGTCACTGAACACCTACCAAAATGCTATGAAATCAGATGGTAGCATTTTGCACCCACTTTGCCCAGTAAATGACTGTGCAAGGTGAAAAGCAGCAGAGAATCCGAATGTGTGAGTTCAGAATCTCTCACTTTATTCCATCACCTTTTGGTTCTGATCAGAGGGAGCTCTGTAAATGTCCAGCTGACAGCAGCCTACCCTAAGGGTCAATGTGGCGATCACTGTCAGCACCTGAGATGTTTTCAAAATGTCTCTTGGCTTTACGAAAAATAATAAAAAGTAGTGACCTCAGATTATCTTCATTTTTCAAAATTGAAGGCTGCATAGCTCCTATAACCACCTCACGGAAGAAATCAGTTCAATATTTGTAAATTGTTTGGACCATTGACATGTTGTTGACCACTGATGAAAGGGTCAGAGTTCATATCTGGACAGTTCTGCCTCTCCCTGTGCTCAGCACCCTGTCATGAATGAGTGTCCCAGATATCAAGATTCTAGTCCAGTGGAAACATGGAAGTTAATTGTGTCAGTCCCTCGCCTGTTACAAGCAGGGGTGAAAGTAACTTAAAGGACTTACTGGTACGCCGGAGTCCTGAGCGGGGGTATGGCTTTAACCTGAAGACGTGGGGTCTTTCAAGATTTAAAGGCCCTGGGGCTCTGGCTGTGGCTGGGGGTCCCAGGGTCTTTAAATCACCCCTGGAGCTACCACCTGCAGAGGTGGCTGGAAGCCCCTGGGCTCAGGGGTGAATTAAAGGGCCTGGGGCTCCGGCTGCTGCGGTGCTCTGGGCCCTTTAAATCACTGCAGGAGCCAGGCTGCCGAAGCTCTGGCGGGGATTTAAAGGGCCTAGGGCTCCCCGCAGCGACTGGTGCTCCGGGCCCTTTAACTTCCTGCCCAAGCCCAGCTGCTGGAGCTCTGGCAGAGATTTAAAGGGCCCAGGGCTCCCCACAGTGGCAGAAGCACCAGGCCGTTTAAATCCTTGCCCAAGCCTGGCTGCCAGAGCTTCGGCGGAGCTTTAAAGGGCCCGGGGCTCCCCAGAACAACTGGAGCCCTGGGCCCTTTAACTCACTGCTGCAGAAGCCGGTCCAGTCCGGCACGGCACACTCGCTCTTGCTGGTACGCTGTACCGGACAGGCTTACTTTCACCCCTGTTACAAGCGACTATATTAGATTAGATACTGTGGAGTAATTAGGAAAGTGTCAAGGGTTCAGTCATCTCTACTCATTTCTCTCTGTCAGCTCCCTTTTTATTATCAATCTGGTTCTTCTATGCTACTGCTGGTCCATTTCTCCTGGCTGTTGGTCTTGGTCAGGCTCCTGTGGCTACAGTTGTAAATTATCTTCAGGAAACAGGTAAAATCAAATTAAGATGAGAGAGATAGTATTTTTCCCTCCTAAAGGCCAACATCTACTACGACACCCACAAGAAGTGAGTCAGCCACTACAGTCTAAGTTTATTCGACATTTATCTTCTACATTCGGAATAATAAGAAAGATTCAACCTTGCTGTGCAAATGACTTCAAGGGAGTGTGGATCAGGCCCTACTGAATAACTGCATAATCTTGTTACCATGACTACACTTTCCTCCTCCTCCCCTACCCACTGCATTGTTGCTGCTTTGTTACATCATGCATGAAACTAGAATGTGAGCTCTTCAGGGCACCGGATCATGTGCTAATCATCTGTATTGTGAGCTGCCTAGAATGCTGCAAAATTATAATTAATAATAAGTTAGAGAACAAACCTCTGTCCCAGAGAAGTGACCCTTTCCCACCTAGGTCAAGGCTTTTTGGTGGGACACTAGGGAGGAAGTTTGCAGTGCTGCTTTCCTTGTTGTATATGTTCTGGATATAAAATAAGGATTTCAGTCTGCAGGACAGTCAGTTGGGCTCTTTTCCATCTGAGATTTTCTGCTCAGCAGCCGCTTCTGGTTCTCTCATTTTGACCCTATGACCTGCCCCCTCATTCCTGTTTGTTCATTGTTTGTCCTCTGTATGCAGTTGCTCTCTGGGATATGTGACTGGCTTCTTTATATCTAGGGTTCTTCGTTTGGTGTCCCCCACTGGCCCTCTCCTTTTGCACCTTTGACCCTTATTATGACCCCATCTTTTTGGCCTCACTTGACTCCAATTGTCTTTTTGGGTCCCAGATTTGAGGGGTGACCTTTGCTGTCTCCTGGCAAAGCCTCTGTAAGGGGCCCCATCAGTTTTCCCCACCTGAGGCGCAAGGTCAAATAGACTGGCTTTTCTACCCAGCATTGGAGTGTAAAGGAAAACTACAAAATAGCACTAGAGTGTGTAACCCTCCCTGGTCAAATTTATTACTGGTATTAATCTCACAGCTCCCTTGAGTTCAGGGGAGTGAAATCTTTCTAGTTGAGTGCTGAATTTGGGCCATGTTTGCTTAATGAAATTTCTGAATAAAATTATTTAGCGTCCAGTTTATAATGAGAAAAAAAAAGGGTGAAAAGAAAATTGAAAAATCTGCATTATGCCTGAATGATCTGATTTCTGGATCACAGAACCCAAGTGGCGGTAGATAAACAATTCTGAAGGCAGCAGGATGGTGCCCTTCTCCTTCATTGAGACATGGGCCATGTCCTTGTATGGATTTGGTACAGAACAATCTTCTACAAATATGTTTCCCCATTACACTGGAAAAGTGGCATCACCCCAGAAACAGGCAGCTGCTGCCGTTGCCATTAAAAGTCACTTCACTTGCATAGGTGCTTATGTAGCTGCTGCTGCTCCTGTCACTCAAGGAATTAATCCATGTTTGGACTTCTAAATCCACAGGTGAGAAACTGATCTTCCTTTCCCTGAATGACTCACATGCTAATGGAAAAAGCAACTAACTGTTACCAACTACTGTCTATTTTTAGAGTGCCCATATTTGTGGCTTTTGGGCACACAAATGGGGTGCTGTGCTTTATAGGGTCCCATACTGCCCTTTAAAGGGCCCAGCCCTTTATCGCTGATTCAGTCTTAGCAGTACAGATACATATACTGACCATAAGATGGAGACAAGTATACGGAAGTGTCTATGTTCATGGCAGAACCACGATGCCAGTCCTGATGGACTGTCGCTGTACTGCCATGTACATGCAGGCCATGAGTCATGATACTAGTGCCAGATGCTCATATCAGAGTCTCCTCCCCCCACAGCCACCTGGATGTTATTATGGCCATGAGTCTACTACAAGCAGTGGCATCACAGTGACTTCATGCCTCACTAGCTTCATACCTCACTAGCCACCCTTGTGGTATCAGGGACTAGCAGAGTACTGCTTCTATTAAGTGTCTCTCCCAGGGGTTCTCAAACAGGGGGTTGTGAGGTTATTACGTAGGGGGGTCACAAGCTGTCAGCCTCCACCCCAAACTCCACTTCGCCGCCATCATTTATAATTGTGTGAAATATAAAAAAGTGTTTTTCATTTATGGGGGGGGTCACAATCAGAGGCTTGCTGCATGAAAGGGGTCAGCAGCACAAAAGTTTGAGAACCACTGGTCTATTCCCTCTTTGTAGGTGTTTTTTGGTAATTTTCATAATATGTGTTCAGTTTAATGCTCTGTTTTGTTTCATAAAATTAAAGGAGGACTAGTCTCCTTTCCTGCCTTCACATGCCAGAGTCCCAGGACGAACGTGCAGTAAGACATACTGCTTAGCCACATGGTTTCACACTGAGTTTAGACCCAGATTTGGTTACCATGTATGCTATTGCCTGCCAGATAAGACCAGTGACAGAGAGACATGGACCAGAGCTGTAGCTGATTTAAGTCACTGAAGTTGAAGATCTGACCTATTGCCTAGTGATTTGACAATTAGAAACTTTCCTCGATGGCTTTGTCCTCTCTGCTTCAGTTACCCCATCTGTAAACGGGAGGTGATATCAGCTATCTATCTCATATGGAGACTGTGAGGATTACTTTGCTAGGTACAGTTGTGCACGACTCCTACTGAAGCTGTAGGCCTGCATCTGAGGGCCGCATGTGGCTACTCATTTATAATACACCAGTGACTGAAGGATCTCTTGAAAATGGCCCTGTAATTAAGGAGTTTTGGCAAGAGATGGATTTTTATTTCCTGATTCCAGTTGCATGATATGGGTCTGGATCATAAAAGGTTAATATCCCTGTCACATGACAAAGCTCAGTCTCCACTGATCCCCAGTGACTGCTGTTACAGATCCCAGTTCAATTTATCTGGTGGAGAAGGAAGAATTCTAGAGCCTCCTTCCAGTGGCAGGGAAATGAGGGGCCAAATCATCAGCTGATCTAGATCAGAGAAGCTTCAGCAAAGTTAAAGGCACTATGCTGATCTACACCAGTTGAGCAACAGGTCTGAGAACTCCAACAGGAAACTTTTCCATTTTATTTAAACTTCTAAGGTAAACTAATTATGTGAATGAATATTTCTGGCAGCTGCAATATCAACTCTTTGAATGCATTCAGCCAATGAACTATTAAGTACAGTATATCTTTAGCAGAGTAGGAGACAACTTCTCTTCTGTGACAGCTAATCATTGTTGCCTTTGCTTTACTCATTCAGTCCCTTTACATGGAGTTACACCCACTCACAATCAGCCCATTCATACTCAGCCATGCATAGAATCACCTCCAAATATACACATTTCTATTTATTACCAGTTATGCTCTCACTTATACTCCCATTGGAGGTATGATTCAATACTAAAATGAGTGTCAGCAGAACAGGAAACATCTCTTAGGCCGTGGCTACATTGGTGCTTTACAGCGCTGCAACTTTCTTGCTCAGGAGTGTGAAAAAACACCCCCCTGAGCGCAGCAAGTTACAGCGCTGTAAAGCACCAGTGTAAACAGTGCCCCAGTGCTGGGAGCATGGCTCCCAGCGCTGTAAGCTAATCCCCACAGGGAAGTGGAGTACCTGCAGCGCTGGGAGAGCTCTCCCCCAGTGCTGGCGCCGCGACCACACTCACACTTCAAAGCGCTGCAGCGGGAGCGCTCCCGTGGCAGCGCTTTGGAGTTTCGAGTGTAGCCAAGCCCTCAGTCCCTTTTATTTAATGCAGCAGCTCCTTCCTTTAATCTACATACAGGCACAGTCATTCATCCGCTCCAGAGAGTAAACAGCTCCTAGCATCACCTCTCATCATAACATTTTCAATTTGCAGCACTTTCACATAAGGTCAATTTATGGATTTTAAAAGATAAAATAAGGGGTGTGGATTTCCATAAACCCCTAAATGACTTAGGAGCACATAGAGTTTAGGTGCTTTCCCAAACCTCACCTTAAATAAAATAATAAATAATAGTACTTTGCATATTTAGGGGTGAAATTCACCATAGTGTAAAGAGCCTGCAGAAACCTCTGGGCACCACCTAACACAGCAGTCTACATGCTCACCCCTGTGGACAAGAGTCCCCTACCTCTCATTCCTTGGATGCCTCCTTTCCGAAGCCATTTGGGAATGCTGAACACTGCCAGTGCAATCCACCTTCTGCCATCAATGCACCTCTGTTCTCATCAGAGCTACCTGTTCTGCCTGGAGCACAAGACCAGGCCCAACCAAGGGGCCCTATGGGGATCAGAGGAGTGGCCCAGACATGGAAGCTGTCTTCCAATCACCATCTTGTTATCTGCTCTGGCCACACTCTTCAGGCAGTGCGAGACGTGAATGAGAGAGGAGAATATGCTGTCAGTGAGTGGCCCTAACACACTGGGACAGGACTGAATGAGAACACCATGGTTATGGCTATGCTTCTCTCAGGTTAATGGCCCCAGCTTGGTGTCGAGGTTGTATTGCCAGAAATGGATTGCTTTCAGTTTCCTCTTTTAACCAATGTGTCACCCAAAGCCCTTCAGTGACAGCCATAGCAAAACCATGGTAATACCAACAAGAACTTGGTTTGTTTTTGCATTGTTGTCAATAGATCAATAGAGTTACTCCGGTGCACCTTTTCTAATGTAGAGCAGTCCTTAGTAATACTTAAGGCTTGTACCTAATATGCTTTCAAAAAGTGGACAGGAAATATTATTTGACCAAGGGAATGAAATAATGCAATTGTTATTAAAGAGAATGGTAGTATGTGATACCATTTCTTTCTCTGACTAGCCTAGGCATTTTTTACCCTGGGGATTTCAGCCATAGGCATTACTGCACCTGTGAAAAACCCTTAGCGTAGGCAAGGTAGGCTGCCATAACTGCAATTTACATCGGTGCAGGTTTCCTCTGCTTGAAACAGGATTAAAATGCACTGGTGCAAATCAGGGTTTATAGTGGCTTTGCCTACACTAGGGTTTGTGCTGGTCCGGTGACAATGGTGGCTGGTCACCAATAGTAGTAACTGGACAAAGCCCTGGGGTAGGCAAGGTTTTATATTCTTCCCTAAATCACTATGGCTGCAATTCACTCCCCCCCACATCAAAGCAATCCAGCTTTGGGCAAGTGAACCATTTCCAAAAGAAAGCCAGGCAGGAAGGTTGAACTACAGCTCTATCAGAGGCCATTTCTCCAGCTTGCGGACTGGGGACCTCATGGCACTGCTTGTACAGTGTGGTAGGGCCATCGGATATGTGTAAACACAGGTTCCATGGCCACTCCTCACCAGTGATGACCTGCTAAAATCTTAACAACCGGTTCCCTATAAACAGTTCTGATTTAAGGGGTGTGCCACAGTATGTATTTTTTGTACCAATAGTTACCATACGTCTGTATTTTCGCGGGAGCTATTTTTAAATTTTAAAAATTCTGCCTGGACAGCAATTTAAGAACCAAAAAGCCTGACATCTCTGGGAAAATACGGATGTATGTTAACCCTACCTAAAGTTCTTTTTTTAAAAAGATGGGCCTGAACTAGAAATGAGCTCCGCTTCACATGTGTGGGTCCCCACCACTCCCTTGGGGTGTGATAGGGTGACCAGATGTCCCAATTTTATAGGGACAGTCTAGATTTTTGGGTCTTTTTCTTATATAGGCTCTTATTACCCCCCACCCCCCATCCCGATTTTTCACACTTGCTGTCTGGTCAACCTAGGGTGTGAACGTGTTGGGTCCCAGCTTCTCCCTGCCCCCCTCATTGAAGCAGGTGTGCAGGGTTACTGCCCTGAAAACTGCAGGGCACCAGTGGACATGGGACTGGCTGCAGACAGGGACATGGGGCAGGGCCAGCTGGAGGCAGGGACTGTGACACAGGTTGGCTGCGACAGGAGCTGGCTGAGGGCAGGGGATGCAGGCAGGGGCTGCAGGCAAGGGCTGGGGAGAGCCACTGGGAGCTGCCCGAGCAGCAGGACGCAGCCCCAGCACAGCAGAGCAGCCGGGAACCCACCAGGTAGCAGCAGGAGTCCCAGGGCCAGAGGTCCAAGGAGCAGCACCAGCAACAGGGCCAGGAGGCAGCCCCCATGGCTCCCGCAGTGCAGCACCTCTGGCAGCTGGTACGAGGAATTACACCCTTCCCAGCCGGAGCCCATCAAAGCTTCCCTCGCTGTGAAGCCAGTTAACAAGTGGTTCTAAAACCACTTCTAAATTTAGCAACCGGTTCATGCAAACTGGCTCCAGTTCACTGCTGCTCCTCACTCTATGTTGCCCGATGCATGACTAGCAACAATGCCCTCTTCTAGTGCCCGGGGAAAAGGCTGCTTGCCTTTGTCCTATGCTGAGGGTAAGTAGTGCAGGGGCTCCTGTGCTGGCTGCTCACAGTAGGCTGAATGCTGCCTCGTTTTACTCAGAAAGCAACACTCATTTACACTAAAATACATTCCCCTTTTACTAGGAAAATAGTACCTAGTACTTTCTGGGCCAAATTCTCCTTTGGTTTCACTCCACTGACTTAGGGGGAATTAATTACACCAGCAGAGAGTGTGGCTCTTCCCCAGATCTCCGCAGAGTGTTAATCAGCCTAAACAAGACCTTCTTGGAGGTAGGTGCTTACAGGGACTATTGCTAAAAACAATTTAGAAATAAGGAAACGGAGGCAGAAGGATTAATACAGAGGATTAATCCTCACCTCGACCTGCAGACCATTGTGAGGGGTGAGAGGATAGTTTAATCTCCATGTCCATTCAACTTCATGTGCTTTGATTGACAAGAACTGAGTGAACCAGTGAGAAGAAACGTACACTGAAATTTCAACAACATGTTTTGCACTTTGGATCCTTCAAATTCCCTTGGACACAGAGGGATGGAAGGTCCAGTGGTTAAAGGGATAACCTAGAACTCACAAGAACCCTGTTCAGTTCTCTGCCCTGCCACAGCCTTTTTCTGTGACTTTGGGCAGGTCACAGTCTCTCCATTCCCCACCTGTCAACTGGGGATAATAGCACGGCTTTCTGTCACAGGGTTATTGTGAGGATGTATATACTAAAGATGGTGTGGTGTGCAAATACAAGGGTGATGGGGGAGGGAGGCATATAGGTGGAGTCAGCATCAGGGCCATTAACCTTGTTAAAGGTTTTTCAGGGTTTTCCACTACATTTATTCTAAGTATTATCAGTAGTAATAAGTCTCAGGAGTTCCTATCCTGCAGTCTTGTGTTCAGCACTGCCAGACTGAGCCTTACTCACCCTTTATTATTGTTTATTTATTTGTATTTTAGTAATACCAGAGGATCCTAACCAAGATCAGGGCCTCATGCTAGGTAATGTACAAATACCTAGGGATAGAGTCCTTAAGAACTTATCCTCCAAAGTGGCCAGCACTGAAGTTAATGATTGTTTTCTCTGCTCTCCCTCCATGAAGGAGTTAAATGCTTTGTAGGTAGAAAAACCTGAATTTTGGGGTAAAAATCCTCTATGCAAGTGCAAGAGAAGAATGTTCTGCTTAATAGGTCAGATTAAGACTGATATCTACATTCACTGTACAACTACATTGACAGGAGTTGGGTTGCACAGGCTGTAACCCAGACCTGAATTTGATTCAGTGTCGATTGTTTTTGAATGACTATTGCCTTCTTGTTTGAATTGGTTTTACCTATATTCCTCTTAGATGTCCTGATTTTAAACCGTATCCCTTTAATCTTCTCAGACTGTTTGCCTGTATCAGTTTCCTCTGTAGCTTAAAAAATGTTGTCAGAGCAACATGAATGAGTCTGAATTAGCCTGTTTAACCTTTTCAGTTAATTTAAAAGTTCTGTGGAGTATGTGTGTTCATGCTGCACTCCCTAGGAACAATCTCCCCTTCCTTCCTGCGTGGCAACAAATAGTAAAGGACACACACTCAGCAAGTGATGCCTGGCTTTTTCAGACAGTTCACCAGCATGCCAGACTGAAATCTTGGTCCAATTCTCCATTGCCTGGCAACTTGTTCAGTCAGCCAAATGAGTAACATTTGGGCGTCTCTAAATTATGTAGCAGCGGCACAGTTACTGAGCTCAATACAGGGGTAACTGTAAAATCTAAGGGCCTGCAATACACAGTTGGTAAGCCTAGATGATCTAATAGTCTCTCATAGCCTTAAATGCCAAGAATATATCATAAATTTTCTCTGCTCACATTGGTGGTAGGTCTTGCCTAAGCTCACACAAGACATCTGTGCTGGAGCAAAGAATTTGAACCTGGGTCTCCCAGGTTAGCATCCTAACCACTGGACCAGCCATCCTACTGTTCAGTGAACATACTGCTGACAAAAGGAGCTAGACTGTCAGCCTTAGGAGTCCTCCATTTACCCACACTACAGAGACAGCACGGGCAGTGGTAGTGCCAGATTCCTTACCTGGACCTGCAGACCTTCGTGAGGGGGGAGAGGATAGTTTAATCTTCATGTGCATTCAACTTCATGTGCTGTGATTGACAAAAGCTGAGTTGTGTGAACCAGTGGGAAGAAATGTATGTTGAAATTTCAACTACATTTTTTGCACTTTGGACCTTCATTCCTGCAGAATATGATGAAATTCCTGCTTTCCCACTGGAAACATGCAAACATCCAAAATGCCAGATTTGAGGTGAATTCTCAAGATTCCTTTTGCTTGGAATGGGACTATCTTTGCCTGCAAATGGGCTCACTTTCACAGGAAAAGGGGCCATTTTTGAATAAAATATTTCAGTGAAATGGACTTTTTTGCATTGATAATGAAACCAAAATGTTCAAATTTAACGTTTTATTGTGACTATCTTACTCATCTTCAACCAACCATGATGCCAATGGCAGTGGAGGTATGTGTGCTGGAAACCTCTGCCTTAAGGGAACGTGATGGAAACCACCGAGCTCAATTCCCACAGGACACTGAACAGCCATTAGAGGTAAGTCATGGATTCCTGGCTATAAAACCATCTTCCTCGACAGCTTGTCTCAAGCCACTAATAACCTTTCTGCCTCAATTTCTCCATCTGTAAAATAGGGTTAAGTCATGACTGCTCTGGGTTGGGTCTGAGCTGCTGGTAAAGCTGCACCCAGCCATTTTGGTCTCTACTATAAAGCAGCATCAGTCAATGACTTGCAGCAGTAAAGGGGTTCAGTTTTCTTCCCGCTGTAAGCATGAAATGGGTGGAGGAAGGTGTCAATTTTTATGAATTTGCTGAGGTATATTTGTCAAATGGATCAGTGTAATAGCCAATATTAGCAAGACTCTAATAGGATTATAACGATGCAAGGACTCACTGGCATGGCGCCTCCTGCTGGTCGACCTGGGAACTAGCTCTTCAGCTCTGGAGCACCCTCTGTTGGCTGATGTCCCACTTGCCTCAGGCCCCCATGCCTCTCCTGGACCCCGGTGCCCCTGCCCTTGGGGTTCTTCCCTCTGCAGTACCCCCACCGTCTCTGGGTCTCCCCTCCCAAGGGAACCTCCAACCCTCTATCCTCACCTTGCCTCAGTGGCTACTGCCAGTCTTTGTCTAGCCTCCCATTCACTGGGGCAGACTGCAGTCTGTCATGGCCACTTATCACTGGGAAGGGGGGGTGGGTTTGGCCTGCTGCCTTTGCCTAACCCCAGACTGCACCTCTGCAACCCCAGTACCTGCTTTGGGCCTTCACCAAGGCCTTCAGCCTGGGGAATTGCCAGGCTGGAGCTTCCAGCTCCTTTGCCCTTCCCCAGCCCTGCTCAGCCCCAGGTACCCTGCTCAGCTCCCAGGCAACCTGGCCCTTCTCTCTCCAGCAAGAGAGAGACTCCCTCAGCACCTGCCTCACAGCCCTTTTATAGGGCCAGCTGTGGCCTGATTTGGTCATGGCCCCAGCTGTGGCTGCTTCCCCAATCAGCCTACTCTTTGGCTCCCTGGAACAGCCCTTTCCTAGGGCTGGTTTTAACCGCTTCAGGACTGGAGTAGGGGTAACCGCCCCACTACAAGGATAACCCCTAACTGAGTCCACCAAATGTTAGCTTACTAATTTTAAAACTGGGTTCCTTTCTGGTCAACTTTTAACTTAAGCAGTATTTCTCAAAATCAATTCACTTGATTTTTCTTAATGAATAAACAATGTATTCATTCACTCAGAACCGAATAAGTATATTATCAGCAGCTCACACCACTCAAATGTAGACACAACCAATATTCTAGGTATTTACTGAACAAACCAATGTAGTCTTACAAGCTATTGCCAATGACTATGGTTGAGACTCAGCAGTTATACCAAGGAACAATGCAAATCACTGTGATTTTTTGCTACATTTACTTATGATGATCAGTTCTTTAGTACCTAACACATTTAGCACCCTTCCAGTATTAATCCAAGGAGGAAGGATTCACTTGTCGTTGTTGTTAGTTGTTAGCTGTGTGTGTGTTCTCTCTGTGTGCTGTACTGGCCAGATAGCCTGTACAGCAGGCTCCAGTCAAACTGCCCAAGGATCACAGACTCCATTCAGTAGCAAAAGCACTCGGCCAGGTTTATTGTCAGTGGAGCACGTTAATAGCATCCGGCAGACTGTACGGGGATACTAATACATTCATGCCTATTACAACAGACTCAGCTCAGTGAATGGCAGGACTTTCTGTTCTGCCGTCGGCTGGGCAAAGATACCCCTCCTGAGACCCCTCTTTTATACACTGATACAAACAAGTTTCATATTTCCTCTCCCATGTGCTTAGTAACCACCATTTACCTTGTATATGTTGGTTTGCTCAAAACATCTCTATCCATCAAGCTGTCATCCTGACCTTATCTTTTGGAGGGGTCAGTGTGTCCCTGTTATCTTCCGGGAGCGTGTTTATACCATACTTGGTATTGGGGTGTTTTGGTACCATCTTTCTGGAATGTGTTTACATAAGTGTCCCATGTCTAATACTTCTTAGGAATATTTGCACTTTTGCAATGCCAGCCCTGTTCTTGCCAGGTTCTGTGAACTTGCAAGCAGGCATGTTTTGTAACAGAGCATTGCCTGACTCTTGCTAATTCTGCTTTATATTGGCAGATCTTGACTCTGTTTAGGCCTTAGACCTTACACTACGCCTTTTATACCAGGCCTAGTGTCTCAGGATCACTCTCTCTCTCCTACAGTTTTTAATGGCACTTTCCAGAGTGTGGTCCCTGCTATTTGAATGGATTGGATCAAAAGGGACAAGTTTAGAATATCAAAAGTGATTGCTGGCAATTCAAATCCATGTCAATTTGCTAGGACTTATAAACGATTTAAAATCTAAAATATGGTTATTTGAGGTTTCAGTGGAGCATGTAGACATAGAGACAAAACCTACAGTTACTTAGGTTAAGGAATAGAAAGGGAAATACAGACTTTGAAATGAAATCTCATTATTACTTAGTCTCTTAACCCTGGAGAGTGGGAGGAGTCTGTTCAACACGGCTGATCTGGGCATGGGTTGCACTTGGGATTCTGCAGCTTGTAGTTGTGTTCAGTCCACTCTAGGGCCCCACACAGTGATCTCACTGCTATACATGTCCTGCTGTAACCGGGCAGAACTCACCCCCACGGCGCCTCTTGCTGGTCGCTCCTGGGAATTAGCTCAAACTTGTAGCTGGAGTGCCCTCTGCAGGCCGGTGATCCGCCTTCTGCTATTGGCCCCGTGTCCCTCCCTGGACCCCGGTGCCCCTTTTACGTGGGGTTCTGCCCCCCCCGCAGTAACCCCCTCCTCTTTGGGGTTTCCCCTCTCTGGGAACCCCCCCACCCTCTATCCCCACTTTGCTTCAGTCTAGGCTACTGCCAGTCATTGTCTAGCCCCACGCCCTGGGGCAGACTGCAGTATCAGCCACTCATCATCAGCAAAGGGGTTTGGACCTGCTGCCTTGGCCTACCCTTGGGTTGCACCCTACAACCCCAGTACCTCCTGGCCTAATTCTAGGCTGCAGCCTGGGGCTTTCCAGGCAGGAGCTCCCCAGCTCCTCTGCCTTTCCCCAGCCCTGCTTCACTCTAGGTACCTTATCTCAGCTTCCAGCAGCCAGGCCCTTCTCTCTCTGAACACACAGAGAGACTCTCTTGGCTTCTCTGTCCTTTAATAAGGGCCTGTAGCTCCGTTTGGGGCGTGGCCCCAGCTGCTGCCACTTCCCCCCAATCAGCCCAGCTCAAAAGGCTGCTAGCTTCAGCCCCAGCCCCTTTCCTGGGCTGTTTTTAACTCTTTCAGGGCCGGAGCAGGGATCCACTCTGTTACACCTGCTCTCCTGGCTCACTGGAGGTAGACACCTTCTGATTTTTGGACACATGCCAACTGAGTGCTCAAGTTTCAGCTCTGTTTCCCTGCTGCTTCCATCAATATCCAGTATGTGGTGTTGGTGCAGAACAAACTTCTTCAATCCTTTTCTTTTTATGTTTGATTCATTTCAAGATTCTAATTCAACACTAGCTCACATTATTAATTAGAATTTCCCCCTCTTAAAGCAATTTCTTTTAATAATACAAAGCTATAGCCTGGTTTATACCTTCCAATATTCCTTCTTCCCTGTGCCATACAATTCCTATTATTTCAAGAGTGCCACAAACATTTACAAAGAGAACCAACAAAATTCCTTGTAATCTTCCAAATTTGATGGACATATTTCATATGTAATCCTTCTGCCAGGCCGAATTGATCACAGTAAGGACCGGGTTCAATACGTAGGAGTCCCTTCCCTACAATGTAATGCAAACCAGCTCGAGCCCCCACCTAGTGACCTGGGAAAATCTTACACACACATCTCTGGGCGCCTCGAAGAGGCAATATTTCCCCTCTCGCAAGAACAGAGTCTCAGTGTAGCAGAAAATGTTTAATAACATGAGATAAACAACATAGCATTAAATTGGGAAAACACCTTAACTAGGCCATGTCCTTTTCCCTGGGCTCTTGAGTCCAGCAACCCCAAAATCACCCCAAGACTCCAAAGTCCAATATCTCAAATGTCCCACGAGTCCAGCAACCCAAAAGTCTCTGTCCCGGGTCAGTGCAGCCCCAGAGTTCAAGAGTCTATCTGCAGGGGTTTCCTCCCCACCAGCCTGGGTCCAGGACTGACTGCCCTGCCTCTCCATGGGATTCTGCTTCTGCCTTTCCCATGAACTGCTCAGCTCAGCTCCGCTCCGCCAGCTGCTCTGCTCCACCAGCCATCCCATGATCCACTCCAGCTGTTCCTGCAAACTGTTTAGCTCTGCTTGCTCTGTGGGCTGCTCCAACCATCCCACAAGCTGCTCCGCTCTGCCAGCTGCTCTGCTCCACCAGCCAACCTGTGATCCGCTCCAGCCATCCCCGCAAACTGCTCGGCTCACTCCATGGGCACACCAACTGTCCCACAAACTGCTCTGCAATATAGCTTTAGGCTCCCCCACTAGTTAGCACAGCACTCAGTGATCTCAGCTCAGTAATTTTAGCTCTTTAATGATTTCAGCTGATAGTAGGAGAGCCCCAGTGCTGGTGCACTATTAGCCCAAAGTGAGTTCAGCTCAGCAGCCTGTAACTTACAGTCTCAAGGGAATCAAAAATCAGCTCTGATATTCAACAGTGGTGGTGCAATTGGTGCTTCTGGCTCACAGAAGACACCCACACCACCAGATACAGACACCAGTCCCCAACCTCTCTCAGTTCACTGGGTTTTGGCACCCATGTCCCTTGTCTAGCGAGTGCTACTTAATTGATGGTGAGACTCTCTGTCATAAAGCAGTTTCATAGTTCCTCATTCACATAATCAGGGTGATAACACTTTATTCCTCCTGCCCCAATAACAAAGAAATTGGGGATCCCACAGCTGACAAAGTAACCATTTTAGGCTGCCATGGGCTATGCTAGGTGGAGTGGATGTGCCTATGCAAACACGATCAGCCCCTGAAATTCTTTTCTACACTCACCATAATTCACCACCTGATGTCAGGGTAGAGCTCATCCTGACTCTGCTTACACATATAGTCTTTGTCCTACATATACACCATATGTTATTTAGGGTTTGCAACTGTCAGTGACCAGGATGTGGGTGGTCATGCCTAACAGAGAAGGAGTCCTTAGTCAGGAATTGGAGCCCAGGATCAAAGCTGGAGTCAGGTGCGAGAGCCAAAAGTCAGAACTGAAGTCAGGAATGGGAGCCAAGGTTCAGAACTGGATTGTGCCTGGAGTGAATCAAGGCAGAAGCAGGGCTGGGCCAAGGCTGAGAACAAAGAGGCACAGGAGCTATCACAGCCACAAGCAACTGCTTTGAACAGCCATCAAACCAAACTTTCTTTTTTCTTGTGAAGCTGACTTGACTGAATCGTCTGTAAATGCCATCAACTATAATTCCTCAATATTTAGCGATTTATGTCCTCTCAATTTGCCCTGTGTCTTTCAGGTAATGTAACAGCACCTTTTAAAATAATTCTCCATTTCTCCAAAGATTTACTAAATAACCATGTAATTTATTATCTTAAGACATTCAAATTCCTCAGAAAGTTTCCCCTTTATTGGAGCTCATACGTACCCATAAAAGGTGATCAATTGTTTCTTTCAATTCACATTAGTTGTCCCCCGGAATTATTTGGTTTCCAGGCCCTGTGGATCCTCCCCTTAGGCTGGGGGGAGGGTCCTTTAGCAGTCTTCCTTGTTCCCAATAAGAACTTATAGAATGTACATAGTCCATCTCTGTCTCTCTATTCAAAAAAGATTTTTGTTTAAACCAAAATGGTCAGTAGCACTTTAAACAAAAGCACTTCATTAGTCCTGTCCAAGCCCTGAAGTATGTTCTCCTCAGCTCTAGGGCACAATTCAATAATCTTCTTCCTCTTTTTTCATAAATCCAAATATTTATCATCCTTCTTAAATGTTGGTGTACTATGCTGAATTCTGGTTTACCCTAGGATATTTCTATATCAATCCTTCCATGTTTTACAGCATTTTTAGCTGCTTTGTCTGCCATTTCAGTCCCTGTTATCACTATATGTGTTGGGATCCAAGCTAATGCTACATGTATCCCCATCTGTACTAACTCTATTATAAGAAATATAATTTCATTGATTAAATCACTTCTGCATACCAAGACACCCTTTTTATTGTCATAAGGCCTGACATTGAATCTGAAAAAATGATGGCTGCTGCTGGGCATACATCCCAAATCCAATTCAATGCTAGCATTCTTCCCACAAGTTCAGCTGTCATGGCAGCTACATAACCAGATGATAGTCTTTTAGATGCATTAGTCTCCAGTTTTGGTATACAACATGCCATCCCTACTCTTCCTGTTATTTTCTTGGACCTATCTGTATAGATTTGACAAAACCAACTCCACTTTTAACCTGTATGCTGGTACACTTCCTTTTTAATACCTGCTCTTTCTTTTTTACCATTCAGTTTATAAAATCCATGTTTGGACATGTAACTTTCCATCCATAACTCATTTTCCCATGACTAAAAGTTTTGACTTCATTTAGCTTTTCCTTATCTTTCAACTCTTGCGTCCGCACTTCAGTTTGAACAATGTGTGGAATTCTAACATAGTGTGCTATAGTTTGCCTATTGAGTTACCAACAATCGACATATTTATTTGGTACTTGCAACATTGCAGTTCCCATTAACTTTGGCCCAGAAAGTTAGATCCAATAGTTTCATTTGTAGTGTATCGGTAGTCTGCCTATAGGTGTTGTAATAAATGCACTGCACACAATTCATAGTGCCTGTGCTTGTTTTAAATCTAATTTTTTAAGTTCTGATTTTGATGCTGACCCAAAAGTTTGGCAGCCATAGTCAATAGTCTAATTAAGGCTATGTATACCACCAGCAGTGTTTTTTTTATTCACCCCTCATCTGGTCCCAGAAAGAGTTTTAAGCAGGTTAATTCTTCCTCTACATTTATCTTTAAACACAGTTCATATGATCTTTCCAAAGTAATTTAGTATCAAATATTACTCCTAAGAATTTGAACCTTTTAACTATATCTATTTGTTCTCCACACAGACACAGTTTACATTCCTTTGTAACTTTCCTTTGTGTAAAGATCAATCCTTTCATGTTAGAAATGGAGAACTTGAAATCCGATGCATATCCCCAGTCAGGTCTCTCCTAACGCTTCGTTCATTCTTTTTTCTGCCACCTCAATATTCCTGCTCCCAGCTCACAGAGCACAATCATCTGAGAATAGAGTGACACCTACCTCAGCTCTTGTTTTTAGTTTTGGGAAATAATTTATCATAATATTAAATAAGCTTGGGCTGATAACACTTCTCTGTGGTATACCATTTAGAATTTTATATATATATGACATAACTTTCCCAACTCTGACCTGCATGGCCCTTTTACTAAAATATTCCCTGATTCACATATGCGTTCTTCCCCTTATTCCTAGTGCACCTATTTTGTACCACAAGTCTTCCCTCCATACTGGATCATATGCCTTTTCAGTGTTTAGAAAGACAGCTATTGTGAAACCCTTGTGCCTTACTTTTTTGTATTGCAATTTCTAATTTAACAGTGTGATCAGTGGTGCATCTTCCTCTCCTAAAACCACTCTGTTCTTTAGCTATAATGCCATTGTTTTCCAAATAGGCAACCAATCTTTCATTCACCTGTCTCTCCATAATGTTACCCAGTCAGGACATAAGGGCAATTGGTGTCTAGGCATCAACTTTTTGTGGATAATTTGCCTGGTTTTCATATTGGAGTTACTTACGGTTGCCACCCGTCTGATTTTTACCCAGACAGTCCGGTTTTTGGCTTGTGTGTCCAGGTGCCATTCAGGGTTGCTAGGTGCCCGGTTTTCAGGTACCTGAACCAGAAGTTTGGTTACTGCAGGGCAGGAAGAGGTGCTGCGTCATTAACCTGTACCAGCCCCTGTTCAGCTGGAATGCCTCCTACCTGCAGGCAGCGTCCTTGAGATGATCCAGCGAGCAATGGGGGAGGGAGGGAAAGGAGAGAGTGCCAAGGGTTGGGCCTTAGGGGGAAGAGGCAGAGCAGGGGTGGGGCTTTATGGGTCTGATTACTAGCAATTAGAAAAGTGGCAGCCCTAGAATTACTACTTGTGATCGGGTGTCCCTGGCCCCTTGAGGCCCCCTGATGGAGGCCCTACTGTCCTACCACACCCCACCCCAGGAAAAGAGCAGCAAAAATGGGCCCTCCAGGCCTGCCTAGTGGTGGCTCATGGAAACAGCTAATCGGAGCCCAGCAGGCTCAACTAAAAGGAGCTGCAGGGCCCAAGCAGGTCAGTTCCTGGCTGGGATCAGTACGGTGAAGGAAGGTGTTGTGCTCTGGCCAGAGGAGCCTGACAGGATGGCTTGCTTTCTCCTTTTTGTTGACTAATGAGTCGCTTACTTAGGCCCTGTCTACACTACAAAGTTTAGTCAACAAACGGTAGCTTTCCTCTTCAAAACAGTAAATGTGTACACATTGCAATGTGACATTTGCCAGCAAAAATGCCCTGTTTTGGTGACAAAATAAAACCACCCTGACGAGAGACATAAGGCTTTTTGCACAAAATTTTTGTTGACAAAGTGCCAGTGTAGACATTGTGCTTGATTTTATTGTTTTAATTGGCCTCCAGAAGCTGTCCCACAGTGCCCATCCTGACCGCTCTGGTCAGCAGTTTGAACTTCACTGCCCTGCATCCAGGTAAACAACCATCTGTCTCTCCCCCCTAGAAGCCCCAGGAATTTTTGAAATTCCATTTCCTGTTGGCTTGACATGTAGAGGTCTCATTGCATCTTCCCAGGTGACCATGATGTCTTATCCCAGCAAATGCTCTCCCGCTTGGACCACTGCGGAGTTGCTGGATATGCTCAGTATATGGGGAGAGGAGGCTGTGCGATCCCAGCTGTGCTTAAGCCCTAGGAATTTTGTTACCTATGGGCAGATTTATCGAGGCTTGTGCAAACAGGGCTATGATCGGGACACGCTGCAGTGCAGAATGAAGATAAAGGATCTGAGGCAGGCGTACCATAAGGAGAGGGAGGCAAACTGTCACTCTGGTGCTGCACCTAACTCCTGCCAGTTCTATAAGGAGCTGGATGTTATCCTCAGTGGCTACCCCACTTCCACTGCCAAGAGCCCTGTGGATACTTCGGTGAGCCTGGAGGCGGCGGAAAGAGGACCTAACTCGGAGGACAAAGTGATTGGTGAAGAGCTGGAGTTAGACAATGGTGTGGAGCTCTGGCAGGGTCGCCTGGTAGGGCAGGAAACCAGGAACTGTTCACCACTCCAGAGGTGTCTAGCCAGTCTCAGTAGTCGCTCTCCGGTGAGCAAAAAGCAAGAGAGGAGATGCCTGGTAAGTACATTGTGTACTTCAGTGGCGGATTAAGGGTACAGAAATGTACAAGGCTGGCTGTGTTTCTGTGTGCTAGACATTTCCCTGTGTAGCTAATCAGTACAGCAGAGCAGGGTGTTGATGCACGCCAAGATCTCATGGGAATTCTCCAGAGAGATTTCTAGGAAAGTTTTCTGGAGGTACTCAGCAATCCTCTGCCAAAGGTTCCTTGGCAGAGCAGCTTTGTTTCTTCCCCCATTGTAGGAAACTTTCCCATGCCATTCAGCAATCACTTGTAGCGACCAAAGTGGCACACAGAATAGGGGCCAGGGCAGAAGCCACAAGCATGTAGTAGATGTATCCTCACTTCCCTGCTTATCCTCAGCAGAGAAATATCTACTACAATGACCCCAGTCTGTGGAAAAGTGTGGGAGAATTTTAGGCCTTATCTACACTACGGAGTTTTGCCAACAAAAGTTATGTCAACGCTCAAAAAGCACTATAATAAAAATCAGCATTACATGTTCACACTTGCTCCCCCTGTTGGCAGAACGTGTCCATAGTGGGGGCACTATCATTGACAGTTTGAGCAATGCACTATGAGTACCTATCCCACAGTCCAGCTTGACACCTTCTGTTGCTAGATCTTGTGAAAAGGCAGAGCGGATCGCGGTGCATCTTGGGACTGGGATCAATGTCCCATGATGCATTGTTTTCTGTCTCAGTATTCCATGAAGTTCCGGCTTTCTTTGTTGGCATTTTTGAACGACCCTTTTTGCTTTTCACCCCGGCATCTCTATGAGAAAGGATGGATCATGCACCGCTCTCTTATGCTCTGATGACTGTAATTAAGACATCATGGATGGCAGTGCAGTTAATCGTGAAGTTCCTAACTGAAGAAGACTCCCAGTTGCCTGACATGCCATGTGATATGGATAGGAGCAACTTTAGATTGCTTTTGGCATTCACAGAACAGCTTCAGACAGTGGACCATTGCTTTTGAGGTTGGAAAACAAGCATTGAATGGTGGGATCATATCGTCATGCAGTTCTGGGATGACAAGCAGTGGCCACAGAACTTTAGGATGTGGAAAGCCACCTTCCTGGAACTGTGTGTGATGCTCTCCCTAGCACTACAGTGCAAGGACACCAGAATGAGAGCTGCCGTATCGGTAGAGAAGCGTGTGGCAATTGCTGCATGGAAGCTGGTGACTACAGAATGCTACCAGTCAGTGGTGAATCAATTTGGAGTTGGGAAGTCGACTGTTGGGGCTGAGTTAGTGCAAGTGTGCAGGGCAATTAATTGCATCCTGCTACGAAGGACTGTGACTCTGGGAAATGTGCGGGAAGTAGTGGACAGCTTTGCAGAAATGGGTTTCTCTAACTATGCAGGGGCGATAGATGGCACATACATTCCAATTTTGGCACCAAACCACCTTATGACAGAGTACATAAATAGGAAGGGGTACTTCTCCATGTGTTGCACGTGTTTGTGGATCACTGTGGGCACTTCACTGACATCAATGCGGGGTGGTCCGGGAAGGTGCATGATGCATGCATCTCCATTGCAGCATATACTTTACAGCCATGGCTCATGAAACCTTACACAGGAAACTTGGACAGTTGTAAGGAGCAGTTCAACCACAGGCTGAGTAGGTGCCAGATGACAGTAGAATGTACCTTTGGCAGATTAAAGGTGCGCTGGTGATGCCTTTATGACAGGTTAGACCTCAATGAGGATAATAATCCCATGGTCATAGCTGCATGTTGTACGCTGCATAATCTTTGTAAAGCTAAAGGTGAAAGGTTTGCTCACAGTGGAGTATTGAGGCAGACCGCTTGACTGCTGATTTTGAGCAGCCAGATACCAGGGCTATCAAAGGGTTAAGGTAGGGGGCAATTTGAATCAGGGAGGCTTTGAGACAACACTTTGAAAATGAGAACCAGTCATGTATACTTCTGTGATTGTTGCTGCAATATTACATTACATGTAGTTTTCCTAGGATGCAATGGTGAAATTTGAGTCCTTACATTCCAATACACAAATGATTAAACTGACTGTGTATGTATTGGTAGTGCCTGCTATCTCAATTTGTAGGAAACAAATAAAGATGAGTTACTGGTCAAAAACTTTGCTTTTACAAGAGGGTAGGGATAGGGTCCAGAGTGATCTAAACAAATTGGAGGATTGGGCCAAAAGAAATATGATAAGGTTCAACTAGGACAAGTGCAGAGTCCTGCACTTCGGAAGGAAGAATCCCATGCACTGCTACAGGCTGGGGACCGACTGGCTAAGCGGAAGTTCTGCAGAAAAGGACCTGGGGATTACAGGGATGAGAAGCTGGATATGAGTCAGCAGTGTGCCCTTCTTGCCAAGAAGGCCAACGGCATATTGGGCTGTATTAGTAGGAGCTCTGCCAGCAGATTGAGGGAAGTGATTATGTCTCTCTATTTGGCACTGGTGAGGCCACACCTGGAGTATTGTGTCCAATTTTGGTCCCCTGCCCCCTACAGAAGGGATATGGACAAATTGGAGAGAGTCCAATGGGCAACAAAAATGTTAGGGGGCTTGGGCACATGACTTATGAGGAGAGGCTGAGGGAACTGGGATTATTTAGTTAGCAGAAGAGAAGAGTGAGGGAGGATTTGATAGTAGCCTTCAACTACCTGAAGGGGAGTTCCAAAGCGGATGGAGCTAGGCTGTTCTCAGTGGTGGCAGATGACAGAACAAGAAGCAGTGGTCTCAAGTTGCAGTGGGGGAGGTCTAGGTTGGATATTAGGAAAAAACTATTTCACTAGGAGGGTGATGAAGCACTGGAATTGGTTACCTAGAGAGGTGATGGAATCTCCATCCTTAGAGGTTTTTAAGGTCTGGCTTGACAAAGCCCTGGCTGGGATGATTTAGTTGATGTTGGTCCTGTTTTGAGCAGGGGGTTGGACTAGATGACATCTTGAGGTCTCTTCCAACACTAATCTTCTATGATTCTAAGAAACAACACACACACACACACAAAGATGCTTGGTGGGATAGGAGGTACTAGGGAAGGGCAGACTTTTAGAGCTGTGTGTAGGTCTAGCTATTATTTTAAAATTGTTTGAGGTGGTGGAGTGAAGGAGAAACCAAGAAGTCCTGGAAAGCGGAAAAGACTGTGCAGGCAGAATTTGAGGGGAGGAGGGCATGGAAAAGAGTTCTTAATGTGCTGCAGGGGAGGGTGAGCATGCATCTGCTCAGTCTGCAGCATTATTAAAGACTTCAACATCTGCGTTGGTCCTCCATGACTTTAATTTTCCACTCAGTAGCGTCCTTAACAAACTTCTGATTTTCTTTTCTGTCCGGCCTTTTGGCTTCCTTGTACTCCTTGCATTCCCTTTTCTCTGCACTGGAGAAATGCAGTACCTTCCAGAACATGTCTTCTCTGCTCCGTCTTGGATGCTTTTGTATCTGGTGGAGATGTTTGGCCAGTGCGTGTGGGGTGTTCCTCAAGGCCACATCTCTCGAAGCACAAGGAATGATGCACAGAAGCATGATTGTTAAGTTCATGCACAGTATTGAAAGATTTCAGTGAAATATACCTCTGGTAACATAACAATCACTTTCTCACTGACCCTTGCCAAGCACACATCTCAATGAACATACAAAGCATGGTGAGTATTGGGTGGGGGGAGAGTTGTTACTTTAGGCAGTTTATCAGTGTGCTCTTAATTTTACATTCAACTAAAAGATCACCATCTAGCAGTCTCCTATATTTTACCATATTGCCTATACTTTTTTTTGCCAGGCAGCCACTTTCACACAGTTAGTATCACCTAATCTTATTTCTTTGGCTAATGATCTTGCAGTTTTAACACTTTGGTTTGTTTCCTTCCTCAGCTTTGCTTGTTTGCTGATATCCTCATCTGTTTCCGCTTCTACTTTTTTGTCCCGCCTCCCCACCTTGGTAACTTTTCTCCCTCTCTTATACACTCTTTTTGGGTTTCCAGAGTGACTTAATTTGAGGTCAAAAAATCCTCCACCCCAAACCAAACTAGTGCTGCTGCTTGGCTTAAGAACCTGTCTGCTGACAGATCCAACCAATCAGACGGTGTAGCCAATCAGGTAGCTTACTACATTCCAGCTGTGCTCATTAGGTTACCTGGAAACGGCTCTGCTGTAGGATCTGTTTCCAGACAGCAACAGAACAAGAGACACTATCCACAGAAAGAGAGAAATAGATCTGATACACAAGGCAAGCAAATGTGTAGTTCCAATTTGGGGTGAAAGACACACTGATGGAGCAAAACAGATTATCCATGGAATATTTGATTTAGAAGGCAGACAAATGTATAGTTTATAATTTTGGAATGAAAATATATGGTTTGGATTTCTCGGGGGTAACAGGCAGTTTGTTGTATCTGACCTTCAATCTCACAGCAAGTTACTTCTAGTTTGGTTAAGTCACAGCTTCCCCACCCATCTCTTGATCCACTCAGTGTGCAATGGGTCACTTTGTCCACTGAGAGCAACATGTTTCTCTGCTTGTATCAGAGGGGTAGCCATGTTAGTCTAGATCTGTAAAAGCAGCAAAGAATCCTGTGGCACCTTATAGACTAACAGACGTATCGGAGCATGAGCTTTCGTGGGTGAATACCCACTTCGTCGGACGTATCCAACGAAGTGGATGTTCACCCACGAAAGCTCATGCGCCAATACGTCTGTTAGTCTATAAGGTGCCACAGGACTCTTTGCTGCTTTCTCTGCATGGTAATAGTTTGGAGTTCTTTTGAGCTTGGTTAGGAGGCAGGAAGAGGCATTATCCATATCCAGATTATGAAAGATTCTTGCCTAGGCAATTAACAATCTCATTTTTTGTTTCTATTCTTGGGGAGTAGAACTCCCAACCTTGGCTGATGTGTGGGTCCTTAGACAAAGTGTCTCACATGACATGAACTATTTTCTCATTGTCTTTATTTCCTAGGTGGATCAGATTTTGGGCTAAACAGAAATGCATAGCTTTTCTAATGTTTGAGGACCAGGAGGAATTACTTATTAATCTTAAAAGCCATGGCTTACACCTCACTGACAACTTTCAAGACCTACAAACATGGGATAAACCATCTGGTACCAAATGCCAGTTGTGGGTGAAAACCATTAATGACTCATAGGTACCTCAGGGCAAGCTCTGAAACATCCTATTGAGAAGCAGTTCTGTTGTTTACCATACACATTCTCAGCTTGTCTTCCCTGGATAGACAGGGAAAGTCTGCATCACCCATGCTAGCAACAAACACATTAGAACATAGCTATAAAGCGTAGCTATATAGCATCACAGATCCATGTTTGCCAACCACAGTTGACCGCAGCTGAGAGTTGTATGAGATGGTATTAAGTAGATATCTGACATGAACATGGAGGGCTAGATCATGATATCCAGCCCCAAGAAAGGAGCAGCATGGAGCCACCCCACCTCCCAGGAGGAGCAGAATATCTTCTCCCAAAGTGTCAACCCTACTCTGTGAGCCAATGCAGAGGAGTAAGGCCATCGACCCACCTTCTCTGTGCTATTCCCCATCCCCTCTTGGCTACCTTGGTCCCCAGGGAGAAGGTGAGGAAGGGGGACCAAAAGTGAGCTATTGTGTGTTGCTCTCGAGCAGCTGCACCAGGTGTGTGTGTGTGTGTGTGTGTATTTCTTGTGCTTCTCTTCCCCACCATGGCCAGTAAAGTCAGTACACAATTTGGCCCTTGTTGTTGGCCTGATCCTGCAATCCTCACTCACCTTGAGAAGTAGCTGCTCAGGCAAGTAGTGCACATGGAGTTCAATGAGATTTGCTTCCAGGAGTAAATACCACTCGTTATGAGTAGCAGAATCTGATACACTGGGTAACATTTTCGAAAGCACTTAAGTCCCAGTGACTTTCAGTGAGACATAGGGCCCTAATGGCCAGATTTTTAAAGATATTTAGGCACCTTTAATGGGATTTTTCTCAAGTTCCCAGGTGCCTGAGTCCAATGGGAGTTATGTATCCAGGTGCATTTAAAAATCCCAGTGCATGTTTCTTCATCTTTAGGCACCTAAATACCTTTAAAAATCCTGCCCTAAATCACCTTTGAAAATAGGAGTTTGGTGCTTTTGAAACTTTAACTCAGTATTTTTTTTCATAGTCCAGCCTCTATTCTGTTCAGCTTTGATTCCTTCCATTGCTATGCATTGCTTAGTTCTGATATTTCTCTCGTAATTGCCCTGCTTTACTCTGTGAGCAGTGTTCCCTCTTTTGTGTCATATTATTTCTCTCCACATAAATTTACACTGATATAGTCCGATCTTGCCGTTATTTATGTTGTTCATCTCTTTGGCTCATGTGCTTGCAGAATAATATTGTGCAGTATCAAACTAGATGTATTGCTTGGCCTTTTGGAATCTTGGGTTTCTGATAGCTTTGTCTTCTTTCTTAAGAAGCCCTAAATTGCAAACTTTTGTTTAAAAAAACAACTCTTTAAAGCGATAATGTCAAGTCTGACAGGCACCAAATAAACCAGTGTAGATTATACTGCATGGCAGACACCAGAAATAATGTATATGCAAGTATGTCTGACCACACTGTTAATATCACCATTTCCTCAGCTGGGCTACCAATCAGCAGCAAACCCAGAGTGATGATTACAGCTGGTTACATAGTAGAAAACCTAACTGGTGAATTTAAAAATCTGAAACCTGAGTTTTATTCACTATTCTTAGTGGATTCTTAATATATTATTTGCAAATATTCAGGCAGTTGCTGGGTATACATGAAAATACTCACAAATCCTGACATTTCCACTTGTCTTAGCACACAAGTGCTTGTCTAAATATTGGGAGCAGGACTTCGTTATTTTCTAGTCATTATTCCCCTGTTTAAAAAAGTTCCAGCCATCCAATTGGAGTGGAAACAACCCCATGTGACCACAATATAGGAATTGCCAAAGGGAACAGTTTGCAAATAGCCTGAAGTCTGAGAAGCATTTGTCTAAAGCTCCCCAACACGTTCTCATGGCGCTAAAAGAAAATGTGGGTTGATTCTTGAACAATCTGAACAGAAAAAATAAACTTTAATAAGTTTATTAAAGCTTGGTTTCTTGCAGTGTGAGTAGAGTACATGGATTTTTTGCAGGGAGTGGTGGAAACCCCATTGTTTGGGTCATCTGAAACTGCTGTAAACTGTGCACAGCATTGGAGAGCACACTGGAGGGAACTATCTTGCAAAGATATGCATAGATGACCTAACAGGTCTGTTCCATCTCTAATCATTCTGGCTCAGTCTACTGTATGTTCGTGTCACGCTGCTCCTCTGCTCCATTTCCAAGAGCAGGAAGAGTGCTGACATTTTGGTGTTTCAACACCCTGCCTACTCACAAAACTGATGTACGCAGAGGGAGTGACAGACAGTGTAAGGGTGGTGCCATCTGCAGAAACCCATCCTGGACATCAGCCAAACCAGAGCTCAGTGTCTGAGTCACACAGCAGAGGAATTGGTGGTTTCACTGAATTGTGTGTCCTGGATTTATAGGTCTCAAACTTTCCTGTCTTGGGGGCAATTGCAAATAAAAAATAGGCCTGGATTTGTTTTTTTCAGCCCAGGAAGGCAGGGAGAAGGTACATGGAGCCCCTGCCAATGCCTGTGAGCAGCCATGCTGGGGGAGCCAGAATGCTTTGCTTGCACTCCAAAACATGAGAGTTACAAGCACATGGCTGCATAACAGCTGGTGGCTGGTACTGTGGCCAGCATATGGCTGCACTTCTGAAAAGGAGTGTCAGTTCTAAGCACCAGGAAGTACTGCGCCTGCCTCTGCCTCTGGCGTTACCCCTGGCTTCTCCTCATGCTCTTCTACCACCTGGCTCTGGCTGGCAGAGCTACAAGAAAGCCTCACATATACTGGGTAGATAAGTTCTTGGCATGTCTTCTCATCCACCTCTGTGTTAATGTGGAGATAAATATAGGGTGACCAAATGTCCCGATTTTATAGGGACAGTCTCAATTTTTGGGTCTTTTTCTTATATAGGCTCCTATTACCCCCCCACCCCCGTACTGATTTTTCAAACTTGCTGTCTGGTCACTCTAGATAAATATCACCCACTGGACAGAAGCTCTGCCTCTAAAGTTCACTCCATGCAGACCAGCAGCGTGGGTGTTAAGTACTAGCAGGAGCTCTGCTTTAGCTTCACTTAGGTTCTCTCAGACCAGCAGATATTTGAATAAAGAATGCAACCTTTACAGGCTGATTGAATTAAGCCTTCAGCTTAATTAGTGGAACAATTATTCAGTAGGGGAGATAGTACATTGTTCAAAGTGTTGTGTGGGGAACGTACACACCCAGCCCATTCACAGTAACAAGCCGAGTGCAGATACCAATGCTGCTGAAAAGGCTGATCCAATGCCGGCCGCTAGTCCAGAGTGCGTCAGTGTTCTTGTGCAACCCAGCTTCCATTACGGATGAATGAGGGTGTGTGTGTGTGGTGGGGAATTCTAAAGCCCAGCTGCTATGTTCACCTCACTAGCTGCTTGTGAGGGAACAGATCATTATTTATATGACGCTAACACTTAGGAGTCCCAGACATGGATGATGGCCCCATTTTGCTAGTTGCTGAACAAACACAGAACCACTGTACGGTCCCTGCCTAGGAATGCTGGCAAGATTAGACTGGGTTTTAACTTTTAAGTCCTCTAACAGAATAGGACTTCAATAGCTTTCTGAGCTTCAATATCCCTAATTTATCTAGCTCTGAAGGTCTGACTTCAGCTTGAGGTTGACAGGTGCAGGAAGCATAAAGTCTGTACATTTCAGCCTTAAATGTACATCAAAATCCTGGCTCCAACCCCCCAACATTTACAAGCTCCTGTTCAGATTTTGCAACTATCTCTATGGTTTTGTTTTAATAGTCATGTGGTGCAGTGGATAGAGTATTAGAATTGGAGGTAGGAGGTCTGGGTCTATTCCTGACTTTGCCATTAACTCATTGTGTGAACTTTGATAAATCACTTCAAAACTCTGTGCCTCCGTTTCCCAATCTGTAAAATATGGCTAAAGGTTTTATCTGTTGTAGAATGCTTGGAGATCTACAGCTGAACAGTGCTGTATACGAGCCAAGTATTACTTAGGTGAGGTTCACTCTCATGGCGGTAAGTAGAATATAGACACTGCACACCCAGCAAACATGGGGCCAAATAGCAGTGTCGACAGTGAGACATGGCTTATGCAAGTTGAGTAGTGTCCTACACTCTTAAGCCCCCAGCCAGGGGTCCCCAGTGTGGTGCCTGCGGGCGCCATGGCATCTGCCGGGGTGTCTAAGTGCTCCCACGTACTGGCCAGTGGACAAGCATCCGCTAAATCCTGCCGACAAGCTGCATCATCCAGCAGCGTCACTGCCGAAATGCCGCCAATTTTTGGTGGTATTTCGGCGGCGATGCCTGTGGATGATGCTACTTGTTGGCGGCATTTCGGTGGCAACACCTATTGACGTTGCCACTTGTCGGTGGAATTTCGGCGAATGCTCGTCTGCCGCCACGGTCCTTCGTGGCTCGTCGTCTGGCGCCTGCCAGACAAAAAAGTTTGGGAACCACTGCCCCAGGCTATATACCCTATACAGCTCTCTACACACAAGCAGTGCCTCCCATGGCTGCGCAGCTATCTTTAGCAGAGTAATGTCCCTCTGCCTCCCCACTGCTGAGGCCTTTAAGTGCTGTGTGTAGCTACATGTGTACTGTCTGTACTCTACCCAATGCCATATGTGTAGACGTAGCATATGATTGTTTCTGCCATAAAGAGCTTCCAATCTTTGTGCTCTGTTCTTGCACAGCACCTAGCACAATGGAGTTCTGGTCCACGAATGGGTCTCCTAAACACTATCACAATACAAATCATAACTGCATAATTGATTATTATTATTATAATAGGCTCTGAAACGTACCACGGCTAACAGTGGGGGTGTTTGAAATCTAGATCCAAGTTTTGCAGCAGGAGTTCATCTCTGCTTTTTGACCTAGAGAATAGCTAGGGATTTAGCCATTTTGTAAACATTTTTTAAATCTTTTATCTAGGAGCACTTTAGTACATTCATTTCATACATGGTTTTATACTGATTTTTCATTGTTGTGCTCACTTTGTATGTCTTTAGCCATTCAGGACCAGACTTTGATCTCAGGCACATAATTATGTCCTTCATTTTGTCTTAAGGTACTTAAGAACGTTTGAAACAGAAAGCATATGAGGGCAGTCCCATTCACATCAGTGGAAATATTCATGTGCTTAAATTATGCACACATTTAAGTACTTGTTGAACTGCTCCTAAATCTGAAATAACACTGCTGATCTACAAGGCACTCCTTTGCATTAATACTTGGTGTAAATGAGAGCAGAAACTGACCTTAATCTGAATTTGTTTTATTGGAAGCATCTCAGATACTCTGGTAGATAGGCACTGCCCTGTATCAGTGTAATTAATGAGGATGATTTGCAGTTTCCCATGTGCTGTATTTTTGAAGATTTACCCTAGAATATTGCCGATGTAGCAGAAGTTGCACAAAGTACCATATCCCCATGGCATAATACGTGAGCACTTCTCAGAGGCAGTAAATGTTCTGGCTTAATCAAAAAGATCACATTTCTTTCTATTACACTGCCTGGAGAAGCTAGAATAACTTTTAACCAAGGAATACATTAGTTTAAATCTTAAATTTCAAAACTAAACTACTCAAAGACTTGCAGATGTAAATCAGATGTCCCCTATTACATCTAATCTCTCTTTTCTGCTAACTCAAATTTGTGCATGAATTTTAGTGCTCTTGATAGTAACTATACTAGATGGAGGCAGAGGGCAGGCAGCTACAAGAGCTACACTCCCACACAGCTTTGACAGTGCACCTCAGTCTCAACAGGCTAACGCATTGGTTGTTTCAGTAGTCGTCTTCTCTCACAAGAGACTATTGCCTGGCAAATTATTCCTAGCACATTCTCTATTCAATTGATGTCTTCCCTTTTCTTGCGCTTGCAACTTATTCATAAACAGACTTAGATATTTATGAGGATGGTTGTTGGTTGAAATTGGTCAGCTAACACTTTATGTGAACACATGTCAGCTGGTGGGCTCTTCACGAATTATTCACGGCAACTCTAGGCAATTTGCTGCTTGCTTGTTATCAGTGGGGTGAGACTGACTACACTGAAATGGAGATGCTAATTCTCCCTTACCTCAGACAGTTGTGAAGCTTCATTAATTGATCTTTGGAAAGAGCTTTGAAGAGAGACATGCAAAATAATATGATGCAGACTAAATATTATGATTCATTTTAATAAATTGAAATAACTGAGGCAGCACAAGGCTGGGAGTCAAGAGACCTGGACTCTGTGCCCAACTTTGCCACTGACCTACTGTGGGACTTTGGGCAAGTCAGTTCACCTCTGTGCCTCTGTTTCCCTCCCACACTTTAGTTGTTTTATCTATTGAGTTTGTAACTCTTCAGTGCAGGGACTATGTTTGTATAGTGCCTAGTACAACGAGATCCCAATGCACCACTATTGATGCATATTCCCAGGGCTCCCAGATCACTGGATTGGAGACTTCAGCCAGATCTGAATTCGAATCTCCAGAGATGAAACCTTAGCAAAGGCACCTATAGCACCACTCACCTTTTATTTAGGTCCATCTGTCAATTTGCCCAGGAGTGTCTGTCTGGAACACCACATCGGCTTTGTGACCATGTGCACTAGTTCCATTCTAGAATGCCATGGATTTCAGTGGAATGTTTGTATCGCAAGTAGTTCTAGGGAACTGGTTAATATACACATATTGCTGGGCTCAGTAAAGGGATAACTGAGTGGAATTTAATGACCTGTGATGATCTAATGGTGCCTTCCAGCCTTAAATTCTACAGATATAATTTTTTTAGGTGATCTAGCTTTCCCAGAGCTATAAAAATATATATATATATTGATATTTAGAAACCTCTTGTCTACTGCCTAGTTTGACATTTTCCTTAACAGAAGAGTTGTGGCCTCTGTGTGTGTGTGTGTGTATATATACACCTAACCATTTTGCTGTCATAATGTGGAATATGCCATTACATCCACACACATGGTGGGCAAGATCCTTAGCTGGTGTAAATTGACTTAGGTCCATTCAAATCAATGGAGCTGCAGCAAATTACACCAGTTGATGAAGTAACCCACTGAATTTCCCAGTTCTATGATGGGTGGCGTCAGATCCTGAGTCTCTGTTTGTTTCCTTGCCGTAAATCCTAATAAAGGTCATAGTTTTAGAGGAGCCTCCTCTTTGTGTGTGCACAAAATTTCCATGTTTACTTATTTGCTTGTGCAAAATCTTTATTTCTCTACAGTAACCAGTTAGTTAGGTGTGCAACTACTTGACTGTACTCAGGTTGTTGTATACATGAGTACTTAGGTGACCCATATTTTCACATTAGAAATTGAGACAGTTTATGATTATATATTTTAGTGTAGCTGGGTGAACCCCTGCTCCTGCCCTGAAGGGTTAAAAACAGCCCTGGGAGGGGGCTGTGGCTGGAGAAAGCAGCTTTTAGGCTGGGCTGATTGGCGGAAGTGGCTGCAACTGGTGCCATGCCCCAAACTGAGCAACAGGGCCTTATAAGAAGGCCAGGGAAGCTAGGAGCAAACAGTTTTTCACTGCCTGTAGAGGGAGAAGGGCCTGGCTTCAGGGAGCTAGAGACAGGGTACCTGAGTAGAGCAGGGCTGCGGAGCCCCAGCCTGGAAAGCCCCAGCCTGCGGCCTAGCATAAGGCCAAGAGGTACTGGGGGTTGCAGAGGGCAGGGGTATGCAAAGGCAGCAGGTCCAAACCCAACCTTGCCAGTGATGAGTGGCTGATACTGCAGTCTGCCCCAGGATGTGGGGGATAGATGATGACGGGTGGTAGCCTTATACTGAGGTGAGGTAGGGATTGTGGGTGGGGGCTTCCCTGGGAGGGGAGACCCTGAGAGAAAGGAGTTACTACCAAGGAGGTAGCACCCCAGATAAAGGGGCACTGGGTCCTGAGAGGGACACAGGGACCAGAGGACAGGTGGATCACTGGCCTGCAGAGGGCATCCAGAGCTGGAATGAGCTAATTCCCCAAACAGACCAGCAGGAGGCGCTGCAGGGATGAGTCCTCTCCTCTACATTTAGGGTAACAAAATGAAATACATTTTCTTTTATCAATGTGGGCTAATGGCATTGCTACCACCTTCTGGCTCAGTGATGAGCATATTTTGAGCTGGAGGATTTTCTTCCCCCCAGTAACTTAGTGTTCAGACTGAGTTAATCAAAAACAGTTAACAATTACATTAACGTCCATGAGGAGTGGAGTTAGCGCCTATACTCATTTGTTTTTTCTCTTATCTCCAAACACAGGTTATCCTACTGAGGGCTCTTTCTCTTGGCCTATCCTTGGTAAACGCAGAGCAAATTCTGTGCAGCACAGCAGTATGACCTGAACAAACATTTTGTAGTTATAGGAAGACAAAAATGTTTTGAGTGATGAAATGAAAAAAATAATGGGACATTTCAGGTGCTCTGAAAGAATTTCCAGGTACATTAGATCATAATATGAAACGTTTCAACTTTCCTGATATAACTAGGACATATGGTCTCTTTAATAATTATCTGGTTTGGAGTGAAAAATGTTGATTTTTGTCCATGCATAAAAAGGAAGATCTTGGATATTCTAGTATTAGCATCTGTGACCAAAAACACATTTGTATTCACACTCTACACACTATTGTAATAATTTTTGTGCAAAATATGCCTTGTGAGGTATCATTTAAAAACTAAAAACACATTTATCATCAATATTCTAATGTAATGTATATATGAAATCTATATTAAGAGTGTGATAAATGAAAGGGGTGGGGGAGCTCCCTTTTATGGACACCTAGTCAACCAGTTAGCTATAAAATCCCTCTTAGTAGCTGTTCTCTACTTGCCTCACCTATAAAGGGTTAAAAAGTCTCCCTGCATAGGTAAAAGGAAGGGAGTGGTCACCTGACCAAAAGAGCCAATGAGAAGGGTAGAACTTCTTAAAATTGAGGAAGAAACTTCCCCTTTGTCTGTCTGGTTGTTCTCGGGGAGAGGCAGACCGGGAGCAAATATGCTGTAAGAAGCCTGGGGCCAGGTATGAAAAATCATTGGTATCATACCTAGAAACTACTTATTTAAAATCCTAGCTATGTAAGTAGGTCAGGAAATGTCTAAGAAGAC
Organism: Chelonoidis abingdonii; assembly: GCF_003597395.2. Lineage (NCBI taxonomy): Eukaryota > Metazoa > Chordata > Testudines > Testudinidae > Chelonoidis > Chelonoidis abingdonii. The sequence continues at coordinate 288,091,361 of NC_133770.1, forward strand.
GTGATTAGGTTGATCTCTTTTTATTTCTTTATGGCTTGTGAGATCCTCAGTGCTAACACCAAATGATTTTGTTTTGTTTGTAACCTTTAAGCTGGACCTCAAGAAAGTTTTTCTTGATGCTTAATCCTTGTAAGTGTTTTTTTTTAAATCTAGCAATAGTCTAAATTTCCAGTTGTATTTTCTTTTTGTTTTTAGTAACATTTACCTTTTTTAAGAACTGGATTGGATTTTGTGTCCTAAGAGGTTTGTGCACATGTTGTTTAATTAGCTAGTGGCAACAGCTGATCTTTTGTTTTCTTTCTTGGCTCGTGTGTGTGTGAAAGGACTTGAGGGTACCCCACAGGAAGGAATTCCCAAGTGCACCTTCCTAGGTTCTCGGAGGAGTTTTGCATTTGGGTGGTGGCAGCATCTACCCATCCAAGCTCAGAGAAAAACTGTAACCTTGGGAGTTTAATACAAACCTTGCAGGCCCTCACCTTCTGTACTCAAAGTGCCAGCATCTAACTTTGCTGCACCCAACCAAAAAGTTAAAACTAAGTTTTTCTCTTGACACTTTTTAATGTATCTTAGCCCATTTTCATTCCTATGGGAACTTGGTTTCTATCAAACCTGATAAAACTACAGACATCTTATGGTCAAAAAAATCAGACTTGGTAGTTACTGATTGTCAGCTAGTTTGTGTACAAAAATATTGCATTACATCTCACTAGAAAGCAACGTGATGCAACAGCCTCTGTGCAGATGGTAAGAGATGCATTTTGTGTCAATTTTTCTTCTTTCAGATTAAATTTGCAGTTAAACAAGATACTTTGCACCCTTTCAATTCACTGTGCAAAAATAACTGAACTCATCTGTTCATTTTACACAAAGATTTTTTTTTTCTTGAAACAATTAACCTTGTCAGTATCATGATGCAGGAACCCCAACTTTCATGCCCATCAAAACAAACAGGTCAACAATCTTGTTTCTAGTCTGCAATGAACCCTAAAATTTCATAATTTTCAAAGCATTTCTCAGGCATTAAATAATGAATGCTCACACCAACAACTCAGACCATGTAGTTTATCTTCATTTTGCAAGTAGGAGAAACAAGGCATAGCGACGTGAAGTGATGTACTCAGGGCCTAGGACTGAGAATTCAGAACGAAGATTGGAATTCAAGAGCTCCTTGCTCCCAATGCTGTGTTCTGACCATTATATCTGTGTTTTACACACTGCCTTTCCACAGCCCACTTTGTAACAGAGAATTAATCTCATGGACCAGGCCTTTCTCAGCTCCCTTACATTCCCCATGGCTATCTCTGCATGGGACCCAGGAAGTTTTCATGGACCACTGCTGGTTGATGGACCATACATGATACTAGGCGGTACCTCTCCAGTATTGAAATACATCCAGCATGACGACATCATATGAAATATATCTGCTGTATTATCCAGCCAATTGAAGTTGCATTGAAATGAATTATGTTAGTCTTATGATTGGGAAATTGAAAAATAAATAAAAATAACACATTTCTTAAAGGACAGAGGAAACCTTGAAGAGATTGAATGAACTAATTTAGACCCCATCATTTTTTATGTATAGTTGAGATTGTTTTCTAACATAAACTACTTTGCATTTATCAACATTGAATTTCATCTGCCATTTTGTTGCCTCATCACTCAGATTTGTGAGATCCCTTTGTAACTCCTGGCAGTCTGCTTTAGACTTAACTATCCTTAATTTTGTATCGTCTGCAAATTTTACCACTTCACTGTTTACCCCTTTGTCCAGATCATTTACATTTAAAATGTCTGGTCTTGACATCCCTATTTTGGCTTCAGGATTCTTTGGATGACAGAAGACCTAGTGGAGACTAGTGACATCACAAAACATCAAAGGTCTGAAATCTGAGCAAGTGGGAAGGGATTTTTAGTCAAACTCTTTAAACCCTTTGTCTTGTTTTGTTAACACCTTGGGGAAAAATTATTCTCTTGTGTGAAAGAGTCAGTGCCCTACCTTTTCAACTCAGAAACATCTCACGCTCTAGCCCCAGAAGGAGTTCTCCAGCAAACCTCCAGAAGACAAAATAACAGAACAAGCCTCCCATAATCTTTTTTTTACAAGCTTTTCCTTATCAAGAAGCAAAAACGGACATAAATGCCGTTCATTCATGGGACCTGCTTTACAGGCAAATAAAAAGCCAGGACTCTGTGTCTTCCCCATTCTTCCCAGTCCCGCCTCCTTTGGGGGTAGTGATGCATGTCCACAAGAAGCAATCATTAGAACTTCCCTGGGTGCAGGAGCTGAAACTGTGTCTGGCCCTTATGGGGGATTTGCAAGTGTGGAGACACTGCACCCTCTCTGCCACTGTGTACATGTGTAAGGCTTAGCACAATCTGTGACTTAGACAGTAGCTAATGCTGGTTTATGGATAAGCCTATGTTTGTCATGGAGGTCATGGAAGTTGGAATCCGTGACTTCCAGAGACCTCCATGACATTTTCTGCTTAGGCCCCTGGGGCTGTGGAAGTCTGGAGCTGGCAGCCAGCAGGGTCCTGGCAGGGTTACAGCGACAGGCGACAGCAGCAACAGGGGGCCCCCTAAAAGGTTCCAGAGTCATGTGACAGCTTCCTGAGGGGGGCCTCCTGTTTTCTCTTTGGCCTGGTCTGCACTGGGGGGAGAGGGGTGTCAATGTAAGATACACAACTTCAGCTACAGGAATGTCGTAGCTGAAGTCGACATATCTTATTTCGACTTATCTCCCATTCTCACGGCATGGGATCGATGGCCACGGCTCCCCCATCGACTCCGCTACTGCCGCTCGCTCTGGTGGAATTCTGGAGTTGACGGGGAGCATGTTCGGGGACTGATATATCGCTTCTAGATGAGACTTGATATAGTGATCCCCGATAAATTGATTGCTACCCGCCAATCCGGCGGGTAGTCTGGATGTACCCTTTGGGAAATATGGTGACCTTGCAGCTCCCAGGTGCCGTGGGTGGAAGCCCTCCTCCCTGCCCCCCCCCCCCGCAGCTGCCACAGGTGGAAGGGGAACCCCACAGCTACCAGCCACCACAGTGGTGGGGGAAACCACGCAGCTGCAGCAGCAAAAGTCGCAGACAGGTCATGGCTTCATGAATTTTTGTTTATTGTCCGTGACCAGTCCATGACTTTTACTAAAAATATCTATGACAAAATCTTAGCCTTAGTTATGGACCGCACACTGCACTGGACAGTACCTCTCTAGTAAGGAAATAAATCCAGTGTGACTAGATCATGTGACATGTATCTAGTCCCATGGGCTAGCTGCTCAAGTGTCTACACTGCAGTCAGAGGTGTGACTGCAGCACATGTAGATATACTGGAGATAGCTTTGATCTAACTCGCTTGAATAACAACAGCAGTGAAACTATGGCAGCACAGGCTTTAAAACCCATAATAGAGCACAGGCCAAACCAAGACCAAGGCAAAAGCCTCAGTATACAATAAGATGACATATCCCAGAATAACAAAAATCCCCACAGTGCAGTACTTTAAGAGTTTTGTTTTCGGGGAGGGTTGTTAGCCACAATTTGCCCTTCCCCACATCCACAACACAAATAGGACCCATGATCTCGCATTCCCCTTGACTTCCAGCCTCTCTCATTTCCAGAGTGTCCAGCGGACAGGCAAAACTCACTGTGCTTTTTAAAACACATAACTGTCAAGGGTTTTGGTCTGTATTGAGGTAGTTCATAGAGACCTCAGCCAGGGATCTGCTAGGTGCTATACAAACAAAACCAAAAAAGTCAGTCCCTGACCCAAAGAGCTTCCAACTAAATACAAGATGAAAGACAATAGGTGGCTAAAACCAAACAGAGGAGGTAGGTGGGTGGCAGGAGCACAAGGTACTTTGTACCAATTATTAGTTTCATACTGTTTTATTGCTTTGTATTGGCTGGTTTGTAACGAGGCGGTGTGGTCCCTTGCTGCCCCAGAGAGGGACAAGCCCCTCTGGACACAACAGTGGGTGGGGCCAGAGAGCTCTGCGCCCACCTCCCAGAGGATCAGATGCAGGACAGGAAGTAGAAAAGCATGGCCCCAGAGCTCACTCAAGGAGCAGCTGCTGGGGAGGCCAGATGCCTCCAGCCTAGCTCCTGGTTGGGAGACCCCAGCAACCGGCAGCGGATCCGAAGATTGGCATGCCCAACCAATGCCCGACGCTGACCAGAGCCCGAAGGAGCTGTCAAGACTACCCCTCACCAGTTACGCAGAGGAGCCGATGGTGCTCGACCCTCCCACCCCCCGGAGAACACCTTCCTGACCCAGATACCTGTAAAGGGGGAGATAGAAAGTGGCCTGGAGGCAGCCAATCCTTGTCTGGTTGTAGCACTGCCAGTGCCTATGTCAGTGTGTTGCAGTCAGGATCCCCACTGACTCAGCAGCAGCCTTCAGCCACTGCTAGGGCCCCCGGCTGGGGGGCAGCGGCTGAAGGCTGGGGGGCAGTGGAGTGGGTGACAGTCTCCCCATCTCCCAGACCCTTCTAAGCCAAGAGCCTAGACTTGATGTTAACCTGTCTTAGCTCAGCTCCTGCCTGAAGGCTTGAGCCGCTGACTCCTTGCCGCCCCCCCCTGACGCAGGGCCCGGGCCTGTCAATTATATAAACTGCTGCTCCACCCCTGCCTAAGGACCTGAGCCTTTGCCTCACTGTTGCCCGCCCTGAGCTAGGGCCTGGGCTTGGTAATTATAGGATTGTTGCTCAGGCCTGCCTGAGGGCCTGAGCCACCACCTCACTGGCACTCAACACCCATGATGGGGCATGACTAACTGTTTTGTGGTACTTCCCTGGTCACCCCAGTGAGAGACTCCGCTGACCGGACCAATTCCACGCCAGCAACGGTGAGGACATCACGAGGCGGTGTGGTCTCCTGCCACTCCAGAGAGGGATGAGCCCGGCTAAGCCCCTCTACATCATCCAATAAAAGATATTACCTTTCCTACCTTGTCTTTCTCTAATGTCCTGGGACCAACAAGGCTACAACCCTGCAATCGACATATTGGTTTGATTTTTTTTTTTTTAAGTAAGTCTGGGGCAAATTTCCATAGAGCTGAACTTTATTTGCAATAGCCGAGCCAGATCTGTAAAACAGGAATTGCAGCACTTAGTTCTAAAAGAGGAGAGAGAGCAAAATAATAGAACAAGCCCCTAACACTCACAGCAAACAGGAAATGGCAATAATTCTTGGCTGTAAGCCCAGCGTGATACTGTCAGAAACTCTGACATTATATGCCATACATGAGACTGGAAGGTAAGCTCAGAGTCACTTGCATCAGGGTTCCTGACAACTAGAGGGAAAGTGATGGCCATCAAAATTCTATGTCGAAGGAAGGACATGTTTTAAGGCATGCTGAGTTCAAATGATCATTGGATAAACAGAGTTGTAAGAAATTAGCATACTGCCTTTTGAACTGACAGAACAGACACCAGTTATGGTGAGGGGAATGAGAATCGCTCTTTTTCGTGTGTCACAGTTGACAGTGTTTGGTTTTGGGAACTGTTGGCATTTGTGACCTTTGCATTTCCTTAGAAAGCCGAAGGGCTTCACATAAAAAAATGGGAATCATGGCGCTAATATCTTGAATAGGTAAGTAAATCATCTATATGATGCTAGCAAATGACAAGCCGCAAACAGGATTCCTGATGTGTTGGCCATAGCTTGTATATGTTTGCCCTTATTTGACTGATCAGAAAGGGAATAGCAGGGATCCAAAACGTAAGTACTAAGAATGCTGTAGTTGGGCAGGTTAGTTCAAATGTGAGAGAAAAAAGGATGATACTTCAGTGAGAGCTAAACATTAGGTGACCAGCAGACTTTACTGGAGAGGACAGGTGAATTCAGCTTAATTCTCTGATATTAGCTAAAGAGCAATACAGGTTTTAATGTTGTGCTTAAGTGTAGAAAAACATACAGTAATGTCAGCTCCTAAAAGCAACATAGACCTTAAGCTTCAGCAAGAGTTGTCGTCTTCTTTAGTTTGTAAAATGAGAATTAACAGGCTTCTGTGCCGTATCTTTTGCACAAAAGTCAATCTCAGTTTTTGGAACCTCCAATATCCAAATCTCGTATCTGGTCCAGTATCCAAAGTTCATATTTCAGCCAACATTTGGTTTTACAAAGTTGCAATTATACAAAGATGTCAGATGTTCTGCTAGAGTTTTGTTAAACTGGAGCTTATCTGTAATGCACCATAAAGCAGTTTTCAGTGCTCTCTTATTTTTCTGAACTGTTGTTTAGAGCCAAGAGATTGTGGATCTTTCTTTCTACAAATTTTTGACCAAGTCTTCAGCTTGCTTAAACTGACAGGTACACCAATTCACACTCTGTATAGATCCATCCCACTACCTGGTAAGTGCTAGATTTAGTACAGGTGGTCTAGGAATGCCATGTAGCAAATTTGTGCTGGATTCTACTCTCAGTTCTTCCAGGGAAACTCCATTGACTTCACTCGAGTTGTTCCTGATTCATATTGGTGTCACACAGCAGAATCTCTGTGTAAGGACATACAACAGAATATTACAATTACTGAAACTCTAGTTTTGTGCAAGCCAAAATTTAAGAGGCCTGAAAACTTTATTTATGTAATTTTTATTTTCCTCTAGCCCCTTGGCAATAGTTGGTAGCAGCTCCTGCCATAAGGACTAATGAATTTTGCACTGAATTTTGACTCCTGGCATTTAGGGCTTGATAAACTTTCTTTCCCTTTATCTGATAGATTCCCTTTCTGCTAATTGGTGTCAACATCATTCATGATCAGGGATGCAACACCATTAGTTTAAAGGCCCATTTGCTGGCTTGCCTTAAACCCTGAATAACTTGGAACTGTGGGCAGCTTACACATAAAAGTGGCAATAAACATCCCTTCCACTTTAAGCTACACAAACCTAGGAAAATTGAGAAAGAGTTAGTGTAGTGGCAACAAATAAAAGCTGCTTCCAGCAGGCTTGTCAGTTGCATAACTGGCACATGCAGTAGATGAGACCCTGTTAAATGTGTTACTTAGCAAAAGTGAGAGATTCCTCCAGATTCCCAAACCTACAAGCTACATCCTGCAGCCCTTCCTCAGGGAAATCTCCTATTGAAGGCAAGGGATGGGCGGCAGCTCCATGCCCTTACACAAACAGCAATATCTTTGTTAGGTATAATAACCACTTGATACTATTTGTACCTGTAAGAAGAGTCACTACATCCCTTCTTTCTTTTCCCATTATATGCAGTATAGAACTAAAATGACTGCAGTGTCTGCAGCATAGACAGACAGGAACACAAATGGGATGGGTAGGATGTAGCAGGAGACTGGCTAAGCGGCATTGAAGGTTTCATCTCTGTGTTGCTGGTTTAAATCCATCCTAGAATAATAGCAACTAAGAATTGCTAATATCTGCTCAATGTACCATGTGAAATGAATTGATGGTCTGTTTCCAGTGAATGGTTGTCCATGTGAAAAAGCCATCCTCATAACTCCCCTTTTGCTCATCTCAGGAGAGAGGCCAAGAGTTAAAAAATGGTCATGGACACAGCTACCTTCTCACTTTTAGGCTATTTCTACACTACAGCTGGGATCGACGCTCTGAGATTGATCCACTGGCAGTCGATTTAGCAGGTCTACTGAAGACCTGCCAAATCGACAGCAGATCGCTCTTCAGTCGACCCCTGTACTCTACCCCAATGAGAAGAGTAAGGTAAGTCGATGGGAGAAACTCTCCTGTCGATCTCCCGTGATGTAGACCATCCCGTGATGTAAACTCAACCTAAGGTATGTCAACTCCAGCTACATTATTCACATAGCTGGAGTTGCGTAGTGTAGGTCGACTTACTGTAGTAGTGTAGACAGAGCCTTAAAGATGGTCCCTCACGGTCACATTGGTTGGACAACGGGGGAAGGTTACACTGATATGTCATGTCTATTGGGTGGAGTGAGGACTTCAATCTGGAAGGCTGCCGGCATGGCACGTTTGATACAACTTCTTCACTATCAAATGTTTTATATGAATTATGAGAACAGCGTGGCGTGGGTTTAAAGAGCACAGCAGTGCCTCCTGGTGGCACTCCAGAACTTTCAGTCTTTAAATGGGTATAGCAGCACAGGATGGGACACTCTTCAGGAGGGTCTTGTTGGCAGAGCTGGACAGACTAAATATAGAATTTGAGATGGTTGGCCCCGGACTATTGGTGCTTACTGTGCTGCACACACGGACTTGTGAATTGTTTATCTGAAAAATTTAAAAGGTTAATCTATTGCATTCTTATACTCACCTCACCGGTGTCAGACTGAGAATAGGTGTATAGATAAACAACGTTTCATATAAAGGGGAATGACAGCCTATTTGAGGCCTGACAATTATCTTCTTAAAGCTGAAGGTAAATCCTGAGTGCATCGTCTTTAGGAAATTGCTTATATATCCCAGGGATACTATATTAGTTTTAGCATCTTTTTATTCTATTTTATATAGGGTCTCATACTGCCCTCATCACTGTAATAATAATGGAGTAAATCCTTATATAACCTGGTAGTTATGTTCCTAGAAAACCATGTCATATATAAACATGTTATATAAACTGAAGAATAAATGGGAAAAATAGGGTTACATTCCCAGACATGACAAAGTTTGACATGTTGGAGGCATGGGAGGGGGTGCAGGGTGTGAGCTCTGGGAGGGAGTTTGGGTGTGGGAGGGTGCTCAGGACAGGGGGCTGGGGCATGGGAGCGGGCTTGGGGTGCCAGATTCGGTGGTTGCTCACCTCAGGCGGCTCCCCACAAAGTGGCTGCCTGTGCTTGCTGTTGCTGGCAGAGGCACTGCCCCCATCCATCCCTGAGCGTTGACTGCAGGAGTGGCACCTGCAGGCGGAGGCAGCATACAGAGCTGCCTAGCCCACCTCCACCTCCTCCAGGAACAGCAGCCATGGGGAGCCACCTGAGGTGAGTTCCTCTCCTGGATCTGGCACTCTGAGCCCCCTCCCCAAACCCTCTACCCTGAGCACCCCCCAACACCCAAACTTCCTCCCAGGAGCATGCTATATAAAAATGGGTCACTAAAGGAAAACCCCATTATGTCAAAAACACTCTGTATAAATGTGCGTTATATAAGGATTTATTTACTGTTCCTTACTCTCATATAGCACCTTGCATCAGCAGATCTCAAAGCACTTTATAAGGGAGATCAGCATCGTTATCCCGATTTTACAGATGAGGAATCTGAGAACTGAGAGGGAAATGACCTGCCCAAGGTCACCCAATAAGCCAGTAGCTGAGCTGGGAAGAGTACTCAGGTTTCCTGAGACCCTGTGCAGTGCTCTATCCACTAGGCCATACTTTTAAGTAGAGATGTGTCCAGATCTTGAGCCTCCCAGAGATTCAGGAAAGTCCTGTGCAGGATTTGGTTCATCCCATAACAGTCTACACAGGTGCCAGCTACAAAGTTCAGATTCAGAGGTCCAACACACCAATGATTGGGGATTCAGATCTGAGTCTTTGATCCATAATAGAGAGAACCAGCTGTGAAATTTGGATTCTGATTCCCCACACTCCAGAGTTCAGGGTTGTTCTGACCTGAGGCTTTGGATTGGCCCGTGGTATAAACAGGCATCAGCTGCAGAATAAAAGTCTGGGTCTGGATTTTCATCCTCCCCTCGTCCTCGGCACTCTGGCAAACTCAGATGTGGTCAGATCTGGGGAGCATGCTGCAGGCTCATTTCCACTTTTAAGGAGTAAGATCTAAGCATGTTGGCAATTCCCCATTTAAGGTCTATTCCACCTTTGCATGAGGCCTGTGATTGTGATCGCAATAATCAAGAGATATTACCACTCCATCCCACTGTAAACTCCAGGGCTGGCCTGCGAGTGACTGTGAGTAGAGTTGGTCAACTGTACAGTTTCATTTGGGTCATTTTCTTTTTTGAAATGTGAAGCAATATTGGCCGAGGTGATTCCCTTCACCTCCACAGGCAGAGCAGGTGAAAAGTGCTCTCATTTTCAGGAGCACTTTGAGCTGAAATTGATGTTCCTGACAAAGCAGTGGTGACAGCAAACAGCAAATTGCCTGTCTCCTGAAATACAGCAGGTACCTATTCCATCTAAAGCTGCCTCACAGCTCACTGAGCATTAGCGTTAGTGCAGTTAGAATCTCTTTGTTGCCTACTGAAGCCTAAAATGTGATGGTAGTGAGCTATGATACCTCGGATGTTAGGACAGTACAACATCCTCAGAATCTAGGTATTGGGTGTCCTAGGGGGAAGAGACAGGGTAAGGACAAGCATGTAAGCAACTGAAACCTTACTGGATATCTGCTAAGAAATCCTTTTGCCTTCTGCATTTGGCTCAGAGTTAAGAACACGAGTCAAATGCGGAAACAACCTTTAATTACCATGACCATCTTATCCTGAGACAAGATGGGAGATTTGATTCAGGTTCTAATATCATCCTATGCTGGGAGCTGCTCAGTTTTCACAAGCTAAAGTGCTGGGCCGAGTCAGTCCTGCCTGGGACGCTGAGGAACACTAGGTGTTGTAATTGTTGATTCAGGAGGTAGCATTCACCCACAGGGGCGGCTCCAGGCCCCAGCACGCCAAGCGCATGCTGCGGGGGATGCTCCGCAGGTCACCAGGAGGGCGGCAGGCAGGGTGCCTTCGGCAGCACGCCTGCAGTACATCCACCAGAGCCACAGGAACGGTGAGCAGCAGAGCGCCCCCCGTGGCATGACGCCGTGCTTGGGTGGCGAAATGTCTAGAGCCGCCCCTGCTCACCCGTCTTCTCCTCGTCAGGGTTGAACTACTACCCTAGCATGGGGTTAAGTAGCAACAGGCTGCTAAGAATGCTGGCTTTTGGATGAGATGTAAAATGGAGGTTCTGATCACTTCTGAGCACAGCACTTCTTGAAACTGTCATACAACAAGGGTAAAGAATCACAGGAACGGTCTTTCCCCACCTTAACATTGATCAAGGACCTTCATTAGAATTCTTCTGAAGCATTAGATGTAGGCTATTGCCAGATATTATTATGACAGTAGTGTCCTCATCAGAAAAACACTGGCACCTTTGTTACAATAGCCGGCTCACAAGGGAAAGGCTTGAATGTGTGCTGGAAGTTTATATTGCTGCTGACCTGTTGTAAGGACAAGTAAAAGATTTCTCTCCCATCAGCTGCCATCCTGGTGTCTTTCACAAGCACCGCATACACTAAACAGTTAAATAAAATGTTGCAATTTGTTGATGGGAAAACAGAAACACTTTTGGCCATATGGCAAACTTGTACCATTGTGAGTTAGGGCGTATGAGCTCCCTGATGAGCAACTGTATGCAAGACACTCGCATCATTTGCTATTACCTACATGAATAGACACGAACAGAAAGTCTGAACTTCGAAACGATAACACATCAATAAATGAAGCTGCTTTTTTCACCTCTGACACAGGGTCGGTGCTTCCATTTAGGCGACCTAGGCAATTGCCTAGGGCACCAGGATTATTGGGGGGCGGCATTTTGCTGGGGGGGGCGGCAGGCATGCCTGTGGTAGCTCCACCGGAGCCGTGGGACCAGTGGACCCTCCGCAGAAACGCCTGCGGGAGGTCCACCGGAGCCGCGGGAGCAGCGCGCAGGGAGGTGGCGAAATGACCTTGTGCCTAGGACGCCAAAAACACTGGCGCCGGTCCTGCTTTGACATGAATTGTCTTGTATACTACACAATGATCAGAATTTGCATTGCTAGTGGGAAAATAAGGGCCTGTTTGACCTTCTATAGCAGCAGGGTCTGTGTTTGTGGACTGATGAAAATCATTAGTCTAGAAAGTTACTCCAAGTGTCAGAAATCGGCTTATGGTCTGTATATTGCATTGCCTCACAGGTGCCACACCTGAATGCTCAATATACACAGTACATAGGGATGGTTTCCCTAACAACTCTCTTTAATACTGAAAATTGCTGAAATTATCTTCATGGAGTCTGGCAGGGGGTGGGGGGAGTGAGGGTGAGGGGACCACATGCATGGACTTAATGCAAATTCTTAGTGTACATTTAAAACAAAATGTAAGTGTTAGTCCTTTGTGCAGAGGCTGGGGGTGCAGGATCTGGGTGGGGTGGGGCCGGGGATGAGGGGGTAGGGGTGCAGGAGGGGGGTCCTGGTTTGAAGGGGGCTCAGGGCTAGGGCAAGGGATTGGGGCATGGGGTTGGGGCACGGGCTTACCTTCAGCTGCTCTCAGTCAGCAGTGCAGTCGGGGTGCAGAGGCAGGCTACCTGCCTGTCCTGGCACTGCAGACCGTGCTGCACCCTGGAAGCGACCAGCAGCTGGTCTGGCTCCTAGGTGGAGGCGCACAAGCGGCTCTGTGCGGCTCTCGCCTGCAGGCTTGGCACCCCTCTCCCCCGCTACCATTGGTCGGGAACCATTGGCCGCTGCTCGGGGCAGGGGCAGCATGCAGAGCCCCGTGGCCCCCTGCCTACTAGCCAGACCTGCTGCTGGCCGCTTCTGGGGCACAGTGCGGTGTCAGAACAGATAGGGACAACTAGTTTTTACTGGCTGGCCTCCAGGGTCCCTGGGTGCTGAGCAAGGTGACCTAGTGCCTTGCATTTCACGACCTAGTGTTGGGTCGTGACCCAAATTTTGTAGATCACTGACTTACATGAACCATCCTGCATAAAATATATCTTAGTTATGCCATATTTATAACATAATTTTTCTATGAAGAATTTGGGGTGTAGTGTCACAACAAGCATCACTTTATTTATTTTGCATGTTTACAAAAAGAGAGAAAGAACATTACCTATTGTCCATGAACCTATTTTCATCATATCTGGTTTACATAATTAATGAGCTAATGACACCTGTTCAGCCATCCATTATTTTATCAATTACACAAGATACCTGTAACCAAGTAATGGTGACAGAGATCTGTTAGAGTAATTTCTGATAAAACTAAAAGCATCTCTCAACAGATTGTTATTTTATTAACCTCAGGAAAAAAAACACCAGCTGCATATCAGTTACATGTGGTCCCTTTCTGGCTACCCGGACACATTTCCCTAAGAATCAGAGGTTAGGGTAGAAGGACACAATCCATTATTTAATAACAGATTATGGTCCTGCTAAAATTAAGCTTATAAATAACACACTAGGGTCAGCTAACATTCACAGTAAAACCAGAGTGGATAATTGAGTACAGGCTTACTATGATTATAGACATTCATTAGTCCAAAAGAAAACAGTCTTTAACATTAGAGTTTAGCCAGCAATTTTGGCAAACACAGAAAAATTTCTGGTATATTTGGCCAAGAAGTGATAAGAGTTTAACATAGAAAAATTATAAAGATTAATATATAGAAACAGTATAAATCTAAGGTAGTAGATTCTGGCCCCATCTCCATCCCTGGTGTAATAAACTCTTTGATACTCACATCCAGCCCTCCCAGCATAGGGGGCACTTCAGGGTCTTCATTGAGCACACTGAACTGGAACAATCCTGGGCTGGCAGAACAGTCCTTGAGGCTCCTGTTCTAACTTGCTCTTGGGAATGAACCAACCCCAGACAGTCCCCAGAAAGCCATGTATGCCCCTTCCCCATCAGATGGGCTAAGCGGAGCTCCAGCCCATCTGAGGAGCTGGTCCGTGATCTGTATCCTTGCATGTGGTATTATTTTGCTTTAAAACAACCAGATTTTCATACTAATGACCTATTCCTCAGCTGTAAATTGGTACAGCTCTACTGGAGTCAGAGGAACAAAGCCAATTTACAGCAGATCAGGAGCTGGTCCACTGTCTATATGACACACTGCTAAGAAGTTGAGCAGAGCTTAGCCTTGGGACCTGGCACCAAGATACAGTGATAACTGATGCACCAAAATAGATTAGGCAGACTGGTCTATCCAGATACTAACTGGGACGGGAAGTATTTTCCATCTCAGCTAATTAGGACTTTTTCCTTTTGGTTGTGTTCTATATAGGTAGGTTCGTATAGTGCCTTCATCAGCACAGCATCTCAGCACCTTCCAGTCATGCATCAAGTGACATGACTAACATCTGTTATGTGTAAACCTCCAAATCAGGTTCCATACACTCTTCTTCACTTCTCCACAGCAGATGGAGATCACTTGCTGATTACCTGTTCTGTTAATTCCTTCTGGGGCACCTGGCACTGGCCACTGTCGGAAGATAGGATACTGGGCTAGATGGACCCTTGGTCTGACCCAGTAGGGCCATTCTTATGTTCTAAATGTGCACAGCACAATGTCAGCGGAAGAGCTTCTACCACTGACATCATTTCTGCAAAAGGCAGAATGTTATGTCGATGGGAGAGCTCTCTCCTGTTGATATAGAGTGGCTTCACCAGATACGCTGCAGCGGCTGTATCTGTAGACATGCCCTCAGAGAGACAAGGTGGGTGAGGCAATATCTTTTATTGAACCAACTTCTGATGATGAAAGAGACAAATATGCAAACTACACAGAGCTCTTCTTTGGTCTGGGAAAGTTACTCAGTGTCACAACTTGATACAAGTGTGGAACAGATTGTTTAGAATAAGTAGTTAACACATTCTGAGACCATTCAAGGTGAAATGGCCCAATAACACCTGTGCAGTCATAGGTCAAAAAGGAAAGGGATTAGTAGATTACAGATGGTGTGTTTTATCACTGGATTTATGGCTTATTACAACAAACTCCATATCACCCATGGGGGGACACTATTCACAGGACATTCACTCCATCTCTGTCCTCTCAATCCTCATCCCCAAGGAAACCTGCACAACACCTTCAAAAGACAAGTCTGGGAACTGCATGTCATAAATTTAAAATCATGGTCTTAATAAAGGCACTGGATTTATGGCTTATTACAACAATCTGTTACCCACCATCTCCCTTTTTCTGTCCTAAGACTGCACAGCTGTTAGTTGTCCAATTCATCTTGAATGGTCTCTTAAAATATATGTTAACTACTTATGCTAATCAATCTTGTATTTAGCTGTGGCACCTTTCCCAGACCTGAAGAAGAGCTCTGTGGTAGCTCAAAAGATAGTTTCTTTCACCAGATGAAGTTAGTCCAAAGAAAAATATTACCTAACCCATCTTCTCATTCTTTTTAAATGACAAATCTGAGGAACTGTCACAGATTGAGGTATCAGTTGAGGAGGTTTGGGGATAAATTGAGCAATAATAAGTCACCAGACCAGATGGTATTCACTCAGGGGTTCTGAAGGAACTCAAATATGACATTGCAGATCTACTAACTGTGGTATAAAACCTATTGCTTAAATCAGCCTCTGTACTAGATGATTGGGTGTTAGTTGTTAAAAATAGGTTCTAGAGGAGATCCTGGTAATTTCAGACTGGTAAACCTAACTTCATTACTAGGCAAATTGGTTGAAACTATAGTAAAAAACACAATTGTCAGACCCATAGATAAAGGGAAGAGCCAACATGGCTTTTGTAAAGGAAAATCATGCTTCATCAATTTATTAGAATTCTTTGAGGGTTTCAACTGGCATGTGGACAAGAGTGATCCAGTGGATATTATGTACTAGGATTTTGAGAAGGCCTTGGACAAGTTCCCACACCAAAGGCTTTTAAACAAAATGAGCAGTCATGGAGTAAGAGGGAAGATCCTCTCATGGATCAGTAACTAGATAAAAGATAGGGAAACAATTGGTAGGAATAAATGGTCAGTTTTCACAGTGGAGAGTGGTAAATAGTGTGGCTCCCCCAGGGATCTTTACTGGGACCTATGCTGTTCAACATATTCATAAATAATCTGGAAAAAGAAGTAAGTAGTAAAGTCTTCAAACTTTGACACAATACAAAATTACTCAAGATAGTCAAATCCAAAACCGACTGCACATTGGACAACATAATCCCAACTAAACACACAAAACAATGAGGTCTAAATTAGTTGTTACTACTCAAGAAAGCAATCTTGGAATGCTCATTGACAGTTCTCTGAAAACATCTGCTCATTCTGTAATACAGTCAAAAATCTAACAGAATGTTTGGAATCATTGGAAAAGAGATAGATAAGACAGAAAATATAGAACAGCCATAATGGGTCAGCCCAAAGGTCCATCTAGCCAGCATTCTGTCTTCCAACAGTGGCCAATGCCAGGTGCCCCAGAAGGAGTGAACAGAACAGGAAATCATCAAGTGGTCCATTCCCAGTTTCTGGCAAAGAGAAGGGTTGCATCCCTGCCCATCCTGGCTAATAGCCATTGATGGACCTGTCCTTCATGAAAGATAGTCAGGGCTGCAACCCCATGCTCTGGGTGTCCCTACGCCTATGACTAACAGAAGCTGGGAATGGATGACAGGCAATGGATCATTCAATAATTGTCCTGTTCTGTTAATTCCCTCTGAAGCATCTGGCATTGACCACTGTTGGAAGACAGGATACTGGGTAGATGGGTCATTGGGCTGGATGGATGTTCTTATGTTCTGGATGACTGAGTTCCTTGGGCATTTATTGATTGGAAAAGGCACATGAGCAAATCTGAAACTACTATAGCTCATCTCAGTTGATTGGACTCTTCCAGTTGGTATGCGTACTTCCACCTTTTCATGTTCTCTATATGTATAAATATCTCCTGTCTGTGTGTTCCATTCTATGCATCCAAAGAAGTGAGCTGTAGCCCACAAAAGCTTATTCTGAAATAAATTTGTTAGTCTCTAAGGTGCCACAAGAACTCCTGTTCTTTTTGCGGATACAGACTAACACGGCTGCTACTCTGAAATCTGAAACTACTGTTTCTGATTTTCCTATTTAATGGTTTTACTTTGAACAACTGCACAATAAAAAAGGGAGATTGGAGAGAATATACGTTTGAGCCCATATAACGCATGGACATCTCTAACAGTTTTCATATTGTTAGGGAATATGAATGCAGAATAGGAAAAGTGAAAGAGACCTCACTTGGAAAGCAGAAGAGACATTCTGGAGAATCAATGGCCTTCACCCTTTACACAGTTCCCTCTAGCCCTCTGATTCTTCTGTGGGCAAAACCTCAGTTAATCTCAATGAGAGGTCTGCCTGTGCAACAGCTACAGGACTAGGCTCACTGAGTAGTGCAAGTGATAGTTCTTTGCCTTTACATAATGCCCTTTATCTAACACTGTCAAAATGCTTAGCAAAAGGTGGGTATTATTGTCCTGATTTTGCAGATGGGCAGGCAGAGGCACAGAACTGACCTGCTAACATCTGCAGAGTACATTAATGACAGACCAGGGAACACTTTTATGTCTCTTGAGTCCAAGTCCCCCATTTCATCTTTTGGACAATGCTACTTCTTATACACACTGAGTCTCCTTGGCAAAGCCTTTGGGTCACAAACACGACACACCTTCTTTAACTAATAGCTTTTGTAAGTCTGAGGTTAATATCTTTACCAAGTGTTATTTAGGAGTCCTGAAGTCCTGTGGAAGAGGACCGCTACTGGTATTTACTCTACCATGATGTGTCTGATTGACTGCACAATTCTGGTCACCTGTGTTTATGAAAGATGAATTCATGCTGGACCAGATGCAGAAGTGGGCTACTAGGATGATCAGTGGCATGGAGAGCCTACCATGCTAGAGGAGACTAAAGGGCTTGTCTAGTCTAGCTTAGCAAATTTACATCAGCTGACCTACTATTTCTATAATAGGGTATAAATCAGGAGTAGCTCCATTGAAGTCAATGGTGTTAAATCTGTGTAAATGAGTGGTGAATCAAGCCAATGAAATATTGTCAGTATTATATGAACTAAAAATACAACGACTCAGTGTTGTTTACTGAGAGCTTATAGGACAGCTATTCTCCTCAGGGCTGGTCACATGCTAGCCTAGGGAAACAAACAAGGAATTCAGGATTTGGTGGAAGAAAATATGTCCCTGGTAGTGATAGAAGGCCTGAATCTCACTTATACTAAGGCCCCTTACACGACACTGGTAGTGGAGATCATACTTACTATATGCTCCTTTTAAGCCCCTGTGCACTGCAGTGGGGAATTCAGGGTAGAATCTCGCAACCTCCCCTCTCTGCTGCCTTCCCACCTCACTGGTATATTGCTCTTAGGTGGATGTGGGACAGAGAAAGCAACATTATTGCTCCTTAGTTGCTATGCTTACCAGAATACAATCCGCTTATCTCCCTTTTACAATCCAGGGAGAATCTTCACTCCCTGGGATATTCCCAATGTCTCTCTACCAGTCAACATTTGGGGCCAAGCTTTTCTACCAGTGAGCTAGTTTTGCAGCTAACACTAAACAAAAGTCACAGTTTTATTGCAGCCAGCCATTAAACAACTTTAAAATGAGATCTGTAGCAACATATTTGCACTGGCTGCAACTATTTAAATGCAAATATATTTAGCACCCTCTGTTCTAGCTACCAGTCATTTGAACTGCCAGAACTTTTGTCTCTGCCTTTAAATACCTTATTTCTCTTTTGGGAGCTTCATGCCTTTTTAAAAAATATAATGTTTGAGCCCCTCAAAGCAGCATTTCCAATTCAGCGAAATGGCTCTGCAAATGTATTTCCTTCAGACTGGCCTCATACTTCTACACAACTTAGATGCCTGCAAGTCGATTGAAATGCATCCTAGAATACTCAAGAAGTTAATAGAGGAGGTAGCTGAGCCTTTAGCTATTATCTTTGGAAAGTCATGGGAGATAGGAGAAATTCCAGAAGACTGGAAAAGGGCAAATATAGTGCCCATCTATAAACAGGGAAATAAAAACAACCCAGGAAACTACAGACCAGTTAGTTTAACTTCTGTGCCAGGGAAGATAATGGAGCAAGTAATTAAGAAAAATCATCTGCAAACACTTGGAAGGTGTTGTAACCAGCATGGATTTTAAAGAACAAATCATGTCAAACCAATCTGATAGCTTTCTTTGATAGGATAACGAGTCTTGTGGATAAGGGAGAAGCGGTGGATGTGGTTATACCTAGACTTTAGTAAGGCATTTGATACGGGTCTCGCATGATATCCTTATCGATAAACTAGGCAAATACAATTTAGATGGGGCTACTATAAGGTGGGTGCATAACTGGCTGGATAACCGTACTCAGAGAGTAGTTATTAATGGCTCCCAATCCTGCTGGAAAGGTATAACAAGTGGGGTTCCGCAGGGGTCTGTTTGGGACCGGCTCTGTTCAATATCTTCATCAACTGACTTAGATGTTGGCATAGAAAGTACGCTTATTAAGTTTGCGGACGATACCAAACTGGGAGGATTGCAACTGCTTTGGAGGACAGGTCAAAATTCAAAATGATCTGGACAAATTGGAGAAATGGTCTGAGGTAAACGGATGAAGTTCAATAAAGACAAATGCAAAGTGCTCCACTTAGGAAGGAACAATCAGTTTCACACATACAGAATGGAAGAGACTGTCTAGGAAGGAGTATGGCAGAAAGATCATAGTGGACCACAAGCTAAATATGAGTCAACAGTGTGATACTGTTGCAAAAAAAGCAAACGTGATTCTGGGATGCATTAACAGGTGTGTTGTAAACAAGACACGAGAAGTCATTCTTCCGCTCTACTCTGCACTGGTTAGGCCTCAACTGGAGTATTGTGTCCAGTTCTGGGCACCGCATTTCAAGAAAGATGTGGAGAAATTGGAGAGGGTCCAGAGAAGAGCAACAAGAATGATTAACGGTCTTGAGAACATGACCCCTATGAAGGAAGGCTGAAAGAATTGGGTTTATTTAGTTTGGAAAAGAGAAGACTGAGAGGGGACATGATAGCAGTTTTCAGGTATCTAAAAGGGTGTCATCAGGAGGAGGGAAAAAACTTGTTTACCTTAGTCTCTAATGATAGAACAAGAAGCAATGGGCTTAAACTGCAGCAAGGGAGATTTAGGTTGGACATTAGGAAAAAGTTCCTAATTGTCAGGCTGGTTGGACAGTGGAATAAATTGCCTAGGGGGGTTGTGGAATCTCCATCTCTGGAAATATTTAAGAGTAGGTTAGATAAATGTCTATCAGGGATGGTCTAGACAGTATTTGGTCCTGCCATGAGGGCAGGGGTCTGGACTTGATGACCTCTCGAGGTCCCTTCCAGTCCTAGAGTCTATGAATCTATGAATCACAGGTTGCAAATGGAGCATGGCACTATACATAGCATTTGTATATGAGCCTGGGATTATTAAATGCATTTGTCTCTCCAGCAACCTTTTTGCCTCTAGGAACTTACACATTTGTTTAAATATTACACCTGGACATATATGAATACCTTCTCCATACAGTCTTTCCATTGAAAACATCCAGGACCCACTCAAGTTACTTGACCCCTTTGATGTTGACAAAGGGTGTGCCTACACTGCAATTAGACTCCCCTGGCTGGCCCATGCCAGCTGACTTGGGCTCATGCTAAGGGGCTGCTTAACGGTGGTGTAAACATGCGGACTTGGGCTGCAGCCTGAGCTTTGGGACCTTCCCACCTCGCAGAGTCCTAGGGTACAGGCTCCAGCCAGAGCCCAAACATCTACCCTGCAAACAGCCCCTTAGCCTGAGCCCTGCAAGCCAAAGTCAGCTTGCATGGGCCAGCGATGAGTTTTTAATTGCAGTAAAGACATACCCAAAGAGGTTGCACAGCAAGGCTGCAGATGTGGTAACACCATATCAGACTCATATAAAGGCAACCAGGGACCATTTCCATCAGCAGTGATACTACTAATCTTCCTGCTCGATATTGTCTTGAGCTGGGACATGGACAGTCAGGCCTACTGGTTGGAGCTGGAGTCAGCAGCCAGGAACAGTGCCAGTGGTTAGAGCCAAAGTCAGGAACCAAACAGGAGAGCAGAGCTGGAGCAGACTGAAGCAAGGCTGGGAACAAGACAGGAGCAGGGCAGGCATAGGAGAGATCACAGCTGCAGGCACATGCATTGAGCAGCCAGAGATTAGTTGTTGCTGTGAGGTTTAAGAGCAGGCTTCCTGACTTCCTTGGCCAATCAGGCAGTCTTGCTGTGGCTCAGCTATGCCCATAGGCTGCCTGGAGCCTGGGCAGGCACAGTTGCAAGTCCTCATTCCTGACAGATATCCCAACCCGTGCAATCATAGAATCATAGAATATCAGGGTTGGAAGGGACCTCAGGCGGTCATCTAGTCCAACCGTCTACTCAGAGCAGGACCAATTCCCAAATAAATCATCCCAGCCAGGGCTTTGTCAAGCCTGACCTTAAAAACCTCTAGGGAAGGAGATTCTACCACCTCCCTAGGTAACCCATTTCAATGCTTCCCCACCCTCCTAGTGAAAAAGTTTTTCCTAACTTCCAACCTAAACCTCCCCCACTGCAACTTGAGACCATTACTCCTTGTTCTGTCATCGTGGGGGCCAAAGCGACACAGTACTTGCCAATAAGGTCTTACAATGTCGAATAAGGGAATGATCACGTCCCTCAATCTGCTGGCAATTCCCACTTATACAGCCCAAAAATCGTTGTTACCCTTCCTTGGCAACAAGGCACACCTGTTTGACTGCATATCCAGTCTTTCCTCATAAGTCACGTGCTTCAACCCCCTAATCATTTTGTTGCCCTCATGCGTGCGACTTCCAATTCCATTTTTCCACATCCTTGTCAGTGTGGGGGCCACTCGCTGACACAGTACTTGCCAGATAAGGTCCTTACCAATGTCGAATAGTGAGGGAATGGCTCACCGTCCCTCAATCTGCTGGACAATGTTTCCGCACGTTATACAGCCCAAAATGCTGTTACCCTTCTTGGCAACAAGGGCACACCTGTTTGACCATCATATCCCCAGCTTCTCGTCCACTGTAACCCCTAGGTCCTTTTCTGCAGAACTGCTTCCTAACCATTCAGTCCCTAGTCTGTAAGAGTGAATGGGATTCTTCCGTCCTAAGTGCAGGACTCTGTACTTGTCCTTGTTGAACCTCATCAGATTTCTTTTGGCCCGATCCTCTAATTTGTCTAGGTTCCTCTGTATCCTATCCCTACCCTCCAAAATATCTACCACGCCTCCCAGTTTAGTGTCATCTGCAAACTTGCTGAGGGTGCAGTCTACGCCATCCTCCAGATCATTAATGAAGATATTAAACAAAACCGGCCCCAGGACCAACCCTTGGGGCACTTTGCTTGAAATTGGCTGCCAACTAGACATGGAGCCATTGATCATTACCCGCTGAGCCTGACCATCTAGCCAGCTTTCTATCCACCTTATAGTCCATTCATCCAGCCCGTGCATCTTTAACTTGCCAGCAAGAACGCTGTGGGAGACCATGTCAAAAACTTTGCTAAAGCCAAGGAATAACACATCCACTACTTTCCCCTCATCCACAGAGCCAGTTATCTTGTCATAGAAGGCAATAGGTTGGTCAGGCATGACTTGCCGTTGGTGAATCCAAGCTTACTGTTCCTGATCACTTTTCTTTCTTCTAAATGCTTCAGAATTGAATCCTTGAGGACCTGCTCCATGATTTTTCCAGGGACTGAGGTGAGGCTGACTGTTCTGTAGTTCCCCAGATCCTCCTTCTTCCCTTTTTTAAAGATGTGCACTGCATTAGCCTTTTCCCAGTGCCTTTTATTTCATAACTTGGTTTTTAACACTTTTTGCCTATTTTATTTCAACTTCAAGGCAGCCGTTGTGAAAACTAAAACATATTTTGGGCTTATAAAGTGCCATTCATCAGAGAATCTCAGATTGCTTTTTAGACACTAAATAGGACCCACCTCCCCCACATAATGTGGGTATTAACCCTATTTTACCGAAAAGGAGACTAAGGCACTTAGTGTCAATGGCAGATAAGGGAAGAGAACCCAGGAGATGTAAAAGTCTATCACACTCCTTAGACAGGCAGTGTTTGAGCAATAGACTTTAAGACACATTGTCTGGGTTTTATGACACAGCAATGAGTCAAGAAAACTCGGAAAATCTTTAAGGTTAAGTTAACATGCAAAACTCGTTCACTCACTTTTCTATAGAGGAGCTCATTTCCGCTCACTAGTTCCAATGCTGGTAGAATACCAGGACGAATCCTCAGCCCTCTTATTTAATTCTCACACCAGGCACTATACAAGCAAGAGGGTTACTCACAAAGATTAAGTGTGGGAGTCATAAGATAATACAGGCGCTCGGCTAAATTAGTATTGGCCAGTGTACAGAACCAGTTCTTACGAGAGCTGCCACATTAACATTAACCTAAGTCAGTTTTCCATTGACTAGGAGGTGCCTTTCCAATTTTCTGGTACACTATTCCTTTGGCTAACAGTATGTGCCCCAGGGCCTATTTATACTTGCATCTGGAGCATCCTTTGACTCCTTGCTGTATTTGCAAAAATATCAGATACGGATCACTAATCACAGAGCCTGTCCTGTGTCTGAATTATTTAATACAAAATATGCAGTGTTTTGAATTATTTAATACACCATGTGAAAGGTTCTCTGTGATACACATGCAGAGATTATTAAGAGCCCTCACTAACTGGGTCTTATTTGCCAGAACCCAATAGCCACCTGGAACCAATAACCATCCCCTTATGTCTTATAGTGATAGATTTAAGGAGCTCAATTTGTGCAGCTTAACAAAGAGAAGGCTAAGGAATGACTTGATTATGGTTTATACGTATCTACATGGGGAACAAATATTTGATAATGGGCTCTTCAATCTAGCAAAAACATAAAGCAATCCAGTGGCTGGAAGTTGAAAGATAGACAAATTCAGATGGGAAATAAGACACATATTTTTAACGGTGAGGGTAACTGACTTTTGGAACAACTTACCAAGGGTTATGGTAGATTCTCCATCACCAGTCATTTTAAAATCAAGATGGGATGTTTTTTTAAAAGATCTGCTCTAGGGATTATTGTGGGGAAGTTCTATGGCCTGTGTTATACAGGAGGTCAGACTAGATAATCACAGTGGTCCCTTCTGGCCTTGGAATCTGATTGATTTTTAACATTAATCATTAAAAGTGTTGTTATAACTAGGACAGAATAGTCAACCCCACAAAAGGTCCAAAGAGTTCTGGTTTGGTACACATGGATATCCAAGAGTCAGGATGCTTATCTGGACCGTCTGATCCTCCTGAGTCTACAAAACTGGGCTGGAAATAGCATGGGAATAGGTTCTCTCTCAAAGTGTTTTGGTCTTTCCTGCTTCTAGATAGACTTGAACAGGGGTTGGCAACCTTTCACAAGTGATGTGCTGAGTCTTCATTTATTCACTTTAATTTAAAGTTTCGTGTGCCTGTAATACATTTAAATGTTTTTAGAAGGTCTCTTTCTAGAAGTCTATAATATATAACTAAACTATTGTTGTATGTAAAGTAAATAAGGTTTTAAAAATGTTTAAGAAGCTTCATTTAAAACTAAATTAAAATGCAGAGCCCCCCGGACCAGTGGCCAGGACCCAGGCAGTGTGAGTGCCACTGGAAATCAGCTTGCATGCTGCCTTTGGCACACGTGCCATAGGTTGCCTAGCCCTGGACTAGAAATACAAGGCCAGCTCTTGTAATAGAATAATTCTGCTTCCAGGGTCTTATCTCACTCCAATGAAGACAGGGGAAGGATTCCTATTGATTTCTTGGGAAGTTAGATCAATCTCCTGGTTGATGGGGTAATTCACTGTCATAAATAAATGGCCTGGTATAAAACACAACATGGAGATCGCACATTCCTGAAGGAATTTACATCTATGGCCTTAATCCTCAAAATACTCCAGCATGTGTGTATCTTTATTCTCATGAGTAAAGTCATGGACATGCTGTAGTGTTTGCAGGGTTGGTGCCTAGAAGCCAAGCACAGAAAGGGTTTCTTGCAGTGGGAGCAAGGCGGGAGAAAGAGGACTGGGGCACACCGTAACATGGAGCCCTCTGTGACTCTGCCCCAACCTTGGGCTGTGACCCTGCACTCTTCCCTGAGTCAAAGACCTACTCCCCAGTTAGAGAGGTGATGGCAGCCTACCCAGCAGTAGAGGCAGCAACATAGACACTCTTCTACTTCCAGGAGCATCAGGAATAGCAGTAGAGGGCCCTTTCACTCTTGGGGAGGCAGGAGTAGCAGGAGAGGGCCTCATAGTATTAGCCCAGCACTCAGAATGTGTGTGCCTGAGTTGGTTGGTGCACTCTTATTTTACTACACATGCAGTTCTTTACTAGGGCGGTATTGGCAGTGACCTTCAGGGTAGTTGGATTTGGAGTTAACGTGCCATTGAGAAGAATGTGACAAAGCAATTGTTTCAGGTTGGCTGCAGACTCAGGAAGTCACCCTTGCATCAGCTGTACTTTGATCACATTTTCAAACTTTTCTTCTCAACCAACCATGAGGACTAGAAATATTTTTTCTTTAAAAGAAAAGAGATTCTGATGTAATCACATGACTCCAGGAGCGGGGGCTTTAACACAGGCCTATAATGCCTTTGCCTTAACCTGTCTAAAACAATAGCCATGTCATTTCAAAATAAATTACAAACGGGCTAAAGGGAGCATTAGTATGTGGTTTTTAGCAAACTCATCAGAATGAAAGTGTTCATTTGTCCATTTGCCGTTTTTCTCTTCAAGATGGCCATAAACTTAAGATATAACAAACAGTAATTTTTGGAATTTTTTGTTATGTAGCTATGAATCATCTCAAGTAATATTTGGAGTTATTTTATTACATAGCTGTGAATCAACTCAGTTTGTCCTTTCAACATGTCTTCTGCTTCTACAAGGCTTTAATATCTGATTACTTTTCACCTCAGTGAGCCCTGATGGTTGGTATCCTTGATTTACAGATACTGCTGCAGCTGAGTGGATGTTAAGAGTTACATTTCTCTTCATTTGGATTAAAGTGCATGGTATATTGTAGCTCAGGTTCTATGCGCCAGCATGTACGTGTGTGTGTTTGTGGTCTATACCTCAACAAATGTCACCCGCGTACATTTACTGGCTTTCTTGGAGGGATTACATCTCTGTTGCCGCCAGCCGCAAAGCAGCATGCAACACACATTAATGATAATGGAGAGGATTCCTCATAACATGCTTGTGGTCTGTGAGTTTTGACTCCAAGGAAAGGAGGCAAGTTATGTTAAAGTAGCTCATGCAGGACTAGAGCTGAGAGAGTTTGAGATGTAGTTCTTCCATCCCAATTTCTTGTATTGTCACTGGCTTTGAGTGTCCCCAAGTTTGGCCCTTTCCTGTTACTGTGGCTCAGTTTTCTGTAGAATAGCTTTATCTTCAAACCTAGCCATCTCCTCATAACTTTTCTGGTATCTTGACTGCATGATACCAGGCTCTCTAGCCACTAGTTCAGATCCAAAATGCATCATAAAATCCATGGAACCAATATTATCCCTGGTGTAGCTCCACTTAAGTCAATGAAGTTACACCAGCAATAAATTTGGATGCTGGCTCTACTTTCAGATGACTCCTTTTATCCTTTTATCATTTTTTCCCCAAATCTTTTAAAAACCCAAACCAAAAAGTTTTACATCCTTTTCAAACCAGATGACAGGATCAAATCTCTTCATCCCTTTGCCTCTCTCTTGGCCGTTAGGGGGGAAAAAAAAAAAAGGTTGAGATCAAAATCCTTTTGTTTCTTTGTCACCCGTTCTCATCACGCCATTTCTTTGAAGCTATTTTTGCATTTTCTGAACTTAGAATTGTGTCCTTAAACTAACAAAGATTTTCAGTCAGTCACTTATGTTAATCCAGAGCCCACAATATCTACCATAAAATTATCTTTAGGACAATGTAGACTTTAAAAGAAAAACATAATGCAAAATAATTTTTAAATCATATTTTCCTCAAGCTCTGACTAATTTTCTTTATTGTCTGCTTCTTTGAAAAAAGTAATTTATTTTTATAGTCCACATTTTTCCTCCTGCTGTTCATCCTTTGAGGCACACAAATAATATAAGAACTAGATATCCATCTTCTTGCGCCATGTATCATGGCTCTTCAAGACTCTTCTTTGAATTACATGCATTGCTGCAAGGATTAAAAGGCTCTCAGTTCATATAATGTGGTCTTTTCAGTTAATTTAGGCACAGCTTGTATTGTTCATTAAGTGCGTTCAGTCTGAAGGCACCATCACAACAAAGAAAATGGCCACTCACCTCTATTTCACAGTTGTAAATTTCACATTCTGCTTCCCATTTCAGCACTGTTTGTTATCTATTGCAGTATTTCTTTCTCTGACAAGAAAAACATTTACAGCCAGACTCCAATATGCTTACTCACGTTTCATCATTACTTCTTCCACAAGTAATCCCATTGAAATCAACGAGACTACTCAAGGAATAAAGTGCTACTCAAGGGAGCAAGGGAGGCAAAATCTGGCTCTAAAATATTTGTATGTATCATCTTTTTAATCTGCTCAGCAAAGTTTTAAGAGCAAAAGTGCCCATAAAGTATTGCTCCCCTTCTGCCCACAGACATATGCTGCTGTTGCCAAGAAAATGTTTTTCCAATAAAATAAAATGTAAACCATGGAAAAGAAAAAACAAAAGAATCAGAATGAGGAAAAAATTAAGACAGAATCACTAATTTGAGTATCAACAATCTCCAAAATTCCCATTAAGCAATTATTTTGTTGAAAAGCTAGAAAAAACATTTGTGATGGGTGCTGTTCTGACCGCTTGATGGCACCTCCTTCTGGCTGTTCTGGGAATTAGCTCTGCCCAACCAACACTCCTTTCCACCGGTTGCTCTCCATCACTCTCTGTTACTCGCTCTACAGCCCCTCTCTCACTCCAGGAGCTGCAGCTTCCTCTGTGACTGGGTCCTCTGGCCAGTCACTAAGTGGTTTCCCCTTCCCAGGGGGAGTCCTTCAGAGTCTTTCTGCTCAAGCGACATCAGGTAGTGCTCCCACCCACTGCCATGACTCTGTCACTCTTTCAGTGACCTAGGCAGTCTTCTAATTCACTGCCCCAAATGACCACTTGGCAGTGGTTGGTCGGGAACCCTGGCTTACCCTCTACTTTGGGTTCCAGTCCAGGGCCTTAACCAAGGACTCAAGGTCTGCAGCTTCTCTAACCTTACTGCTCTCACCTTTGGATTACTTCCTAACTTGCTTCTACACATTCTAGCCAGACCCCTCTCTCATAGGGTCTACTAGGTCCTAGGGATTCTTAGCCATCCTTCCCTCTCTCTTCTCTCAGGGAGAGTGACTGCCATTTTTCACCCTGCAGCCCTCCTCTGTTGTCAGTCTCTTGGCTTTATGTAAGTGCCACCTGTTCCCTTACAGGTGATCTTGTTTCCAATTAGTGGCTCCACCCAGCCTAAATCCCTCCCCTGTTTGCCACCTAATGGTTGATTGGGCCTGCCTGGTCTAATTCAACCTTTTCAGGGCCAGTGTGAGGATACTGCCCCAACACAACATTCTTTTACAGTAACTTCCTAGCTGCCATTCATAACATAAGGGGGAAGAGGACAAAAGAGTCTTTGAGCTATGGGGACATTCAGGTTTTATTAGAGTTTCTACTAGAGGGAAATGCACCTTAAAATAAATATTATATATACACACATATGCTGAGAAACTGCTACTTTGTCTTTGTTCACTGGGTCCAGAAATATTTGAGTCACTGACAACAGCTGACAAGAGGATGAATGAAAATCCACTGGGGTCTCGTGGAATAGATGTTGAATGCCAGAATTGCAATGGTATACCTACGGGGGGCTCACTGCTTCAGGTCCCAGAGAACTGGCATGATGTGTTGGGACTACTGTGTCCTGGAAACCTGAGGTGATGACCAGTGGCTGCACAACTTCCAAATGAGGAAGCAGACCTTCATGAATTATGTCAGGAACATGAACCAACTCTCCAGCACCAGACCTAGACGACTCATTTTTGGAAATGCAAACCAGTACAGAGGCAGGTGGTGATTGCGTTTAGGAAGTTGGCAACACCTGACAGCTAATGGTCAATTCCCAACCACATCGGGGCTGGGAAGAGAACTGTCGGACTGGTGGTTGTACAGGTTTGCCATACTATCAATACTGTGAACTATATAATGCAAGTCATTGAAATTATAGCTGGATATCAGAGGATGGGGTTTCTGAAATCTGCAGGGGCCATCAACAGAACACACACATCCCAGTACTTTTGGCACCCAAAAGGTACTGGTGAATACGTGAACTGAAAAGGTCACAATTCTCTCATTCTCCTACGCTTAGTGGATCAGTTTATGAACACCAACATTAGACACACCAGCATGTTCAGGAGATCAGGATTGTGTTTGGGGGGGAAGAAAGGACTTTATTCCCCAGAAATGACATGACTCTGTACAGTGTTTCTGTGCCAACAGTTATTTTGTGGGATCCTGCATACCTGCTTCTAACATGGCTCATAAAGTCATATCCTGACATCACTGACCCAAGAAAAAGGGAATTCAACTACAGACTGAGCAGTTGCAGAATGGTAGTCGAGTGCGCCTTTGGGCAGCTGAAAGCTCATTGGAGATGCCCATGGGCCAGTCTGGATGCCAATCTGGCCAATGTGGTTCACATAATTGTGTAATGCTGTGCCTTGCACCACCCATGTGAGGCTAAAGAAGAATATTTGAGGAGTGAGTGGGCATAGGACAAATTTTGTTTGCAAACCTAGCAGCTGGATCCCACCCACATGCACACTGCTCTTGGTTCCTGGTGGACAAGGGAAATATTGTGATATTATTTGCTCAGACATTAAGGAACAGTGGGGATCCAAAAGGGACAGGGGACTCTACGGTGCTGCTGGAAAAGCTCAATAGATCATTGTGGCACAGTAGTGTTGCAACATACCTTGGCAGGTTTCAATCCCCAGCAGCCGGTGTTAATGTACCAACAGAAAGCAAACAGTTTTTTGAGGACCCCTTCACAAAGCTAACACCTTTAGTGGTGGTTGTGTGCTGTGGAGTTGTAAACGCAATTTAATGCCAGCATTGAACAATGTTTTTATTATGTTAACAGTGGTTTAAAGGTGCTTTATGGGAAGCACTTAATCATTGCTAAAGTACTTGAAAAACAGTTCAGTAAGGGGCTTCACAAATTCCATCTTCACGATCTGTTCTGCCACTGGAGGGCACAGCACTTATCAGCTGCTCTGCTTGAGTGCACTCAGGTTGCAAGTGGTGATGCTTGTTGTGGGTGGAGGATGAAGGGTCGTTAAAACATAGCCCTGTGGCAGAGATCATCACTGTTCATTTCTGAGTTTTGTTTCCTTTCTCTATATTGCCACTTGCATTATTTATGAAGGCATAACAATGTTTATGTACGCATCTCTTGTGTTCCGCATTCCGGTGCTGTGGACAGCAACAGTTATATCACAGCTTAGTTCAGTATCATGAACCCAGTGTGCTTGTTTCTTAAGATTAGAAAATTTATGGATGGAAAGGGGAGGAATGGGAGTGTGGGAGGGGCAGAGAATTCTTTGCATTTCTATCGCAACAAACAGCTAAAGAAATCACAGTTATGTGCTGTAAATCCTGCCGACCCATTCCCATTGTGTGGGCAATAGCCCATTGATCATACTCAAAAAGCAAGGTACACACACAATTTAAGTGAACAGTAATTTTTATTTAAAGAGAATTGAGGAACCCAGAACTAAAATGGTTCAACAGGGACTGGAAACAAAGGAAGAGTCAAATTCTCTGAGAAATGCACAAATTCCTTTTATCGGTGCCAAAGAGCAGGTCCTCCAGGGTCCTTTTCCATTTGTCTCTGCGTTGCTGCTCCTGTCCTCCTGGTTGAAGGGGTTCCCTCTCTCTCTTGCAAGAGGCAATTGGGTTCAAACTACAACATAGCAGATTTAGATTAAATCTCAAGAAAAACTTCCTAACTGGAAGTTGGACAATGGAACAGGCTGCCTAGGGATACCTCCTTCACTGGAGGTTTTCAAAAGGAGGCTGGATAGCCATCTGTTTTGGATGGTTTAGGCACAACAAATTCTGCATCTTGGCAGGGGCTTAAACTAGGTAATCCTTGTGATTCCTTCTAACCCTATGATTCTATCAGCCTTGGTATGCCCAGCCAAGTTAAAGACAAGGGTACCATTCTATTTCATTTCTCCTTTGATGGAACCTAAGAAATCCCCTTACATAATATAACTCTACTGCTGAAGGCCACAATATTGATATTTTTCAGCATCTCAGGAATGCAACCGTTACAGTCCCAGTCCTTCTCAGAAACCTTTTGCAGCCCACGAGGAAGGAGCTGAGTTTAATAGTGGTAAGAGAAGTACAGTATTTTATTAAAATGTTGTAATATTTACATTGCATATAGGAGCTGAGTAGGATGGAGTTCAATTTCCTTTCAGAGGCAGCGTTGCCAGTTACTTATTTGTTCTTTAAAGGCTGGCCATTGTTTGGAGAATATTACAGGTTTGAAGGTACCGGAATGGAAAAGAGAGGTATCTTTCCAGTCCTGTGAGGAGATCCAGCCACCTATGTCAGAGAGATGTTTCTGCTAATGGTGACCACTCTACATATTGTTGAGTGGGAGGGGTTTGGTGAGCTATGAAGGTGGACTAAGCACATTTGCCCTGCCATTAAATCTGAAGAACCAGCTTCAATACACCAAAATTTTGTTAAATTATGCTTACAGGACTGGGAGGCAATAAGAAAGGAAATGGGCTATGTTCTAAGCTGTTTGCAGTGTTGTAGCTGTGTTGGTCCCAGGATATTAGAGAGACCAGGTGGATGAGGTAATACTGTTTATTGGACCAACTGTATTCTAACTACGTATTCTAAGCTAACAGATGGAGCTCCTATGGAAGAAGAACAGAGAACCACAAAGAATGTCCACCCACCATCACTACATCACCAGAAAGTCTGGCCTCTGTGTTCAGTGAACAGCATTGAAAGGGACAGGGAAACAGACAGCAAGTGTATTTTCTTCCCTGACCTTTTGTATTGACACTACAAGCCTGTCACCTCTCCACTGATAAGGGATGTGACACTGTGTTTGTGCAGCCAACCGAGTGAGTGTTTCACCCTCCCCTGCTTCTTCCAGCTTCTGCTGATTGCATCCATGCATGGAGAGATCAGACACCAGGGACTAAGAAAGGTAATAAACACCTGAAATGGTCATGGGGAGAATGGATGGCTCTGACATTGCTTGGACAACCAAACTGTTCCCTTTTCCTTCACTGGATCTAGGCAGTCCCACACCCAAGCCAGCAACCACCCCCAGTCCTTCTGAACAGCTAATGTTCCTAAGGGGAAATAAAGTTGTGAGGTGTGGTGGGATGGGGGGTGAGGGATGATTTTGGGTCTTTGAACAACCTTAAATATCATACAACCATTCTTTCCCCACCTGGCCTTTTTCCAAACCTACCCCCTCCCTGATTTCTCACCTTTTCTCATGCCCCAGGGACTATTGCTGCCAAAGTGCTGGCTGAGAAATGCAAAGACATAGAGGCACATTGATGGCTTGTTAGTACATAACATAACATAAAAACAGCCGTACTGGGTCAGACCAAAGGTCCATCCTGTCCAGTATCCTGTCTACCGATGGTGACCAATGCCAGGTGCCCCAAAGGGAGTGAACTAACAGGTAATGATCAAGTGATCTCTCTCCTGCCATCCATCTCCACCCTCTGACAGAGGCTAGGGACACCATTCCATAATCTTTCTTATAGCTTCTGCTGCGTGAATTACAATGTTACATGGGATTTCAAGAAAATCGTTGATTTACAGCTGGGTATTGCTCAGGGACCATGTCAGGGTGAGGATGGGGGCTGGCTTCCCTGGAATAAGAGAGGATATTTCCAAGAAGTGTGTGTGTGGGTGAATTGCAATACTTGTCAGCCCCAGGTTCTGGTTGCCACTCTGGGTCTTTCTGGTTCAGGTGCAGAAGAAGCACATGCTCCTCTTCCTCTGGGTCTTCCTCACCGGTCCACACTGGCTTCTTGTCCTATCTCTCATCAGCATCCCATGATGTGATGAGGCTGGTGGGGTTGAGGCAGGGGCCATGAGTCACTTCAGGCGTCATACTCGCAGGTCTGGACAGCACCATGTCCAGTTCGTTGTAGCGGGACATATAGAAGATTCCTGCCATGAGTGTTTGTTTGGGTCCCTCTCCCTCCCGTAGCGGAGCCTCAGGTGCTTCATGTGCTCCTGGCACTGGATCAGAGTCCAGTGAATGTCACCTCCTCCACCAGCCTCCATGAAATCTCCCAGTACAGGTATATGTTCCTGCCACTCCAGACAAAGTTGTGGAGAACAGTGTACTCTGCCCACACATTGATCAGCACTTGGGTATGTCAGAGACCAGGTGGCAGCTCTTGATACCTGATCCAGAATCGCCTCCTTCAGCTCAATAGTGTCATGATCCACAGGCCTCGAACCAAGATCTGCAGGAGGAGCCATGCTCCAACCCTTCACTTGGCAGCGTGCTATCAACTGCTTGTCCTGGACCCATGAAGCCCAGTCCCAGTCTGATGTTCTGCCCTTGAGATCTTATTGGTGCAGTCCTAGAGTAGCTGATTGGCCTGCTGCTTAAGCCAGCAGCAGGAACAGGAAGCTGTCTGAACTGGGATCCACCCTGTCCCTGCTCCTGCTCTTCTGGGTTGACTTCTTGGCATCCCAACACAGCTTGACTCTTAGTATCTGGCTTATGGTTCTGATCTCCAGTTTGTCTCCTCTCTTGGACCCCCTGGTATCCTGACTCAGCCTGACTCTAGTTACCAACTTGTGGTTCTGATCTCAAACACTTGTGTCTCATGACTATGGATGCTGTCTCTGACCACTAGGTCTGACTGCCCACGACCTGGCCATGACAGCTTGTTGGGACCACAATAACCCTATGGGACCGGACCTGGTGCAAGAAGCATGGACCCAGCCCCACTGTCACAGCCACCAGAAGCATCAGAATCACATAAATAGGCCCTCTGCCTTCAGGCGGATAACCAAACACTGCAGGCAAAAGTTGAGCAACTGATGGGAAAAACCAGTGACTGCAGGAGCAAGTGAGGCAGCTTAGCACTGAGAATGCTGTGCTGTATACATCACCTGCAGTGCCTTGCCCCAAACAGGAGCCTGTGATACCCACGCCTGAATAGCTCGAGGGGAAACACTGGTGGTTCTGGGGCTTCATAAACCAATGCTGCCTGCTCCTCCTGTTCCCCAGAGTCTATGCCTCTTATCAGTCCAAGGTGACCATGGTAATTAGCCTGCTGATGGGAGACATGTTGGACTGGACCTCCCCACTGCTGGAAGGCCATAGCCTGGCTCTGTCAAACCGGGATGCCTTTCTCCAGTCAATATCAACTCTTTTCAATTACCTGCACCGAGTTTGAATAGCCGAGGTGGCCCTGAGGAGACTCTGGCAGAGGCAAGGCACAGTGACTTCTTATGCTGCACAGTTCTGCTGTCTCACAGTGTGGAATGAAGCAGCACAGCGGTACCAGTTCTGATGATGCTTGCAGAAAGAAATCAAAGACTAATTGGCCTGCAGAGAGATGCCTACGGGCCTAGATACTCTTGTGGACCTTGTCATACACATAGTTGACTGACTGTGAGAACAAAGAGATGAGAGAAGAGATTCCCTGCAGTCCCTCTACAACATACAGGGATCTTACTTTTTGTATTGCCCACCAAATGCATGCAAGTCAATTTGTCTCATCAGTGGTTGACTCTTGAAGAAAAAAGAACAATGCCATGAATCCCACCTGTACTTTTACTGGGGTGAACCTGGCCACATCGTCTCAGCCTGACCATTACGCATGCCAAGGAGACGGTGGGGGGAACTGGCCTGGTCCTTTAGATAAGAGAATTTCCAAGTATCCTAGTCCTCACTGAGACACACTCCAAGCCCCATCTACAGGTTGTCTATCCAAATGCACATCCTGGGGAGCCCCAGCAGATCCCCCTCCAACAGGCCCTCATTGATTCAAGAGCAACAGATAATTGAATGGATGCAGCTACAGCTCAAGTCCTGCAGATTCCTCTGTGACACAAGGCCATGCCAGACATGATTGATTTTTCCTCTGTCTTTGGGTCCAGTTGTGGATGAGACTGTTTCCCTGGAGGCCATTATTCAGGGACCAAAGAAATAATTCAATTTGGTGTAACCCATTCCCTACATTTTCCCATGATCCTTGGAGTCTCCTGGCTAACCATCCATGATCCCCCTCATTCACTGGTGAAAACAGAAGGTCACTTTTCCCTCAGAATTCTGCTGCTGGCATAGCCAAAGACCAGTAAGTATTGCACTCAGGCCCAAGGAGGTTCAAGTAGGTTTAGCCATGTGAATTGAAACACCTACTGAGAGAAGTATGGAACTCTCCCCATCCCCCACCAAGTATCTCAGCTATGCTGATATCTTTGAAAAGAAGAATGCAGAAAGCATCCCCCCACACTGGGAGCATGATTGCCCCATAGAACTCCACCCACAAGTGACAATACCGTTTGGACTGATATATGCAATGTCAGAGCCTGAACTGGTGTCCCCACGAGAATACCTCCAAGAGAACTTGGCCTGGGGGTTCATCTGTAGGTCAGCCTCATCAGCAGGTGTCCCAGTCCTTTTCATAAAAAAGAAGGATGGCAGCTTCTGCCTCTATGTTGATTACTGAGCCCTAAATCAAGTAATAATCTGGAACCATTACCCACCCACTACCCCTAATCCCTGAGTCGGACTGTCTAGGGGGCTGCCTGCATATTCACTAAACTGGATCTCCAGGGATCCTACAATCTTGTCTGTATCCAAGAAGGGGATGAATGGAAGACTGCCTCTCAAACCTGGTATGGCCTTTTTGAAAATTTAGTCATGCCAATTGGATTGAGTAATGCTCCAGAAATATTCCAGCACTTCATTAACAATGTGCTATGAGACTTGCCGATCCAGTTTGTAGTTATATACTTAGATGACATATTGATCTTCTCAGACAATCTGGACTAACAAACCACTCATGTCTTCACAGTCCTGGAGAGACAACACAGTCTTTATGCTAAACTTGAAAACTGTGCAATTGATCAGAGCTCAACCGAGTTCCTGGATACCATCCTGTCACTGGAAGGTCCAGGCTGTCTGCAACTGGACAGTCACCTGCAATGTGCGTGACCTCCAACTTTTTCTAAGCTTCGCAAACTTTTACTGGAGATTCATCTCAAATTTTTCAAAACAAGCCTAGCCCCTCACTACCCTACTCCAGAAGAATGCCCAGTTCCACTGGTCGCCTGGGGCCCAGCATGCATTCAAACAGCTAAAGCTTGCCTTCACCACTGTTCCAGTACTGGCCCACCAAGACATGACACAAGTTTTCACTGTGGAATTTAACAGCTCTAGCACAGTGATCAGGGCACTTCTTTTCCAGAGGCACACACGCAAGCAAATACTGTACCCCATTGCCTACTACTCAAGGAAGCTTACCCCTGCTGAGCAAAACTATGAGATCTTGGACAAAGACCACCTGACAATTAAAACTTCCTTTGAACAGTGGTGACATTACTTGGACAGGGCCCATCATCCAGTCCAAGTATTTGCTGATCACAAGAACTTGGTGTACCTGCATTGGGGCAAGCCCCTAAACCACCAACAGCTCCAGTGGCTCTATTCATCTCCTGGTTCAACTTAATCTTGACCTACCCTGTGGAACTTATCCCCAAGGTATGGCTGTGACCCACAAAGCCCCAGTCCGGAACCAGCCCACATTCTCAAGTCCCATAATGTCCTCAACCTCATCCACTGCTAGGTCCTCATTCCTTCTGCCTCTGTTTCTGGAATTCCACCCAATGAAATGGCCATTACTGACCAAGAACCACATCACACCTGGGAGGGGATCATGTTCATAAGGGATATCATCTATGTTCCCTCCAGACCTCTGAGAATGGCAGTTCTTCAACTGTGCCATGACTGCACCCTGCCAGGGCACTTGGGGCAATATAAAACCCAACAACTGAAATCCTGGTACTTCTGATTGCCCCATACGTGTCCCACAGTAGAGACCTTTGTTGCTTCCGGCCAGATGTGTGCCCATAAGAAGATCCCACACCAGAATCCCTATGGTCTTTTCCATCCTCTAGACCCCCCATCTCGGCCCTGGAAGGCCATTTCCTTGGACTGTATGGTGAAACTAACAGAATCCCGTGGTCTCACGACCATCCTGAGAGTGGTGCTTGGACGGATTTTGCTAGTGTTTTTTATGTAGCCTGTTGTAAAACTAGGCAAATACCTAGATGAATTGATGTACCTCCCTTGAAGACCTCTGCATATTCCCAGGGGTACGTGTACCCTGGTTGAGAACCACTGGTTTAGTGTATTGCTGATTGGTCCAAGTGTAATTGCAACATAGCAGTGTCCACACAGCAAGCTGGCGCATTATAGATTCACGTCCTGCATTGCCGTGCACTAACTTGCTATGTAGACAAGCCCTTAGACTCACAGAAATGAAGGAATGGAAGGGCC
This sequence comes from Chelonoidis abingdonii, assembly GCF_003597395.2. Classification (NCBI taxonomy): domain Eukaryota; kingdom Metazoa; phylum Chordata; order Testudines; family Testudinidae; genus Chelonoidis; species Chelonoidis abingdonii. Next base: position 288,128,658 of record NC_133770.1, read on the forward strand.
CCCAACAGGTTGTCTAGTCCACATCCGTGTCCTCTCCCTCTACCTCCAAGCTGAGGCAGAATTAGGAATATCTAGATCATCCCTGACAGGTGGTTGTCTAGCCAGTTCTTAAAAAACCTGGAATAGTGGAGATTCCACAACCTCCTTAGGTAACCTGTTCCAGTGCTTAACTAGCTTTCATAGGTAGAAAGTTTTTCCCAATATCTAACCTGAATCTCCCCTGCTGCAAACTAAACTGATTACTTCTTGTCCTCCTCTCAGTGGAAATGGAGAAGAGTGGATCATCATCCTCTTTGTAGCAACCCTTTACATATATGATGACTGTTATCAGGTCTCCCTCAATATTCTCTCCTCTAGATCCTTCATATGGAACGTGTGGTAACAGAAAACTAAGTAAAGATGCTTTTCAGAACTGTGATAGTAAGATGGATGAAGCTGAAAGAAAATCTATTGCAGATGGAGTTCAGTAAAAGTTTTTTTTTTTAACAGTTGTTCTTTACTTTCTCACTATGGGCTAATTGTAAACCCTTTACATTGGTAAACATTTACTCACATGAGTAGTCTCATAGAAGCCAGTGGGTAACTGCTTGCCAATGTAAAAGGTTTGCAATCTGGCCCCGTTTTATAGTACTGACAAGGTGTATAGTGGATGGGCAAAACTTTAGTCTTACTTCCTTCTGGTGACAGTCTCAAAGGTGTCCTCCATTGCATCTGAAGCTCAATATGTTGTTTGGTAATGTTTTGGGGGTGTAGTGAGGAGGTGTTGCCTCCCCCAGAGAGTGACAGGGAGGGACCACAACAAGCTCCCTGGTGAGCAGATGTAGGAAGTAGCCCAGGGAAACTAGATGGCAGTCTGGCTGAGTGTTGGCCTGACACTAGGTCAGTGTGCTGCGGGCGGACCCCCGTTGGCCCAGTGGCAAACTATTCCACCACTGTCAGAGCTCTGGGATGGGACACGTGAAGTTGGCCAGGCTTGTGTCCCCCTACTCCCTGCCACCTCACCCTTGGGGTGGCAGCACCTCCATCTTTGGCCAGGAGGCCTGTGGTACCCTCCTGCTCACCCCTGCCTGAGTCTATAGACTGTGGAGTGCTCACCTCTGGCTGAACCTATACACCAGTGGTGGGCAAACTTTTTGACCTGAGGGAGGACTGAGTATGGAAGGCTGTGCATCCCCAAAAAACCTGGCCCGTGCCCCCTATCTGCCCCCTCCCACTTCCTGCCCCCTGACTGCCCCCCTCAGAACTCCCCACCCATCCATCCCCCTCTTCTCCCTGTCCCCTGACTGTCTCGATCCCTATTCACACCCCTGCCCATTGATAGGCACCTCCAGACTCCCATGCCTATTCAACCCCACCTGTTCCCCATCTCCTTACCGCAGCCCCCAGAACTTCCACCCAACTGCCCCCTGCTCCCTGTCCCCTGACTGCCAGGACTCCCTGCCCCTTATCCAACCCCCCTGCTCCCCGCCCCCTTACCATGCCACTCAGAGCAGCATGTCTGGCAGCCGAGCCGCCCGGATGGAGCCAGCCATGCCGCTGCGCTGCCCTGCAGAAGCTCGCAACCCTGCTGCCCAGAATGCAGCACAGTGAGCTGAGGATGCGGAGGAGGGAGGAACAGCAGGGGAGGGGCCAGGAGCTAGCCTCCCCTAGCTCAAGGACCAGGCAGGATGGTCCCATGGGCTGGATGTGTCCCGCGGGCAGTAGTTTGCCCACCTCTGCTCTATACTGTGCTGGTGCTCAGCCTTATTTGAGGTTCATAGACTACTTAACTGCTCTGCCTTGATTGCAGGTCAGAGCCTACTAACTATTTGCTGCCCCACCCGGAGCAAGAGCCAGGGGCTCAGAGACTGCTGTACTGTTCTGCCCAGCCAGAGAGCAACAGTACTAGGTGCAGCTAATTCCCGCCTTTTGGCCTCCCTCAGAGAGTGACAGGGATGGCCATGCAGCTTACGGGGGATGTATACAACAGTCACTGTTAATGATGTTCTATGCTATACAGAAATACAATGAAAAAAAACCCACATCAGTATATTGATTTAAATCTTCCCTTGTAAACCAAAGAAACATTTTAAAATTCCATCAATGTAAAAAATCATTAATCTGGTTGTTTTATAGCCCTTCCCACCCCGCAATTCCCCTCCCCTCCATGATATGAGAAGCCAGATTCTAAATGCTCTCTCTTAACAGTACAAAATACAAAATTCTGTGATTGAAAAGCAACTCTAATATGGAAAATTAGGTTGTAAAACACTGCAACCTGCACACAGCAGAAACATTTTGAAGCTACAGTTTGGAACAGAAGGGATTAAGTGATAAATATTAAAAGTCGACCTAATAATAGCAATACATAATGATTCTGATGATTCCAAAATTAATTTTAGAAAGATATGCATTGCTGAAATATGCGACTGAAATATCACCCAGTGAGACTACAAAATAATTAATGATTAATCAATACTTAACTAAAGAGATTAAGCTCACGGGAAACAATTAATTGACGTTAAGTGAACTTTGACAACTTGTATTAAGCTCAGGCTCTAATTAACAGAAGGATTGTGTGCCCTCTAAATGGAGGGACATGCAAATTTTAGATGCTAACAAAGGCTGTGGGTCATATTCATCCTACAGATGTGTAGATACTACTGAGGAGTCTTTGATGGGGAAGTATACATCTCAGTTTTAAAGAAGAAACCAGTCTGTTTTTTACCTGCTCATCCAATACAGTAGTTGTTATTATGAATCTTAGATCTGATATTAAATCCAGCTACCTGGAGAAACAAATACAGTGAAGAACCACAGTGGAATGAGAGGCATGTAATTCACTATGAAAGAGGGGAAATGCAATACGATTGTTTTGATTAGCCCTTTGAGAATGACTCAAAGAACGAGACTTGAGCCAATGTGAACAGATCAGTTCAGTCCACACAGAGGCTCTGATGCAGGAGACATAACATAGAAGGTGCAACCCAGGGATGAATTAGGGGAACAAAGATGGCTTTAAGCTACTTTTGCATGCTCCCTGGATTCTGGGCTACTCCATGAGCTTGAACAGCTTCTAAATTTAGACAGAGCTGAGCCCAATCCAGGCTGATAATGTGTTCCTCTGCAGCCCAGAAACCTCTAACACTACGTACTGTGGGGCTGCTCTCTGTTACCTTCTGCACACCCCCTACATTGAGACCTGCAAGAGGGGCAGCATAAGGGTGTATATGGAAGCACTATGCTATTCCTGCACTGGGGCCCGTTATGGTGCATTTAGGCCCCTTATAGTCTGCTAGAGTGACATATAGGGGCCAGAATGGGGTATCAAAACTATCCCACAGGTTTAGCTCATCTTAGCAGGTTCTATCTTTAGGTGGGGCTAGTGTCTCTCACTAAGATGTATCCCTTGCTGTCCATTGTCACTGTTTGCTGCATGTGGACGAGTGGGATGCAACTAAGATTAGAGTAGATATAATAACAAGATTACTCTGGCTAGTTAATTGCTCCACCTCTGGTGTTCAGATCCAAAGGAGGAGTGGCCTGAGGGTGATCCAAATCCATGTTTGTTCCCTGAATGATAACTGAGTAGCTCATAAGCACTGGGTTATGAAGACTGCCAAATATAAATGTGACAAGCTACCTGAATGGAACATGGGCAACTGCTGTGGCTGCACAGAGGACACGTGTTCCTTCATTTTGCGGGGACTGGATCAGTTTGAAATGAAAGATGGACCTGAACTGGAACTTCAGTTCTGGATGCCTATGAATTTTAGACTTAAATTTGCAGCTGGACATGAACTTGTGCAAACTGCCTGCCTGGGATTCTCTCTAGAATGAGTCAAACCAGGACTCTGACCAGGAACACCCCTAAACATTTGGTTCATATCCCGGTCCAAATTCCACTGCTAGGGCCCAGCTTTAAATTTGAATGCCCCTTTTAAAACAGGCCCAGGACATGCAAGGGAGTCACCCCTTAGTATTATTTAAATCACAGTAGCAGCGAACATACGCTGTGGAGTGACACATGCCCTGTTCTAAAAAGCTTATACTCTAAATAGAGAAGACAGGTAAAATGTGGGAGGGGAAACACAGGCACAGAGAGCTTGAGTGATGTGTCCAAGGTTACACAGTCGATCAGTACAGAGCCAGGTACAGACCTCAGTGCCCTACCCATTAGACCACATTGCCTCTCCTATAGCATGCCTGAACAAAATCAGACCTGTAAAGTGCATATGGATGATTCAGCATGGAAGGCTATAGAAATTTTCATTATTAATATAGTGCTACCTGCGCTTACCATATTTCCTAGACTTTCCTCGCTGAGTGGTGGAAAGCTGCCTGCAGTCATTAATAAAACACCAAGGGTGGTTATTTCCAAATGTACTGTGTAGTTGTTAATGGCATCTATTCCACTTCCTATAATGTTAAATTCTCTTTTTCTCTCACACATACCTGGACACATCCACATCCACTGGGACACAGCACAAGGCCTAGGCATCACTTAAATGACTCATAGGACTCTTTCATTGCACAGGGGTGAATTTCAACCTTTGCGAGCATGAGGCACCTGTCACTCAGGAGAGATCTCTCCAACTCTGAGGAAGACCAGCTTTTAAATTTCGCTGGCCTAAGACATTCTTCTTTTAATGATGAGTCTCTTTCCTTTTGATCCCTATTATTTCTGTAAAGGAGAAAGTGCGGCAACTTTGCGGAAGTTGGGCTAATTAGAGCAGGTATTTCTAATCTCATTGAGCTGCATTTTAAAGCTCAGCTACATAAGGAGAGGAAACACATTGGATTAGAAATGGCTTTTGCCAGTTATCTACATTGAAGTGTAGAGTGCAAAAGTGTAGATTAACTGAGAACAGGCTGCTGTTCCTGGTTGCTAAAAGAAAATAAATAATAAGCCAAAACCAGGAGACCTTCGTGCTATATTTCTCCACAGCAGATGGCAGCTTCCTTTTCTCCTCTTCGACAAAGTGCTATAAAAGGTATGTGAAACTATGACCCACAGAAAACATTTCTTTAAACTGCACAATGCTTTGGACAGCCTCTTATATACTATCACAGAGTGAGCCTGCTAAGGCCGTAATAGCATCTCATTTTTATGGGCAGAGTCAGCAAAGCCATTCATCACTTAGGGCTGGACTCTGCCACCCTTACTCACATTGAGTAGCACCCTGTGGGGAGGATCAAGACAAGGCCTATAAAGTCACATATACCCTTCTGCACCCGCTGACTCGTAGCTGCCAGGTTTTGCACAGTTCTATGCATGACATGTATGTAAAATTAGCTAATTTGCATATTTGCTTATAATTTTATAAAACTGGTGCAATTTAGAGCTGGTGAAAGGCCTCCACATGACAGTCCTGGTGAACAAAATCCTTTGTTGAGTGTCAGGGCAGCAGCACAGTAAGCTTCAACACTTCCAGTGCTTTCCCAATACCTTGCCCCTGATTTGGAGAACGTGGAGTGGATTTTCTCTAGGAGTTATAGGAGAAGTTTGTTCTCTGTGGTATATGCAGTTTTTGGTCTTCCTCCTGATTTTGCTGCTTAGTTTGCAATGTGGGAGCTGGAAGGGGAGACCGTCTTAATTTCTCATCTAGGGACCACTAGACATTCATTAAAGGGGAACAATGTTTAATTTCTCCTGAGTTGGGTTGGATTCAAACCAGTGAGCTATGGTGCATCAGAGCCTTTTCCTATTAACAGTGCCCTAAACAGCCTCACAATAAGAGCTAATGTAAGAGGCATATTAGTATCTGAAACACAGAAACACTGCATTAAAGAAAATTAACAGTATACAATCAAGTACTTAAAAGTTAGGAAATGTCAGAATTAAGGTATCTGAGTGACTTTAATTTGGGCTTGATGTGTCTATGCATACATACTCTTTAGTTACATGATCACATCCTGTACATACTCACACACGCAAAACCTCAGCATGGCTTGATCTTAGGCTTTGAGCACAGTACAGACCTGAAGTAATGTAGTCACTGGTAGAAGTAGTTATTCTCTCTATGAGGTCCAGCACCTAGAGGATGATGACACGAAAGATTTTGCCAATGGCTTGCACAGTTTTTTGTGAGAGACCTGTTGAATTCTGGGTATTCTACATTCTGCTCCTGGTGTTGGGAGCAGAATATGATCAAGTGATCAGAACAGTAGTTACAGACAGCAACACCAATCCCACAGATTTAGCACAATTATTCTGAAAGGCAGATGTAGATTGTCATAACAGAGACCTAATTTTTTTCCTCTGCTCTGCTAGAATGATTTTGTGCAATCTTTTACCTTATTTGTAAAATGGGAGAATGATAATTGTAGCCTCGTAGGCTGGTGGTATGAGGCCTTAGTTGAAAATAAGGGATGTTATGACCAGGGATCCCATGGTGCGAGTTGGAAAAGGCTGTTTACAGGGATCCCTTGGGTCTGAGGTCTACATACTGTCTGATGTCTACATACTGTTTACAGGGATCCCTTGGGTCTGATGTCTACATACTAGTGCATGAAAGGGTGGCATATAAGGTCTCTACCAATAGGCAGTAATGCACTGGTCATCCTAATCATTGCAAGATATATGTGCAGAGGATATTTAAGGAGTTGGTTTTCGGTATAGATACATATGTTCTTAAAGTATATGAGTTAAGGCAAGTCACCAGGAGGTGATAAATATGTTCTGTTCAGGCAGGGGGCAGTAGACACTTACCTCTCTGGCTGGTCATTGTGTGGCTTGCAATGCATGTCTATTTGCATTACTAAGCCTGATGCTAATTAAGAGATTGTGAATTCACATAAGGAAAGATCTGTAGGGAAAAAAAACAAAACAGCAGGGGGAGCATCCTGTTTATAAATAAAGGGAATGTTGTTCTGAAGTACAGCCAGGATCCTTCACCAAGGAGACAAATCATCAGCACGTCCTGTTTTATGAAAGGAGGGTCACAGCCCTACCTGGCTGGACAATGCTGCAAAGACTTTGGGTTAGCTAAACTTTATTAGACAAGACAGTAACTTGTTAATTAAGTCTAGACTTTAGAAGGCATGTTATGATTTTATTTTACCTGTAGCCATGTGTTTCCAATACTTTAATTTGCTACTTCTAGAATCTCTATACTTTGCTAAATAAACTATTACTTATTTTCACTATAAACATATCTAAGTGCTGTGTGGTAAGTGGAGCAGTGATCTGAGGTGTAACTGGTAAGCCAGTATGTACCGTTCCTTCGAGAACAGTAAAGGGGCAGCAGAGCCTGTATAGTCTGAAAGCAGAGAGCTTGTGTTCCCTGTGGCCAGTAGAGTTGGGGAGCTGACCCCTGGCAGGCACAGACAAGGCTTCCTCATGCTAATGGCAAGTGTCTCATAACCTTAAGTACCCCAAGGAAGGATCACAGATGCACAGCAATAGTAACAGCAGTCCATAGGAGACCAGAATCTAAGGTCTTCTGATTCCAAGCCCCAAAGGTTGTTGGGGAAGGTTTTGGTCTTTTTCTCATTCTGACATTTGACTTGAAATGGGAATATGTGTGATGGAGCTGCCAATTGTTTGAGAATGCACAACAGTGGGCAGAGTTGGTGAATTCCACCCTATGGTAACAGGAGGCAAAAAATAAGAACTAATCACAGAAAGACCCCTGTAGGAATCAGACTCTACCCTTCTAATATGGGGAGGCATCCACAACTTGACACACCCAAACTTTGGGAACAGTTCTGAAAATATGACCAAAATGTTTAAGAGGATGCCATTTTTGTCTCTGATTCAAACTCTGAGCAAAACTTTTGCAAAAGCAAAACGCACAATAAAACAAACTGTGGACTGAAAGATGGTCAGCTTGATTGCACAGACTTACTGAACCGTCTCCACTGGTAAGTAACACAAACAAACCCTAGCTATTCATGCCTCAAATAAATCTCTCATTTGTGTCACGAAAGAGCAGATGGAAGCAATCTCACTTATTTAATATTAAAATAAAGCAAACACCATTTGATTGTTAAAGGGGCATTAGAGGAGCCCTGTGCAAAATATTACTCATGTTGTGCCATGATTAGATTTGATAAGCATGACTAGTTACGGGAATTATTTTCTTACCGCAGTGGGTGCATTTGAAGTTTCTACTGGATGGAGAGATAATGTCAGCTTTGCTGGCATAACCCACTGAAATATAGGAAATCTTTCTCAAACCAGCAGAGTCTTTCAAAAATGGAAGAAATATTTCTAACTGCCATCACTGTGTAAAACTAAGCAAATAGGTTCACCCTAAGAGACACTGAATGCTGTCAACTGCCAAGTCAATTGTGGTTTTTGCATTGCCAGCAATGAGAATGACACAATAAGCACTTGGGATGCTGAGTTCAGAATTTACTCTTAAATTTTCATTTTCATTACTTACATAAAATGAGCAAGGCTTTGCATTTCCATATAACTAGATAGCCACAGCAAATCAGGTAAATATCAGTTAGAATATTTATTAATGTCACGGGCCAATAAATCTTTGAAACAATAAATATCTACTCACTTTTCCTCAGGTTTGCTTGTTAAGTGCCAGTTCAAAAATGCCTACCTGTGTCTTACATGTTTAATTTATAAATGTCTAATTATTCACTTTTGTTAACTATATGACAGCAGAAGTGATCCCATTTCAAATCTCAATAAGTTTCTCTTTAATAGGCAAATGCATCAGCCTGTGATGCCTGCCTCCATTACACCTAAATTAAATGCTTATCTGTGATACTTAATTTTTATGCTTTCCCAAACAGAAGGAGGTTAACTTGCAGCCCAAAGCAGTCCAACAATGTCCTCTGGGGCTTGTAGCTAATGTTTCAGTTTAAAGACCTGATTCAAGAACATTTCTTCTTTGAGACTCTAGCTCTGTTTAGATGGATGGCAATGTGGGAGGTGCCTGTATAAGAGACATTGTAATGATGATAATAATAGTCTCTTGGTAATACCGTAGGTGCAACTGACACACCATTTATTTTGTGAGGAGGCATTTGGGTGAAACTGATGTTGCCAAGTTTGCTTTTTTTATTGCAGCAATTAATGGAATATTAAACTCCCAAATTCAAGGTTGTCATTGTGCCTTGGCTCACACAGGCTGGCTGTTCAACCCAAACCCTGTGGGTTCCTACGTGGAGGCAAGATGTCACTAAAGGCTCGCTAAAGTGTGGCCTTCCCAAGGGACTCTTTTTCTGAGGGGACCTTTTCTCTGCAGTTCTCCAAAAGGCTGTTGGCAAGAGGTCAATAGAGACAAAGTCCTTATTAGAATGTTCCCAAAGAGTCTGGGCATATGCAGTGCTTAGATCCATTCCAGGATCTGGGCCAATCCAAAGCTCACTGAAGTCAATGGACGTCTGCCTACTGCCCTACTTCAACTCTATAGCATCTGGGGGACTTGCTCACTCAGTTTATCCCGAGAATTCAAAAGGATGCAACATAAATAGGATGCATTACAAAGAGGAGAGAAAGGGACATTCAGCAAGGTCTGGTGTAAGGCACAGAGAAGGAGTATATTACACAAAGAGGAATGAGCTGGTTAGGCAAGATAGGATAGGTTTTGTTTATCATGCTTGCTGTATATCCTCCTTATTAAGCATTTCCTCTTTATTCAAACTCCAAGCAATGCTTCACCGTTGCATCTGAGAGACAATTCAAGGGAATTTCTGCTTCAGCAAGACAGGAATTTATAAAATATATTTTTATTTTATAAAGTAGCAGTAGATTCTCTGCAACAGAGAATTTTCTGGCCTCAATTCTTTGTTATATCTAGTCTGCGCTGGGCCATGGCCAGAGGGAGCCGATTGCAGCTCCCTAATCAGCCCTAGTGCATGCTAGAGAAGGACCTCAATTGCTGCTGGCACTGGGTTCCTTGCACCAGCAGAGCATTGTACATAGCAAAGTTCAGCTCCAACGTGCCTCCCTCCCCGCTCCCCAAGGTGTACCCCCTCTCCCTTTATGCCAGCTGTGGGAGTTGCTGCTGGCAAGATACAGTAGCAGAGACTTCCCCTATAGAGAAGTAATTCTCACCTGGGAATCTATATCTGGTTTAAAGCCACACTGCATTGTATGAGCATTGCAATGTGGCCTTAGCAGATCAGAGAATCCATTCCACTAACAAACCTCCTGTTAAGAGGATTTTTCATACTAGAGCAAACTGATTTGGAGGGCTCAGATACAGAACACAACACAGTGTTGAGAGCTCAGAAGCCTGTTTCTATGCTACAATAAGAGCAAACAGCTATATTATACATAGTAGAACCTGTTGCATTCATATAGCTCTGCCCTACAAGTCCCCCCAGATTTGTTGTTCTCTAGGACCTGCAAGGGGTTAGCTAACAACACATTTGATTCTCAAATGATACCAAATGGTGTTTAAGAGCTAGATGAGCCCATTGTTACAGTATTTGACTCCATTCTATTTCCCAAATCTTCTCCAAAGGTGTGCATGAGGATTAATACCTTGTTGTACCTATTACTGCAGCATGAGTCACCTATTACTGCAGCATGAGTCCGCTATCATCAATTCTGTCTTCACTGAAATATCATTAATTTTACATTTCCTGGGGCCCCATACTGCCTAGCAACTTGTAGCCATTTTAATAATGTAACCCACAAAATCAACAGCTGGTTGTGTTCCCAAATACCTAACCAAGAAATCCTGAGTGAAAATGTTAAAATGGCAAACAAAGCTACTGGGAAAAAATAATGTGGGATCTAAATAAAAGACTTTAGGCACCAACCAATGATGCAAAAGCTGCGCAGCATTAATGCAAGTAATCCAGGGAGAAAGCATTCCAAAGGCACAGGACCTGGATAGAAAAGGACATGCCTTCCACCTGTCCAAGTTTATCAGCAGGACGACAGAGAGCCCAATTCTGACAATCTCCGGTGCTGTAAAATGAGGGGGGGGCAGCGAGTGATTGAAAGTTGTAACTCCCAAAATTTAAAAAGGCTCAGGGTTATTTAATCTGCAGCTGGAAAGCAGGGTGGATTTAAGGGTCCCAGCCAAGTAGCCTAATAGTCACGGTTGTGGTATTTGCTCAACAAGAGGTCGGTCCAAGTTTTGTGGTTAGTCTCAGAAGTCAATTAGAGTAGCATTAGACCAGGTTTTACTTAGCTTTGTAGTGATAAAAGTTAGTTTTGTTTCATTCAGTCTGTTGGACTTTCTAGAATATGACAAGGGATGTTACTTTAAAACAGCTGGAGGTCTCTGAGAGAACAAATGCTGGCTGATCAGGCTTAACTTGTCACGTCAGAATGAATTCTTCGGAGCAAATGGTAATCCAGGCATGTGGTGGATAATAGAGTTGAAGGACACAATAGGAGAACGTGTGGCAAGTTAGGATTTGACTAGGACAGAGTTGCAAGAAAGAATAATTAAGACTTGAAGACTTTGATATCAACTGAGCCAACAGAGAAGTGGTGTTTATTATTTTTCTAAAAAGATAAAGATATCAATGTGTTTACCTTGTTTTTAGGAAAGCACTTGATACAGTAATGCACAAAACCCTTATTCAGCTAGGTCAGTGAGTATGACAAAAAGGTGAGAGAGCTATAGGTAGTGGTGACACACAATCACATTTACGAGCTGTCACAGAACCTTATAAATTACAGATGGAAAAGATATTTTAAGTTAACCACTCTATTCCTCTGTCACTGCAGGATTGTCCTCAACAATATATTCTCTCCATGCCCTGGTGCTTTATCCCCGCTAATTTTAAGTTTAATTTGATGGATCTTTCAATATTTCCCCTGGCAGACTATGATTTACTGTCTAATTAGGAAGTTTTCCCTCATATCCTGTCACTCACTGCTGTGTAAGAATGGGCAAGGAGCGGGCTTTGAGAGATGAAGGGTATTTGCATGAGCAAGAACAATCTAGAATGGAGTGGGATGAAGAAGTACAGCAAATATCAATTCTATGTCTTTGCTCACCTTATATAGCAGTGACTTACCAGTAAATATGAAGGTGTGAATATCAGTAATTATGAAAAATGCCAGATTGTTAGTCCTAGAAATCAAGCCTTCTGTTTATACTAAGAACAGAAGAATGGCCCTGCTGGTTCAGATCAATGGTCCATCTAGTTCAGCATCCTGTCTTCCAACAGTGACCAAGGTCAGATGTTTCAACTGGAAGGAACAGAACAAAGCAATCATCAAGTGATCCATCTCCTGTCCTCCCTTCCCAGCATTTGGCAGTCAGAGGCTGGATGCAGCCAGGGCAATACTAGCGTAAACTTTCTCAGAAATGTGCCTCAATCCTGATCTGAAGAGACAACTACTGGAGGTGGAAGGACGAGTCATTTATTCCTTGGCCTCAGAGCTGAACTGCCAACAAGAAAGTAAACATAGTATAAGTGCATTTTTTTTATGATGCGGGTAATTGCCTATTGGACACTGGACTGAGATCACCAATTCATCTCGCAATTGTCATTCAGCAAGCAGCAGTTGGAAACACTCTGTCATTATTGACTGGGGCTTGATCTGAAGGGGCAACGTCAGATTCCATATCCTGTTACCAATTTCCCAAGTCATGCAGTTCCTTGTCAATAACTCCAAAAAGAGAATGTCAAAGAAAGTAATTTGGGCAGAAATGTGCTATATAAAATAATTATAACAATCTATTCAGATTTCATTCACTTAATGAATCTTGCAGTAGCTGTCAGATCATTCAGTTAGAAACCAAATTACTCCAACCCTAATGTCATACACTGTTCTCACACTGTATTTTTATTGCTAATTGCTTGGTGTCATGAAGTTCTCATAAAATAAAGTCAACATGGACAACCAGTTTGGATCTCTTCCAACTTCCATAGCTTTTAACTTGTCAATAAAGGTGGATAGCTAGTCATATGGGAGATCCAAGCAGACATCAGTGTGTTTAATTATCATCAAAAAACGAAAAGGTCAAAATAGGACATGACTGACAAAGTCAATCGAGTCTTCTGGAAGAAGTCCAAATTCCAATCCTAACTGTCCGCCTCCTTTTTTTTCTTTTGGAGGCGTCTACTCTTAAGTGTAATGCTGTAAGGACAAGGACAGTCTCATTGCACTTTCCTCCAGTTTGTCAGAAACTGGAACAAAGATAATCAGATCTAGTGGGACAGTGGCAGTCAGGCCTAGTGGTTGGAGCCAGGCATCAGCACCAGAATCAGAAGTCAGGGGCAGTGCTGAATCAGGGAAGAGTAAGGCTGGGAACTAGGCTGGACTCAGAGCAGGGCTGGAGTAGGATTAGGGTAACGTCCTGATATCTTTGTCTAATATAGCCAACTATACCCTCTCTCCCCCCCAAAAAAGTGTCCCAATTTTTCACACTTGCTATCTGATCACCCTAAGTAGGACTAGGGACAAAAGCAGGGCTGGAGCAGGCTGATGCCTGTGGAGGCTGTCATAACTCTCAGGAAGAGAAGAATTCTTAGCCATGAAGCAACACCCAGCAGACTGAGCTACTGGTTCACCTGTGAGACTAGGGCCATGTCTACACTACAGAGTTAAGTTACATTGATAATCAGAAACCACTGTAATTACATCACTTGTGCATGTTCACACAATGTGTCAAAGAAGCACATCCAGGGAGAGCAGTGCACTGACAGAGAGAGCAGAGCACCATGGGTAGCTGTCCCACTGTGCAAATCACTACTTTCTGCCTCTAGGAGTTCTGGGAATGGATTGCAGCGCATCATGGGGGCAGGCTCACTGCCCCATGATGCAGTTTTCTCTACCCATAATTCCAAGGGCCTCCATCTTTTGCACCATTTTTCAACTGCACCTGTAAACTTTGTGCCTGCCATCTCTGCCTGAAAGCATGGATCCTGTACTGCTCTCCAGTCTTGTGATGAGCATTATGAAGACAATGCGGCTGACGCTGCAGTATTTCATGAGCCCTGAATCTGACCAGGAATCTGTGGTGCCTGCCCTGCTGTGTGCCATGGAAAGAAACAAGTCAAGATTGATTTTGGCATTCATCTAGCAGCTGCACATGGTGAACCATCACTATTGGGTTCAGCAAACAAGCATTGAGCTGTGGGATCACATTGTGATGCAATATAGGATGATGAGCAGTGGTTGCAGACATAGGCACTGATTCTTTAAGTTTTCCTTGGGGGTGCTCCATCCCTCTTCTTCTCTGAGGCCCTGTGTCCACTCTGCTCCTTGCCTCAAGGTCCTGCCTCCCCACCTCATTCGGCGCCCACTCCACCCCCTTTCTTGAGGCTCCACCCTCGCTTTGCCTCTTTTCACCCCATTCTGCACCCTCCCCTGAGGCCCCACCTCCCCCTATCTCAGGCCTGCGCAACTCGTAAAGCGGCGAGGGCCACATTACTCCAAAGAAAACAGCTGAGGGCCAAAAACCCTCGGCCTCGTGGAAACACTTCCCCCAAACCTCCCCCTCCCCCGGCCCTGAGTACCTTCAGGAAAGTTTCTTAGCAATCACTGTGGAGGATTCTCAGGAGATCTCAGTGTGCATTAAAAAACTTTTCCTCGGGGCCCCCACTGCATAGCTGCACAGGGGAATGAAACACACATGCGAACAGTGTTGTTAGTTTCTATTCCTTCTCCCACATACACTGTGTAACAAATTAAAGGACACCCCTATCTCATGTAACCATGCAGTATCAAAGCAAAATGAAAACTTTCTGGAGCTCCCCTCTCCTGCTTTAGGTGCACCAGAGCTGGACTGCTGGGACTGGCTAGAACCCTCTGGAGTTAAAAAGAGGTCCTGGCTAGCCATGCCACTGGATGAGCTGGTTACCTGTCCTGCGTCCTCTTCCAACTTGACTTCCTCGTTCACTACTTTTTCCCCAGGGTTGACTCCGCTGGCCGCTACATCCAGTCCCCCGCCCCCACCCTCCAAAATATCCACGGGGCTTTTCATGGTGGAGGCTGAGTCACTGCCGAGGATGATGTGTAGCTCCTTGTAGAAGTGGTATATTTTTGACACCTCTCCAGAGCAATGGTTGGCCTCCCTTGCCTTCTGGTACACCTTGATCTTAGCATAGCACTGCTGCATGTCCCTTTCATGCACCTTCTCATCCATGCTATGAGCAATGGATGTCAAAGTTCCTACGGTTGGATCAGAGCTATGACTGCACAGCCTCCTATCTCCACAGACCCAAATGGATCCAGCAACTCCAGTGTACTCACAGAAGATTAGGGTTAGACAAGACCTCAGGCAGTTCTAGTTCAACCCCCTGCTCAAAGCAGGAACATCCCCACCTAAATCTTCCCAGCCAGGGCTTTGTCAAGCTGGGCCTTAAAAACTCTAAGGATGGAGATTCCGCCACCTCCCTACGTAACCCATTCCAGTGCTTCACCATCTTCCTAGTGAAATAGTTTTTCTTAATATCCAACCTAAACCTCCCACACTGCAACTTGAGACCATTGCTTCTTGTTCTGTCATCTGCTACCACTGAGAACAGTCTAGATCCATCCTCTTTGGAACCCCCTTTCAGGTAGTTGAAAGCAGCTATCAAATTCCCCCTCATTCTTCTCTTCTGCAGACTAAATAAGCCCAGTTCTCTCAGCCTCTCCTCGTAAGTCATGTGCCCCAGCCCCTTAATCACATGTGTTGCCCTTCACTGGACTCTTTCCAATTTTTCCACATCTTTTGTGTATTGGGGGACCCAAAACTGGATGTAATACTACAGATGTGGCCTCACCAGTGCCAAATAGAGGGGAATAATCACTTTCTTCGATCTGCTGGCAATGCTCCTACTAATGCAGCCCTATATGCTGTTAGCCTTTTTGGCAACAAGGGCACACTATTGACTCATATTAGCTTCTTGTGCACTGTAATCCCCGGGTCCTTTTCTGCAGAACTGCTGCTTAGCCAGTCGGTCCCCAATCTGTAGCAAAGCAAGGGATTCTTTCTTCCTAAGTGTAGGACTTTGCACTTGTCCTTATTGAACCTCATCAGATTTCTTTTGGCCCAATCCTCCAACTTGTCTAGGTCAATCTGGACCCTATCCCTACCCTCCAGCATATCTACCTCTCCCCCCAACTTAGTGTCATCTGCAAACTTGCTGAGGGTGCAATCCAGCCCATCATCCAGATCATTAATGAAGATTTTGAAGAAAAACATCCCCAGGACTGACCCCTTGGTCACTCTGCTTGATACTGGTTGCTAACTAGACACTGAGCCGTTGATCACTATCCATTTAGCCTGGCCATCTAACCAGGTTTTTTTCGACCATATAGTCCATTCATCCAACCCATACAACTTTAACTTGCTGGCAAGAATACTGTGGGAGACCCTATCAAAATCTTTGCTAAAGTCAAGGTATATCATGTCCATTGCTTTCCCCATATCCACAGAGCCAGTCCTCTCATCATAGAAGGCAGCCAAGTTTGTCAGGCATGACTTGCCCTGGGTGAATCCATGTGGACTATTCCTGATCACCTTCCTCTCTTCCAAGTGCTTCAAAATGGATTCTTTGAGGACCTGCTCCATGATTTTTCTGGAAAGTGTAGTGAGGCTGACAGGTCTGTAGTTCCCTGGATTCTCCTTCTTCCCTTTTAAAAAGATGGGCACTATATTTACCTTTTTCCAATTGTCCAGGATCTCCCCCGATTTCCACAAGTTTTCAAAGATAATGGCCAATGGCTCTGCAATCACATCAGTCAACTCCTTCAGCACCCTTGGATGGATTAGATCTGACCCCATGGACTTGTGCATGGCCAGCTTTTCTGACAGTCCTTAACCCGTCCTTTCACTACTGAGGGCTGCTCACCTCCTCCCCATACTGTGCTGCCCAGTGTAGCAGTCTGGGAGCTGACCTTGTTTGTGAAGACTGAGCCAAAAACCAGCATTGAGTACTTCTGCTTTTTCCACATCATCTGTCACTAGGTTGCCCCCCCCATTCAGTAAGGGTCCCACACTTTCCCTGACCACCTTGTTGCTAACGTACCTAGAGAAACCCTTCTTGTTAAAATAAAATATACAGAGACATACTTATCTTATAGAACTGGAAAGGACTCTGAAAGTTCATTGAATCCAGCCCCCTGCCTTCACTAGCAGGACCAAGTATTGATTTTGTCCCAGATCCTTAAGTGGCCCCCTCAAAGATTGAGCTCACAACCCTGGCTTTAGCAGGCTAATGTTCAAACCATCAAGCTACTCCTCCCCATCTTTATGTCCCTTGCTAGTTGCAAATCCAATTGTGCTTTGGCCTTCCTCATTATACCTCTGCATGCTTGAGCAATACTTTTATACTCCTCCCTAGTCATCTGTCCCAGTTTCCACTTTTTGTAAGGTTCCTTTTAGTGTTTAAACTCACCAAAGATTTCACTGTTAAGCCAAACTCATCGCCTGCCATGTTTGCTACTCTTTCTGCACATTGGGATGGTTTGTTCCTGCTCCCTCAATAGGCTTCTTTAAAATACAACCAGCCCTTCTGGACTCCTTTCCACTTCAGGCAGGAGTACGCTTGCTATAGAAAGCCAGCATGGTCAGCTGCATAGCTCTAACTTTTTCATAAAAAGCTTTATGCTGCCCGTCAAGGTGATTTTATTATGTCAATGTAGCAAAGGAGCTAAATCAGCAGGAGGAGCATTGTTGTGTGTGCCCCTCCACTATGTTGTTGACAAAACCTGACTTTTGTTGACAAAACTTGGTAGTGTAGACAAAGCATCATACCTGCTTTGAGAGTCACCAGACCAGCCTAATACAGGAACTACTCAATCCTGCATGCGGCTTAATCAGGCTTTAGTTCAGGGATTACTCATCACCTTCCCCAGCACAACATTTTCTGCTAGTCTAATATAGTCACATTCATTATGCAGAAAGTTTATACACGCACTCGCTCTGTGTCGAGTATGTACTCCGTGCACACACACATCTGATGCAAACCCATACTGAACACACATAGATAAAAGATGAACACATTCAAATTTCTTTGTACAATGCTGATGCTTTGATGATATTTAATCCAACAAGTCTGATGATATTTCATCAGAAGCCAACAGGTCTAAAGTACCTTCATAACAATAAATATACTGGAATCAGTTTGCCTGCTATACTAGCAGCCACCAGACTCAGTAGATATGGGTCAGTAGGACTTTAGCCTGTGTAATTCTGACTCATTTCAGAGGCTGTTGCCTGCAAATAAATTTCAGTGTTTCACCAGCACACCTGTGCGTGCCACACCTTGCATCACATCCACTACTGATTTGCAGCCACCTCTGGTGCTGTTTACTAGCACACAGTGACAAGTTTAAAACAGGAAAAAAGAAAAATATTGTATTTGATGGAAACAGTAGGCAGAATTATGCAAGTAAGAATTGGCCCAGGAAATGGGGGCTGTTATATATGGATCCAGCATAGAAGGAGATAGACTCAGGCACAGAGGGAGCTGATAGAAACGCAGCTGTGTGCTATGCTTGCTTTATTGTTCAGGCAGCAAAATTGAAAAAAAAACACAGGAAAGTGAGGCTTTGCACTGGAGCGTATGGTTACCAGCAGTCCTGTATCACAAGGGACGTCCATTATTTAAATAGAAAATTGCCTGTCCCCTACTAAATCAGTGCGGGATGCCTTTTATCCCATATTTTAACATTAAAATATCATTATGTAAAGCCAGTTTTGTTACTACCTTACTTTCCAATGATATAAATTTTGTAAAATTTGACAATGTAGTAACGCAGAATTGGTCCCAGGATTTACTGAACTAACGTACGTCTCGCACAGCGGTTCCCAAAGTATGGGGCGCAGCCTCCTGGGGGAGCACGATAAGGTTATCAGCATGAAGACCTGATGAAGCCATGCTGACAGGCTGGAGTGGGATTTATCCAGCAGGGGAAGCAGATAGGGCTCTACGAAGATGGTCTCAGGTGCCAGGACCAGGCTCCTTGCCTGTCTCACTCCCCCACTGCTGAAGCTGCAGCAGCCACCGACCAGCAGTTATGCCCCTCTGCTGGGGACATTGGCAGAGACTCTGCAAGTGGGGAACAGAAGGCAACATCCTGGGAGTACTGACCCCTTGCCAGACAGAGCTCCTTCCTGACACTGGCCCTTCAGGGCACACAGCCCCATCCACTTGCCTTGCCAGACAGAACCTGTGCAGGGAAAGCACATGGGCTGGAGTCAGCAGGGGTCCCAGTCCATCAGGGGGCCAGTAATCATGGGTGCATCTTTCCACTCCCTTCCCAACCCTGTCCCTTTAGTGCTGCCCTGTTCACTTCCAGAGCTGGGTCCCAGCAGCCAAGAGTGCCTGACTGTTGCAGGGAGGAGGTTTCCTCAATTGTCACATGGTTAGTACGCCCCACCCTTTGTGATACTGGACACCCCAGCCCATGTGGGTACAGGGTACTCCTCCCTCCTCCCTAAGGGTGTTAAGAAAACAATCTTATATTTTTGAAATACAGTGCTGGCAATCCTATTGGGGAGTTAAAACATTTAGAGGGATAGGACATCACACGGGCTAACATTCATAATCTTACAAGAAACGTCAAAGGATTTTTAATGACCGCATGTAGTCAGGACCCCAATTTTACAGTTTGTTCAAAAACTAGCAACTGCACTAGCACGGCGTCACTTCAACATGACACTAAGGTGGTTCAGGAGTGATGCATACTGAGTCACCAACATCACTTTATTCAGTAACCCAGATTTTCCTTTGAGGCTATCAGCCAGTGCTAACTCTGCTTAGGCTGTAAAATATGTTGAGACTTCTGGATGGGGGTAGGGATATATGTAGTGTGTGTATGGGTGCAATCAAAGAATTACTCTGTTGTAGTGTTTGAGATATCTGAATACTCCCTAGGACACTTGGTAGCTAGCTGTCATGAAAACTATGACTGACTCCAATAAGGAAAAAAGCAGACTGTGTAACCCTAGAATTTGATATTAGTGCAATCAGCCATTTTGTGTCTTTAGCTACTGCTAGCTGAAAACCAAATCCCACGTAGCTAGAAATAATCTTATGCTCTGAGAGGCAAGGCCAAACAGCTTCTTGTTTGCAAATCTGCTCAGCAGAATGGGACGATGGGACAGAGACTTAATGTACCATGAGAATGGAAGGAATGTCTGGACAGTCAGCCTTGGCTTAGCGCCCCTGACAGACAAGTTTTATTGTTGTTATGACTAGAAGTACTAGAAATGTTTTGATAATAAGAGATGATCACCAGCTTGCTGAAATTAGGAGACCTGATGACCCACTGGGGTTACTATGGTGACCCATTAAGCATCACTATGAGTTATGTACTTTGTTTAAGTTAGCTATAGAAGATTAGGCAAAAGGCAGAGGTGAAAGTAAGCCGGTCCGATTCGGTATGGCGCACTGGCAAGAGCCGGCCCGCCATATCGGATCGGCTTCCCCAGGCTGGTGATTTAAAGGGCCTGGCGCTCCTGGCAGCATTTGGAGCCCCTTTTAAATTGTCGCCAGAATCCTGCTGCCGGAACCCCTGGGGAGCAGAGGTGGCTGGGAGCCCCAGGGAATGGGTGGCAATTTAAAAGGCCCGGGGCTCTGCTGCAGTAGTGGCGGCTGGAGCCCGGGGCCCTTTAAATCACCTCTGAGCCCTGGGGCTCCCAGCCACCTCTGACGCTGGTAGCTCCGGCACTGATTTAAAGGGCCTGGGGCTCCCAGCTGCCGCTACTGCAGCTCGAGCCCCAGGCCCTTTAAATCTTGATTTAAAGGGCCTGGGGATTTAAAGGCCCGGCCTCTTCTGCTTGAGGCCATACCCCTTCCGATTGAGGCCCTGCCCCCAGTGCAGGACTTTGGCGTATCGGTAAATCCTTTAAGTTACTTTCACCCCTGGCAAAAGGATACATTTTGGAGCAGTCTGAGGATGCTTTTCTTTGGGCAAGGAGGTGGCACCTAAATTCCCAGTAGCTGGACAGAAGAAGGGCCACCGGAAGGCTGGTTGCTGATTCCTTGTAATCGTCTCAGACTTTGGGTGAATATAAGTATTTGGAATGCTCTGAACCTACTGCAACAGTATATATATGTGTGTGTGTGTGTGTGCTTGAGACCTAATAAATGAGTAGGTAAAAGCACTCTTGTTTGTACCAATAATTTATCAGATGGCGGAGCTGTGCCTGCATTGATTTATTCCTGACACTGTTTGGAGCGAAACAATTAAGTTACCACTGCTTTGGGTTCTGAAAACCCTGGGTAACACCGGTTAGGATAAACTAGGGAAGGGAATTTCAAGAATATACACCCTTAAAGATATCATTTAATAAATATTGGTGAACATTCCTTTAAAAATTACATATGTTTTGAGCAATAAATATTTAGAAGGGGATACCAAGCTCCAGGAAATTTTGTATTAGGATTCTGTTATGCTAGAAAAGGAAATTTCATTGGGAAAAGGTGGCAAGAGCTGTGAAAGATTTAATAAAATGGAAAGGCATCTCGCTACGATGACAAATTCCTAGTGGAATTTTATAATATTTCAGGAAACCAACCTTATTAACACTATACTCAACATATATATATGGGAGATTTCTTAGAGATATGGGAAGTAGAAAGTTGTCCTTATGCCTCTATTTACTTGTAAATATAGACATTTCCCCGCTCCCCCCAACATTATTAGTAAAAAGACTGATGAAATTTTAGGGCCTAATCCTAAAAAGAACTACATGCTGAACTTTGTACAGTGTGAGCAGTCACACTGACTTCTATGAAATGGTAGATTCTTGATCACTTGGAGTCATTAAATCAAAACTGGGTATCTTTCTATGGGAGATACTCTAGCTCAGCCACAAGTTACTGGGCTTGATGCAGGATTCATGGGGTGCAATTCCAAAGTCTGTGCTATATAGAAGGTCAGACTAGATGCTCATAGTTAGAGCTGGCTTGAATCCCCTCTCTGTTTCATTCAGAGTAGAGACTTGAACCTGGGTTTCCCACATCATAGGTGAGTGAGTGCCCTAATATCTGAGCTGTTGGCTTCTCTGGGATGGAGATTCTTTCTCTTTTTGCAAAAAGCTTTGAAAGATACCACTTTTGTTCCAATGAAGAATGGGAGCAATTTTCAAAATCTTGAAAACTGTGGTGGGATCAGAAACCTGTCTCCCTCCCAGCTCTAATCACGGTGAACTCTTCTGGCCTTAACATTTATGAAGTCTCTGCAGGATTGGTGT
The DNA here is from genome assembly GCF_003597395.2 of Chelonoidis abingdonii. Classification (NCBI taxonomy): domain Eukaryota; kingdom Metazoa; phylum Chordata; order Testudines; family Testudinidae; genus Chelonoidis; species Chelonoidis abingdonii. The sequence goes on from NC_133770.1 coordinate 288,150,716, forward strand.
TAGAGGAACCAATTATGCAATGCTGATTCTCATGGAATAGTGCCTTACTCCACAAATAGTCCCATTTATTTCAGTGGGACAACTTGCAAGGTAAGATACCACACCACAGGTGACAGATGTGGGCCATTAATGGCCACATATGATTTTCAATTTGGTATTTACTGGCTTAAGAAGTGTGCCAAAATTAAAGTTAGGGGTTTTCTGTAAACACTGAGACAGATTGTGATGCCAATGGAATTACTTGTGTACCTGCTCACTGAGGTGAGTAGAATGAGTCAGAATCTGGCCATATGGGGTTAAACCCACTGTGAGCTGTTTCTGGTTGCCTTTGTTCTGTGTTTGTTCAGGGCCTAGCACAATGGGGTCCTGGGCCATGACTGAGTCTCCTTGGTGCTACAGTGAGACAAATAAAGTAATAATAACGCTGTCATAAACGTACAGCTAAGGGTAGCATAAAATCCCTCCTTTATCTGTGAAGAGTTAAGAAGCTCAAATAACATGGTTGGCACCTGACGAAAAAGACCAATAAGGGGAGAAGGTACTTTCAAATCTGTGGGGGAAGGTTTTTGTTTTTGTGTTCCTTTGTGTTCTCTCCAGATCAGCGAGGAACCAGGGCAGGGAAAATACATCTCCTAAAGCCATATCTGAACTAAGCATCTAAGATTACAAATTATAAGTAATAGGAAGGAAATGCATTAGATTATCTTTTGTTTTAGCTTGTGAATTTTCCCTAGGTTAAGAGGGAGGTATTCCTGGGGTTTTTTTTTGTAACTTTAAAGTTTTGTCAAGAGGGGAATCCGCTGTTTTGAATCTGATTACCCTGTAAAATAACCTTCAATCCTGACTTTACAGAGGTGCTTCTTTTACTTTTTCTTTATAATAAAGTTCTGCCTTTAAGAACCTGATTGGTTTTTAGTGTCCTAAAAACTCAAGAGCTGGTCTGTGCCCACTTTGTTAACCTATTTGGTTGGTATATTATTCTTAAGCCTGCCCAGGAAAGGGGGTGAAGGGACTTTGGGGGATTTTGGGGGAACCGGAAATCCAAGCGGTTCTTTTCCTTGAATCTTTGTTTAACTCACTTGGTGGTGGCAGCAATACCGTTCCAAGGACAAGCAAGAATTTGTGCCTTGAGAGAGTTTTTAACCTAAGCTGATAGAGATAAGCTTAGGGGGTCTTTCATGCAGGTCCCCACATCTGTACCCTAGAATTCAGAATGGGGAGGGAACCCTGACAAAAGCCAAACTCCACCCTTCACAAACCCTCAACCCTTTAAACCTTGAGAAAGGAAATTCCAGTGCATGTCATGCTGGTGCCAGACTGACCATCTGGAGTAATGGAAGCATCTCCACACTCCATGGCTGCATCTGATTTATAGGAGAATCAAGTGCCCTCACCTCGACAGCACTTATCTGAACTGTACCTTGAAATCGTTTGACGTCTACCTGCCGCTATGTCCAACCTGTGGGGAAACCCGTGGCTTCCTGCCAACTGTCATCCACAGCAAACGCAAAGAGAAATGTTTGCAAGACAGAGCATGGAGAGGAAGATTTCTGTGCAAATGGTGACACTGGCCCTTTAGGAGTGAGCAGAGCCAGTGCAGCTGTGCCTCATCAGCTCACTCTAATTAAGAGAGTGGATAGCACCTGGGGCTATACAAGATCAGGGAGTGAGCTGATGAGGGGAAGCTCAGGTGAATCAGGCCCGAGAGCCAGGCAGGAAGGGGGCAAAAAGAACAGACATGGGAGGGTCTCCCTGCTGATTCCCTGGGAATAGGGAGACAGGCCAGAAGCAGGAAGTTTGGAGGGGAGGTTGTGGGAAGCTGCTGAGAGACCCCCTGTGAAAGAAAGCAGTGAGGGCGAGACCCAGTGAGCCAGAGGCAGCAGGAGATAAGAGCTGCCTTAGATTGTTTGTTTGGGACCTGGGAGAAGGCTGAAGGCAGGAGAGCAGCAAGAGATATTAGCTGGCTGGCATCCCCAAGCCAGAAAGCTGAGGCTGAAGGTAGGAGGAGCAACAGAGGGGCTTACCCACTGGCATCTCCAGGGCCAGAGAGCTGGACCTAGAGGAACCATGAGGGATAATGAGGGATGATCCCTGGAGAAAGGCTCTGGGGATTCTCACTCTAAAGATCAGGGTTGCACTTTGTGTTGGAAGGGCTGGTGTGGCTGTCATGGCAGAAGGACAGCAGGGGACTGATGGAGCCCAGGCATGGTCAAAGGTGCTGGGGTGTGGTATGTGGGGCAATGAGGCACACATTGTCTTGAGTTTTTATGTACTGGGGTGAGACATGAACTATATGTTTGGGACTTCTGTTATGGACTATTTTGCATGGGGTTTTTGTAATAAACAAGCCCGAAGGAGGGTATTATTGTGTCAGGAGAGCCTGAAGTGAAATTATTGGCTTATCTGAAAAGGGAAACTGAGGCAAACACACCCGTCATGCCACGGCCTACCACAGGAGGACACTCAGATTCATAGATTTCAAGGCCAGAAGGGACCATTGTAATAATCTAGTGGGACCTTCAATATAACACAGGCCATAGAACTTCCCTGAAAAAATTCCTCAAGCAGATCTTTTAGAAAAACATCCAATCGCAATTTAAAAATTACCAGTCATGGAGAATCTATCATGACCCTTGATAAACTGTTCCAGTGGTTAATTACCCTCCCTGTTAAAAATTCCCACCTTACTTCCAACCTGAATTTCTTTTGCTTTAACTTCCAGCCATCGTGTTCTACCTTTCTCTGCTAGCTTGGAGAGCCCATTATCAAATACTTGTTCCCCATATAAGTAGGTATAGACTGTAATAAAATCACCCCTTAACCTTCTCTCTGCTAAGCTTAACAGGTTGAGCACCTTGAGTCACTATAAGGCAGGTTTTCTAATCCTTTAATTGATCTTGTGGCTCCTCTCTGAACCTTCTCCTTCTATCAACACGCCTCCTGCATCGTTGACACCAGAACTGGACACAGGATTCCAGCAGCAGTTGCACCAAAGCCAAATACAGAGGTAAAATAACCTCTCTATTCCTACTCGAGTTTCCTCTGTTTACGCATCCAAGGACTGGATTAGCTCTTTTGGCCGCAATGTCATAATAGGAGCTCATATTCAGCTGCTTATCCATCACAACCTCCAAATCTTTTTCAGAGTCACTGCTTCCCAGGACAGAGATCCCACCATGTAAGTATGGCCTGCATTCTTTGTTCCTAGATGTATACAATTGCATGCTTGTGCCCTGCTTACCAAGCGATCCAGATCGCTCTGTACCAGTGATATGTCCTCTTCATTAGTTGCCACTCTCCCAATTTTTGTGTCATCTGCAAACTATATCAGTGATGTTTTTATGTTTTCTTCAAGGTCACTGATAAAAATGTTAAATAACAAAGGGCTGAGAACCAGTCCCTACCATCTGCACTTGATGATCCAGACCCATTTGATGATGATTCCCCATTTACAATTACATTTGGAGATCTATTAGTTAGCCAGCTTTTAATCCATTTAATGTGTGCCATGTTAATTTTATATCATTCTAGTTTTTTAATCAAAATATTGTGCAGTACTAAGTCAATTCTAAGTATATTACATCAACACTGTTACCTTTATCAACTAAGCTTGTAATCTCATTTAAAAAAACATATCAAGTTAGTCTGACCCAATCTATTTTCCATAAACCCATGTTGATTGGCATTAATTAAACTATCCTCTAATTCTTGAAAGTGGGGCAGCCCCATGACAGCTGTCTTCTGGAGAAGAGAGAGCCTGAATGGCTGCTGTCAGTCTACCTCTAAACAGTTAATAAATATTTACCAAGAGCCATCAATGTCAGGACTAAAACCAAACAGGAAAATGGCAATCTCTTTCCCTTTTGTAAAGGAACTTGTTGAAATAACTGCCTATGTCTGCCCTCTGTTTACTAAAATGGCTTTGGAAATCTCTAAGTCCATTTATCCTGAGGATTATCATCATCTGGTTTCCAGACAACATTCTCATTTCCTCCAGTGAGGTTTTTTTGATACCTTAGGCCATTAGCTGTGGTATTGATCTTTCCCTAATACATGAGATTTCCTGCACAAAAGCAGCTCTGTGTCTAAAAAAACTCAACCCCATTTAATCTGAATAGCTAGAGTAGCATTCTGTTAGAAAGTTTAATATTCTTTGTCGTTTGTTTATACTAAATGTGGCAGGGTAGGCTGTGAATACATCCTCTGTGGAATAGACTGAGCCTGCTATCAGGCACCTGGGGAAATAGAGTGCCAGAGACAAAAGCCAATGGATTGCTTATGACATGCCAGTCTGTGAGCTACTAGTACCATTGCTTGACATTGGGGATAACAATTATGGGCAACTCTGAAGAGGTTCAGCTTGGATAAGCCTAATAGGTTCCTTGAACCTTTTGAGGTTTCACTCGTCCCTCTCTGCCGCCATATGGACAATCCTATGAATAATTCTATGAAACATTAGTGGTTTAATCCATTGTTTAAACTGCTGTGGTGCCCAAATGTGCCATAAGGATTTGAGCAGGTCTACACTTAAAAAGCTGCAGTTGCACCGCTGTAGCGCTTTAGTGAAGACACTGCTACACCAGCGGGACAGCTTCTCCAGTTGGCATAGTTAATCCATCTCTGTCAGAGGTGATAGCAATGTTGACAGGAGAAACCCTTCTGTCAACATAGCACTGTCTACACCGGGGTTAGGTTGGCATAGTTGTAGCGCTCAGGGTTGTGGATTTTTCAAACCACTGAGTGACGTGGTTATACTAACGTAAGTTTATAGTGTAGACCAGGCCTAGCACTTCCTCCAAGACTTCAAAACAAGGTTGAGAGCTTTGATGAGACTCATTTCATACAGCTCCAGGCCTAATGGCAAGAAGCAGTTGATCACAAAGCGTTCAGTTCATTAGTCTTATCTGCTATAGGCTGGTTACATATGTTTCCCCACTCCTTCCTCATAGAATATATATGTAAAAAATACACTGTCCGTACAAATGCTGCATCTGTCAACAGAGCTATATGTAGGCTGAGTTCAAGGACGTGTTAAACCGACATGGGAGTGAAGTTAGCCTATAGATGGATGTATCCATTCAAGCATTACAAAGCAAGATTGACATCCCCTCTTCCCCACTGTGAAAAGCTATGACCTAGGTGAAAAGATTAATAGAGTAACTCTAGCTGGTGCTACGGACCTTTTTAGAATTCCCAAGTGTAATAATGTTTAGCACTTACATCAGCCTTTATAATTTCAAATCAAGCTTATAAAAACTAACTAATTAATTCTCAGAGCCCTGTGATGTATGACCATCTTATTTGCATCATCCTACACAAAAGTTACTATGGTCAAAATTTTCAAACTCAGGTGCCTAAAGTTGAGTACCTAAATAAATGATCAGATTTTCACAGTTGTTGAGCATCTGCAGGCCACTTCATTTAGGTGCTTCATTTTAGGCACCCAGTTGTGAAACATGTAGCCTATGCAACTTAGCCAAGACCACATAGCAAACCAGTTGCAGTGTCATTATATATGGAGTCCCAGGCCCTCTTAAATAGGAGGCACTTGTTGAAAACAACTAACTACTGCAGACATACAAACAGGCTTTCACACAGCTTGAATTCTAGCTTTGTCTTTTATGTTTACCAGGGACCATATCCTATCTGGAATTCTGTATGGCACACAGACAGCTAGGGACTAAACAACATATTGCAAGTAATTATCATAATAGGTAGAGGCAGGAATAGAACTCTCAACCCACTAGGCACTGATGTCTCATAATATATTTCAGATGGCAAACAGTATGCTAACCAAATACACTTACTTATGCTTTTCTTGATTAAATGTTTCTGGCTTTCCTTTCCTACTGCCAAAGTCTGCAAGTAAAATCTCTGTAGTTTTAGAAAATATCTATTTACATCCAATGTCACTCAGGGCCAAATGTCTTTTTTTGCTGTTATTTTGAGCACATACGCAAAACAGACATTGCACAAAATGTCAGCTCACTCATGGCCTGTGACTGCTGTACTCAAGCAATACTTCAAAGAGGCAGCTTGGAGACTATGATCTCAGCTCACTGTATGGGGCTTTGGTGATTCACAAAAGCACCTGTTAGAGTCAGTGACAGTTATGTGGCCAGAGCTCTGTATGTGATATTAAGGTTCTAACTTTTCACATGAATAAAGAGTTTTTCCTTCAGGCAAAGTTTGATTTTACAGTGTTTCTGAGTGGGCAGCTAAAGTAACCCCTGTACACTTGTACTATTCAAAAGTACAATACAGGAGCTAGGGTGTTACGAATGGACGATCGTACTTGTCCAGTTCTGACATTAAATAAATAATCCACGAAGATGTTATAACAAAACCCCATAGAGTTTCTTTTTAAAACAGGCTACAGTGCAAACTTTTATAATTGACTAGAGCTGGCTGGGGGAATTTTGACAGAACAACATGTGGTTCCATTGAAATTGCAATACTTCTTGAAATCTGGTCAATTTGCTGGAATTTCACTTTTCCTGAATTTTCCTTCACAGAGAATTTTGAATTTTTCAGTTTTTGTTCTGATTTGGAATGAAAACAAATTTTTAAATCTCATAATCCTTCCTGTAACAGGACTTCTGCCTTCCATAAAACTGTAGAGCATATACTGTAGTTATTTATAAAATGGACATTATGAATGAAGGACTATGACTAATAGACAAATGTTCCAATTGTGCCGATATCCTTTATGACTACATGTAACAGAGTGCCAGATTCTAGGACACTGCATAAACATGCAGGGCTATTCTTCTGACTTGGCATGGCAGCTATTCCAGGTGGGTCCTATTAGCTCCAGCCCAGGATGTATTGAAGCAGATCTTTGAGGAACAGGCAACTAGGGGCAGGGACAGAGAGGTGCGAAGTTAATTATTTAAGTGAACAGGGGAATAAGGAAGTAAATTTGGACCCAGTACTGCACATGCATATTCTGTTATGTGTAGGGTGTGGACACCAGCTGTTTACACTGCACCAGTTAGGGCTCAATGGACAAAGGAACAAATGTCACCTAGTGATTAGAGCAGGGCACTGAAGCCAGAAACTAGGGTGTACCAGCTGTTCCATCTGAACTTGGAAAGTCATTTAACCTCTTCATACCTCAATCTTTCCATCTGTAAAATACAGATAATAAAACATCTCCAAAGTGCAAGGTGCTGTGAGGCTTAATGAATATTTGAGAAGCGATTTGGGTCCTGAGATAGATGATGCTATATGAGAGAACAAGGCTGGTTCTTAAGCTACTACAGATTTAAGAGGGAAGAGGCTGTCCCCAGCTGGTCCTGCTGTCAGAGATGGGGTTAGAGCATTGGTGGAAGAGTTTTCTCCCTTTCAGTCCCATGTCAGAGGAGAAAGACAGTGCCCTCACATGAACTGGAGAGGTTGGCGGAAGTGGAGAATCCAAGAGGCCACTTGCTTTCCATGTGCTAATGGATGCCCCTGTAAGCCTTCTACCAGTTGGATTCGGCAGCAATAAGGGCCAGTTTCAATATCTAGGAGTTCCTTTTCAACAATACAACACAGAACCAGTTTGAGCTCCCGTCCAGTAACCTGGGACAATTACACACCACCCCTGGGCACCTCTGAGAGGCAATATTTCCCCACTCGCAAGCACAGAGTCTGAGTGTAGAAAAGAATTAGATCAGATACTGAGTAGTCTAATGACTACTGCTTCTCAGTCTACGTATGGTGCCATTAACACAATGATGGAGGAGGCTATGGGTATGTCTACACAATAATAAAACACTCACGGCATTGACTATCTGAGAGGACATTTATCTACTCAAAGATAAAAGCCCTGCTTCATGGCCACAGCTGGCCTGGGTCAGCTGGCTAAGGCACTAAAAAACCCTGTGTAAACATTTGGGCTCAAGCTGGAGCCTGAGGACTTAGACCCTCCCCCTCACAGGGTCCCACAGCTCAGGCACCAGGCCAAGCACGAACATCTACCCAGCAATTTTTCTGCCCCAGAGCCAGGACTGGCGCTAGGGGGTTTAGCGCCCTAGGCGCAGGGCAATTTTGCCACCCCGCACCCTAGTCCTGTGGCTCCGGTGGAGCTGCCGCAGTCGTGCCTGCAGGAGGTCCACCGGAGCTGTGGGAGCAGCAGACCATCCTCAGGCACGACTGCAGCAGCTCCACCGGAGCCGCGGACCAGCGGACCCTCCGCAGGCGCGACTGTGGCAGCTCCACCGGAGCCGCGGACCAGTGGACCCTCCGCAGGCACGACTGCGGCAGCTCCACCGGAGTCGCCTGCTGCCCCCTCCAGCAAAATGACGCCCACAAATAATCCTGGCACCCTAGGCTATTGCCTAGACCACCTAAATGGAAGCGCCAGCCCTGTCCAGAGCTCAAATCCTGCAAGCCTGTGTCAGCAGACCCAGGATAGCCACTGGGTTTTTATCCCCATGTAGCCATACCCTCACAGCCTCGGTCGATTGACTCAGGCTTGGGGTGCTTGGGCTGCAGGGCTAAAAATTGAAATGTAGACATCTGGGCTTGGGTTGGAGCCCAGGCTCTGAAACCCTGCAAAAGAGGAGGGTCTCGGAGCCTGGCCTCCAGCCCGAGCCCAAACATCTACACTGTAATATTTAGCCCTCACAGCCCCAGCCCGAGTCAGCTGACCTGGGCCAGCTGCAGCCATGCCATGGGTCTTTCACTGCAGTGTAGGCATACCAGTGTGTCTTTCTAAAGTTTGAGCTTCAAACCCTTTTTGTGTGACTATATGGCTTCAAACTTGGCTTTAATCTCACAAAATGCATGTACAACATACATAGTATAAATTCCTATGGAAAAATATATATGGATTTAGTCTTTGTCATGTATCTTCCCACTGAAATGAATAGCTCTGCTAAGTACACGTAGCATTACATTTTTGGTCTAGAAAATACTCCAGACTGCTTCCAGACGGCATGGATAGGCAACTCTGGATTCACAGCTACCAAAAATTCACTAGAAAAGCTGAGCCTGTTATACATTTTGTATATCTGTATATTAAATCCTTTTTATGTAACCTTCACTCATGCAAACAGAATTTTAATTAAAGCTATTTTAGTGTGGTGTTCAGTGGGTTGGAGATTAAAAAGAAATATGCTATTTTCCCAGAGTCATTCAAATATTTTTCATGATAGGCCGTGATTTTTCTTCATCATTATTTTCACACTGTTGAAATGATGAATTACCCAAGTTGTTCAGTACACAGAGAGACAGGGTCTAAGGCAACTCCACTGGAGGATTGGTGGGGGAGAGAGGAAGAAAGGAGGAGTTAAAAATTGGGACAATTTAAATTAGTCATCGGTGACCGAGAAAGTAGAACAATACCCTAGACACACACTGAAATGTGGAGGGAAAAAATCTCTTGATAACTGTACAATTGCTGCAGGAATTGACACAACGATGTTCCATGGGGTTAATTTATACTTCTTGGGCCTACATTAGAGGAGATTTCTGAGGTTCATAATAGCTCAGAGCTCATTATGGATTTGGCACAAAAGAAAAAAAAAGTGAAAGCTACTTATGTAGCACGGAAAGCAGAGAAAAGTATCTTTCCTAACCTGCCTCAGAAGTGGACTCACATAGGGATGAGAGACACGGTTCTTTGACTAATTCAGTTTGATTGTGAAAATTCATGGGGTAGACTGCCTTGTAGTTTTTAGTTTGGCTGAACATTCATGTTTCACATGAACCTGAGAAAAGCCAAATACGAGTGTTAGTGTTTGTTTTTCCATTAGCACTTTTTCAATCTCATATACAGGTCTGTCGCATCTTACGTGCATTTAACATGCACGATTTCAGCTTTATGTGGTCGGCAAAAACAAGAAAAAAAAAGAGAAAAATAACAATTTAAATACTGTTTCTGTAGTGCAGGCGATTCCACCCACCATTACACTCAATGTAATTTTGACTATACGCGATTTTCGCTTTACGCGCTCACTGCGGAATGTAACCCCAGTGTAAGATGAGACAGACCTGTACCAATTTTTGGACCCAAACACCATCAGATCTGATCTTCTTGTAGTACACTATTTCCACCATCTAGGAACTCAAATAACCATGAAAAGATGAAATCTTGCATTACTGAAGCCTGATAAGTGACACTAAGTTATCAAAAGGCCAAGGGGAAAAATGTGAATATATATACTACATGTTTACAATTTGGTACTTTATGGTTTCTAAAAGCCCAGCCACCAGCAGAGGATATACACTTACATACCACTACAGGCTGTGTCGTCTAATGGATAGGGCACCTAACTAGGGATAAGGAAGGCTGATTCTGTTCTCAACTCTGATCTGAAGAAGACCTCTGTGTAAGCTCAAAAGCTCATCTTTTTCACCAACAGAAGTTGGTCCAATCAAAGATATTACCTCATCCACCTTGTCTTGCTAATATTCTGGGACCAACACTACATACAACTCTACAACTGATCTATCGTGTAACTTTCAGCAAGTTGCCTTGCCTCAGTTTCCTTATGTCTTGCATATTTACATTGCAAGCTCCTCAGGACAATGACTGTCTCTAACTATGTGTTTGTACAGTGCCTAACACAACAGGCCATAAATCACAGTTGTAACTGTTTGTGAATTCTTTGTGATTATATGACTGCAATCATTAAACCTTAATATAGCCAGCTGCTCTGCTTTCCTCACCTGCTGAGCAACTGCAATTTTGCAGTGAAAAGCAAACATTAGAACAGGTTACCTGTGAAGTAAATACACATGAGTAATTTCACCACCCCCCTGCTAAGAGTTATATTTTCCAAAGCCCCCATGAAACAATCCCTCCTGAAACATTTCCAGTGGATAGTGGTTCAAAGTATCTGAGCAGATTTACATGTTTTCTGTTGTGTTCGCCTCTTTTCAAATACTTTCTCCTTTTTTTCCTCCTCCTTCTGGAAGAGGTACTGAGACACTCCTGACACCTTATTTTATAGACAGGAGCAGGGGGCACTCAGAGACATTGATAGTTTCAATGAAGGTCAGTGATTTATTACAAATAACACAGAAGTGGTACAGCTAGTCAGCTCTGTTTCCAGGTTTAGTGAGGTCTTCCAGACTAATCCCTAAAATGCCTAGCAACTCTGCTCTCACCCGCCCTTCTTAAATCCTGAGAGTTATTCCTTGCCCGGGTCAGAGTTATTCCTTGCTACACTCCTGCAGCTACTGATCAGTTTCATCCTGAAATTGCTAGTTTGCCAAGCTGGGATTCCAAGAATTTACCAGTTCCATTATTAGAACGTAAGAACGGGCATACTGGGTCAGACCAATGGTTCGTCTAGCCCAGTATCCTGTCTTCCAGCAGTGGCCAGTGACAGATGCTTGTGCGGGAATCAGCAGAACAGGGCAACTATCGAGTGAATCATCTCCTGTTGTCCATTTCCAGCTTTTCAGAGTCTGAGGATTAGGGACACCCTGAGCATGGGGTTGCATCCCGGACCATCTTGGCTAATAGCCATTGATGGACCTATCCTCCATGAAATTATCTAATTCTCCTTTTAACCTAGTTATAGTTTTGGCCTTCACAACATCCCATGCAAACTAGTTCCACAGGTTGACTGTGCATTGTGTGAAGAAGTACTTCCTTTTGTTTGTTTTAAACCTGCTGCCTATTAATTTCGTCAAGTGACCCCTGGTTCTTGTGTTATGTGAAGGAGCAAATAACACTTCTTTATTTACTTTCTCCACACCATTTATGATTTTATAAACTTATATCATATTCCTGCCATAGCTATCTCTTTTCCAAGCTGAACATTATCAGTGTTTTTAATCTTTCCCATATGGAAGTTGTTCCATATCCTTAATCATTTTTGTTGCCGTTTTCTGTATCTTTTTCAATTCTAAGATATATTTTTTGAGATGGAGTGACCAGAACTGCATGCAGTACTCAAGCTGTGGGTGTACCATGGTTTTATATAATACAATTATGATATTTACTATCTTATTATCTATCCCTTTTTTAATGTTTCCTAACATTCTGTTAGCTTTTTTGACTGCCGATGCACATGGAGTGGATGTTTTCAGAGAACTATCCATAGTGACTCCAAGATCTCTTTCTTGAGTGGTAACAGCTAATTTAGACCCCATCATTTTGTATGTATAGTTGGGATTCTGTTGTTCAATGTGCATTTCTTTGCACTTATCAACATTGAATTTCATCTGCCATTTTGTTGCCCAGTCATCCAGTTTTATGAGACCCTTTGTAACTCTTTGCAGTCTGCTTTAGACTTAATTATCTTGAGTAATTTAGTATCATCTGCAAACTTTGCCACCCCACTGTTTACCTCCCTTTTCCAGATCCTTTATGAATATGTTGAACAGATAGGTGCCAGTACAGATCCTGGGGGACTGCTATTTAGTTCTCTCCAGTGTAAAAACTGACCATTTATTCCTACCCTTTATTTCCCATCTTTTAACCAGTTACTGAGCCATGAGAGGACCTTCCATCCTATCCCCTGATTACTCACTTTACTTTCCCTCGTTTCTGCTCATGACCTAGTAGTTAGTCAGCAGGACCTAAGCCAGACCTCTCATAGCTTTCCTTTCTACAGTAGACTCTGTCACTTTTTTTGTTTTTAAGCACACACTCATCTCATATTCACTTCTCACTAATTCATATCTCACTAATCATTTGAGTCTAGTGCCCTAACTGAGCTAATCCATAACCTATAGGCAAGAGGCAATTGGCTGGAGTTCCCATCTCCTAGGATTGTGCATGCAATTAACATGGCTCAGGAGAGTTATATTGCAGTAAATGAAGAAAATTTCCCTCATGAGTCGACACGACTCAGCCTCTGAAACCTTATTCACGGTTGGTTTCTCCCTATATGCAAAACAATGCAGGAAAAAAAAAAGTTAGTAAAGTTCCAGTTCGTTAGGGCTCCACTCTCAAAATATTCAAATTAAATTTCCCTGAAAGAAGAAGAAAGAGATTTGCAATATTTCAGGAGAAAACCAAACACACAAGAAAAAAGACTCTTATCCATCCTGACTTGCTGTAACCCATCTCCTTTATTGAAGGGGCAGAAAATAGAAGAATAATGTTGTGGGTATTTTGGGGGTTGGTTCACAAATAGACTCAGGGCTTGGCAACATCCACTCAATTAGCTTGGAGCAAGAACACACCATTCAAGATGTACACTCATAAATTAGCATTTATAATGCTTTATATGTTCATGAACTAATTAATCTTTTCACCCCAATGTAATGTAAGCATATCAGTATTATTACAGATGGGCAAACAGATACAGACAGGATAAGAAAAGATGACCAAGGCCACTTGTGATGTTGGTGGCATAGCTGGGACTAGAACCCAATAACCCCAACTCCATATCTCCCGCTCTTACTACTAGACAAATTTGCCTCACACAAAGGGCACAAAACTTGTCCCATTGAAGTAAATGTGACTTTTGCTATATAATTCATCCAGAGCATGACTGGGCCCATAAAGTATCCTGTAAAGATGATGTCCAATGAATACGTCAGCATGATCAGAGACAACCCCACTGTCCAGAGGCAGACAATGTCTCTGAAAGACTGGCACTGCTGCTGTCCATCACTAACAGCAGGGGTTCTCAAACCACTGATAATTACTCTCTGGGAATGATTTTCCAACCAGTTATGCATCCACCTTATAGCAGCTCCATCTAGGTTGTATTTCTCTAGTTTGTTTATGAGGTCATACAAGACAGTACCAAAAGCCTTACTAAAGTCAAGATAATACCACATCTACCGCTTTCCCCCTATCCACAAGACTTGTTACCCTGTCAAAGAAAGCTATCAGGTTGGTTTGACATTGTTTGTTTTTGACAAATCCATGCTGACTGTTACTTATCACCTTACTATCTTTTAGATGTTTGCAAATTGATTAATTATTTGCTCCATTATCTTTCTGGGTACAGAAGTTAAGCTGACTGGTCTGTAATTCCCCAGATTGTCCTTATTTCCCTTTTATAGATGGGCACTATATTTTCCCTTTTCTGGTCTTCTGAAATGTCTCCTGTCTTCCATGACTTCTCAAAGGTAATCGCTAATGGCTCAGATAGCTCCTCAGTCAACTCCTTGAGTATTCTAGGATGCATTTCATCAGGCCCTGGTGACTTGAAGACATCTAATTTGTCCAAGTAATTTTAACTTCTTCTTTCCCTATTTTAGCCTCTTCTGATCCTATCTCATTTTCACTGGCGTTCACTATGGTAGACATCCAATCACCACCAAACTCCTTAGTGAAAACGGAAACAAAGAATTCATTAAGCACCTCTCCCATTTCCACATTTTATGTTATTGTTTTTCCCCCCTCATTGAATAGCAGACCTACCCTGTCCTTGATCTTCCTCTTTCTTCTAATGTATTTGTAGAATGTTTTCATGTTACCCTTTATGTCTCTAGCTAGTTTGGTCTCGTTTTGTGCCTTGGCCTTTCTAATTTTGTTCCTACATACTTGTGTTATTTGTTTATATTCAGCCTTTGTCATCTGACCTAGTTTCCACTTTTTGTAGGACTCTTTTTTGATTTTTTAGATCATTGAAGAACTGAAAATCAAATAATTTCACCTATCCTGTGTGAAATCTGTGGCATTTCTCAGGCAGAAAGAACATGGGTACAGTCTCATGTTTGTTTGTTTTTTCCACATGAAAGAACATAGTAAATCCTGTTGTTGGTCAGTCAAGGTTATTTCCTTTTGGCTCCTATTACTTGTGCCTAAAGCTCTGTCTTATTCATGCCTTTGTAACTCAGTGTAGCCTCGGTACCTTTGCTGTATGTTTGTCTGGGGCTGGTACTTTCCAGCTGCAGACATTTGACACACATTTTTGACACCCTACACCTATTCTCCTTCCACCCAGTAGGAGGAGAAAGAGCCAATGAACTCTGTATATGTGCCTTTACTTTAGATCATGAATTCCTTTGGGGGCATATACTGCAAGTTGCAGCAGTTGTGATCAAGGATTAGGGAGTATGTGGAACTTTTAATAGTGATGTGGAGGAAACAAGAGTGTTATTTGCAGTGTTATCCACCCAAACCCTTTATTGCTTGATACAGGAGGGACATCCTATTTCACATAGGATTTTGAGATTTTGAAATTTGGATTTCCTCCAAATTGGTAAGAAGACCAAAAATTGCTGAATTCTCAAGAAAAACTCTGAATAAAAAATCATTCTGGTTTGATCAAAATGGTTCGTTTCAATTAAATCATTTCATTCATTTTATTTGATTTTTTATTTTGTATTATATCATCAAATATAATAAAACACAAAATATTTTTGTTCAAATCTAGGTCATTTAAAAAAAACCCATTTCATTCTGAAAATGTCAGGAGGTTTTGACATTGTAAGAATTCCCCTCCTCCCATGCCCCAGTTTTCTTCCAAAAAGAAATTTAAGTGAAATAGATGTAATTTGATTTTGTTAGAACTGCATATTCCACTGGACTATGGTTCTGTTGAAGGTTCTCCAATCAGCACTTCTTGACACCTTTGTCCCCAGAATAAAGGTATTACTAATTCATGAGTGGGTACAACAGTTTAATGGATGGATCTAAATGTAGGCAACCAGACAACTACATATATGTATTAAGGGGGACTGCAGAGGTGGGCATTTATGCCTGACTAAGGCTATGTCTGCACTACACAGCTTTTAGTGACATGGATAAAAGTGTAGCTGTTGTTTGTCGGCTCTCCTGCCAACAAAAAACTTCCACCCCCAATGAGCAGCTTAGCACTGTAGGCAGGAGAGCGCTCCTGCAGAAGAAGCACTGTTCACACTGGCACTTGTCGTCAGCAAAACTTTTGTCTTTCGGGAGGATGTTTTTATTTAACACCTCTGAACGACAAATTTTTGTCTTTCACTTGCTAGTTTAGACAAAGCCTAAGTGAAGTGGGTTGTCTATCCTGAATTATCCTTAAACAATAGGTCCTAATTCTGCTCAGAATTACACCAGCCAATGGAGTTACTGTGGATTTATACTAGTGTAACAGCACAGGATTTTCTCAATTTCTTTCATGGCTGTATTAGTTGCCATGTAGATCCTTTGAATCAGGTGTTACAATGGGATGGTATAGAGAAATATTATAACAGCACCTCTATTTCATGAGAGAAACTAGAAGAATTGGCCAAAACAATTTACTCCAGGATGCCCTTATAGTCTTTAAACATGGTAGGCATCAAAATCAGCTGTCTACACACTAAATTGATTCAAATGTGCTTTTTACTGAGGTGATCATTTAATTTTCTTTTTAGTATCGGGGGTAGCCATGTTAGTCTGTATCCACAAAAACCATGAGGAAGAAGTGGGGTTTTTACCCACGAAAGCTTATGCTCAAATAAATCTGTTAGTCTTTAAGGTGCCACCGGACTCCTCATTGTTTTACTTTTCTATTTGTGAACGTTTAATTCTTTATTTCTAGGAGCTGGAGTTTGCTGACCTTGTCGCACTGAAATGCACAAAGTTTCCAGAACAGAACACATGAATCTACAAGCGCACGTTGAGGTGTTTGTACCATGTGAGCAAGATTCACAAGGGACTCCAGAGTCTAACTGCCACTTTAGTTGCCTCAGTCCTGGGGTCAGGCACCACTGATAATCACAAAGCCTTGTTTAATTGCTGCCAAATTTTGTAAGTGCCAAAACTCACTCGACAGCCAAGTTTTTGTGGTAAGAGTTCCCTAGGTGCCAATGTTTCTGCCTCTGTCTGCACTCAGAGCTGCTTCACTGTAGGCATCCAGACACCTAAGCACCAGTGTGATGCGCCAACTAGGGGAAGATCAGCATTCCTCCACCTAACTTGCCTGCAGGGCCCAATCCAGTAGATGTGCTCAGAGTCACTTACTGGAATCGGCACTGCACTCAAGCTTACATATAATGGCTGAGAGGGAGGTGAAGGAGGACCTCCCTCTGAACTTTGAGGCCAGTGTTTAGAGTGCTCAAATATCTTTTGTAAAGCACTTGGGAATCCTTAAGTGAAAGGTCCCATAGAAGTGCATGCACCACTTATAAAAGAAAATGTACCATCATTTACCTAATCACTGAATTTCAGCAAGTTACATGTAACAGGAAGGCAGTGAAAAATCTCAGATGATAGGAGTGTTCAGTACTTACCGGTTATTAGTCAAATGGCTAACTCTAAAATTAATGAGTTTGAAAGTCTCAACAACCACCATAGTCTACTTTTTCGGAGATGTTTTGGCATGTTAAGAAAAAAATAATGTGGAGACCTTACAATAAGTATAAAGGGACTAGTTTGAAACAGTCTTGAAATGGAGATTTTCCTCTTCTCTGAAGTATAGCATCTCCATCACTGGGAATTAGGGAGCAGCATGAAAGGGTAAGACGAGGAAATCCTATTTATGAGGAATATTCCTCTACTCACTATAGAATACAGATATCTCAGCAGTGCAGATGGATCTGCACACTGATGGAGAGGCGACATGGGGCATTTGTGAGGTATGTTGGATTTGACTGAGCTCCCTGCAGGCAGATGATCTGCTTGTTCTTCTATGTTACCCTGTTGAATTTATATTTTCAAAGCATGGAAGCTTATGCCAATTTTTGTTGCTACTATGTTTCTCTTCTGCTGCCTACAAGAATGGGCCAGCTTCCCCCTCATTAATCAGATAAGAAGGGAGAAGGGACACATTGGCTAGAGGATAAACCTCCAAGTGAGAGATTACTTTTTTCAAATCATCTCATCGATGAGCAATGGGAATAGGAAAAATATCACAGCAGAAAGATCACTGCAGCCAAACCCAGTCTTGCTGGCTAGCATGCCTACAGAGGAACAGCTCTGCTGGATGTAGGTTGCCAGATTGTTGAGATGCCGATAGAATCCTAGGACGAAATCTGAGCAATTCCTGAAAGCATAGACATAATTATAGAGGGACGTGGGTGGATTGTGCTGTCATAGACCTGTCCAGTTATACAGACATGGCTTAGCTGCTGTTCTCTGTTTCACAACACCTATGCCTTCCATTAAGGATCATGTAGCACCCCATGAATATCAGTTAAGCCACACAAAACCCAGTCGAGATAGGTATTACCTTTATAATCCTTTTATTACTGATGTAGAAAACAAGACACGAAGAGGTCAACGTCCTTATTTCCAGAGGCGCTAAACATCTGAAGCTTCACTTGAAGTCAATGGGAGCTGCAGCTGCTCAGCACCTCTTGTTATCAGGAGCTAAGTGACTAGTCCAAGATCACACAGCAAGTCAGTGACAGATCTAAGCATAGAGCTCAGGAGTGCTGACTCCCAGGCCATTGTGCTCACTAGTAGAGAGCACTACCTTGCCTTCCTGAGTCAGAGAAAATAGTCCAGAGAGGAATGCCTTCAGGAGATGCAGGTTCATCTGATGTATTTGTATTAGGAGCATGGAGTGCCATTCATTGGTGATTAGTATGCAGACCTGGGGGAAGCCTTTCTGGGAAAAAAAATACTAGTGTTTGGGAACCTATTATCCAAAAACCAGCTTTTTGTTTCTTAGTGGGGAAATGTAGGAGGGAGGGGCACAATTACCATCTTTGTTCCTAAGCACTGAAATGACCCTGCATTATAAAATGTACCTTGTTCACCAAGAGTTCATCTCATTAGCGGTTCCTCTCCTTCACCATGATGGATGCAAAGTTCAAGATTCCTACATGGCTACATATGTAAAACCCACTGCAGCATGTAGATGTATTAGCCAGGCTCCCCGATTTCACCTCCCATTATTTTCCTTTCCTATCCATGAAGGCCCAGGCCGGGGGTCAATGGGGGGCAAGCAGGGGGTGCAGAACTCTGGGGTGGAGGGCAGAGATAGTGAGATCCTCTGACCCTGGGGCGGGCGGGAGATGACAGCTCCTCCAGCTGCTGGGGAAGAGCTGCACTGGCCTTGGGGGGCGGGGAAGAAGGAGAGCCAGCCTCACCGGCCTCAGGGCCGCAGTGGGTTTAGCCAGCTTCTCCGTCTGTGGCACGGGGAGAGAGAGGCAGCTCCTCTGGGCGCAGAGGGGGAGGAGGGGATATAGAAAGTGCCCCTCCAAAAGCGGCCACATTTTTATTCCTGTGCACACCACTGGGCCCAGGGCTTTGGTATCCTTAATGAAATGAGTCTTAGTCCATTTCCAGATGAAGAGGTGTTCAGGTCGTAAGAAACTGATGCTAATTGTCCTCCCTCCTGGCAATCCCAGCAGGAATCAAAGCATGAATGGACCTGGGGAGTGAACTACCTCTTTCGCCTTAGAAGACCTCCACAGAACACTAGAAACAAGACCAGCTGCTGCACCACAACCTAGAGGCGATGCCCCGCTGACTCATCCATCAATTCCAGCTGTTTAATATGCAGGAGGCTTTCAACGGCATGCGCTAGTCAGGGACACAGGCTAAAACAGAATCACGCAGTGTTCCCAGAAGCTCATAATCTCCACACGCATCCATAGCCTTGGCTTGCTTTGAACCATCCTGCCATGCTCTAATGCCAGACACATTGCTCGCATTGCTTTGCGCCCCCCCCCCACGTAAACAAGGGCATGATTTTGCCCTCTATTTATAAAATGAGCCATCCAAATAGGACCCAAGCACAATTTAGATCTTTGCTTCTGAGCATGGATCAGGAACTGCTACCAGCACATACTGTTCAGTCTGATCAGCGTGATAGATACTTCTGCAGTGAATGTATTTTATCTGATTTAGTACATGTGTGCAGACACCATCTGCTATGTTTTGGCATCATTCTGTGCTATAAGAAAACAGGAAATAGGAGGGCTTGCCATTCTGCTTTAAGACTGAGGTTCTCGCTCATATATTCTTTTTCAAAGTTTCTGAAACAAATCACAGAGTGCAACAAAGTCATTTCACTTATCCCTTTGCGTGGCCTGCTGTCACTAGTGTGTCTTGAAATAAGGATGCAGCCTTCCTACTGGAAACTAAATGAAACATGTAGGCTGGAGCCATCAATATGGAAGGAACAATGTTCCTTCCCAGGAAAAGCTGCAGAGAGAGTTTTTAGAAGATACTCCTGGAAAATATTCTTGGATGACCATCTCTGTGTTCCTGACCAGGACTTTGGAATGGTCAAGTTGGAGGCTGCCCTCGAAGCACCTTTTTACATTAGAGGTTTCATGTGAAAACCAACACTTGCTGGGACATGAAACTTCTGGAAACATGCAATCAGTATCATAACAGTATTTTCAAGGAGGCAATGATCTACATATCTAATAAGACTCTATGGTCTTTATTTTAGAGAATTGGACTATTTATCTGGCACATTCCATTTCCCTGATCATGCAACTGGCTTTCCATTTTTTAATGCAAATATACCCTTGCAGGAGTGACTATATTGAGAGGGCCAGAATGAACATGGTGCAAGCAGATGCAACCCTATTGCCTTTAGTGGGCTTGCACCCATGCACACTAGGGCTGAGTTTAGTCCAGAATATCTAAACCAGTAAGGTGCCTTAGAAATATACCAGTGTATGGTTACTTTGGATAAGAAAAGAAGGAAGCAGGAAGCAAATGATCACAGGGTGCTGACTGTTTGAGGCGGTTGTGGTGTGTGGAGTGGTGGTAAAAAAGCTACAAAGCAGCTTCTCTTTATAACATATGCTGGCAGCATTGCCTAGTGGTCTGAGCACCAGGCTGTCTAGGTATTGTTATGGCCCTTATCACTGTAGCATCAAAGCATCCCATAATTGTTTAGAGTCAGTCTCAAATTACTGCTGTGAAAGGGAATTAATGTTATTCCCCTTTCACAGATGGGAAACTGAGGCACTGAGATGTTACTACGACTTGCCTAGCATCCCACAGAAAGCCCACAGCAGAGCCAGGAACTGAGCCCACATTGCGCAGAAGGAATTTCTCAGTTCTTCTCCCAGCTCTGCCACTCTTAGGTTTGACCTCAGGCAACTCACTTGATCTCTGGGTCTGAATAAAATAAAACCACCCACAAAACTGTGAGAAAGATCAAAGCTGGCTCTCAGCTTTGCCCCTAAAGCTCACTCCTAATAATAATAGAGAGCTCATGGGGGAGGGGGGAGTGAGTGGTGTGTGTACTAGTGTGGCATGTTCACACAGCCCTTTGAAGATCCAAAGTGTTCTATAAATGCTATGCATTATTAACTGCATGAATCAGCCATCTTCAGAGCATCATCCCCTTGCTAGAGAGGGGAGAGCAAATTCTCTTCCTTCTTTAATGATTAAAAAATCTAATGAAGTTATTCATTAAAAAATACTTAAAAATAGATCAAATGATTTCCCAGTCCCATGATAATCCCTTTGACTGTCCCTGTGTTGCAGTTCACTGTATCATAGACGAGATCAAAGTACACGTCTGAGACTGGCAAAACAATCCAGCAGAGAAGAAAAGCTGCTTCTGCTACAGATAAACAAAATACTATTTCCAGATAACATCTCAGTGCTGATCAAAATAGCTGCTTTTCTAATTAGTTTCCAAAGAATTCTTAATTATTAGAGATTTAATCTGGAGCAGTGCAGATTTTTCCAGTCAGGAACCTGTTTTACAGGGAGCTTATTACCCCCAGGGATTTAAGTTACAGACAGGTTTTAGTAAGCAGCACAGTCTGCCTGTCAGGCAGGTGACAGGAAAAAGGGGAATCTGTCTCAGACGCAGGAGAGAAGGGTGTTTGGGCTGCTGTTCCCTGCAGTAATTTAGAGCACATAGCTATCTGTTCCGAACTGGCAGCAGATCTCACATCTGCATAAGGGACCTTGCCTTTAAATTATAATAGGCATGATACTTAAAAATATGTATCTATGTCTGTCTGTGTGTGTGAGAGAGAACATCCCAGTCTCTCCCTCTGCTTTTATACCTTCTATTAATTCAAACCATGGGGGTGTGAACCAAAACTTCTCCTTTCTAGTCTGGAATTGGATGCCCATGTTCACTGAGTAATTTTCGCAGTGTGCTGTGCAAAAATAAATAAACAAACAAATAAAAAAGCAGCTTCTATAACGTGTGGGGAGTTGCCGGTTCAAAGCCATAGAAAAACAGTAGGGGGAAAAAATGTTCACCTCGCAGACAGGTGACATTTTGAAGTCCAACAACAAGAGATTGTTTGTCAAGCAGCAATAATAGGAGGAAGAACAAAAACTTAAACCCCAAAGAAAAGTGTATGTCCCAGGCAAGCGACGATGGAGGGATTTCTAATTCTTCAGCAGATGACAGTGTGGAGATTTAATGCTGTCAGGAAGGTATGACATTGTGAGAAAAGTGACTCAGAGCAGATGCTATCAGGAAGATAACTGCCCAACCTGCCAGCCTGTAAGGGGAGTATCCATCTACTCCCACCTGCATTTGGAGTCTGCCTCTGAGGCAGCTCTCCTGCACCGCTACTGAATTGCAAGGCACATCTGGTACCTTGCATTGTCCTTGTGCTGAGGGAGCAGCTGCCCTTTGCTCTGTTAACTACCAAGGAGACAGGAAGAGTCCGAGACAGAGAAGCAGGTGCAGAGGGGGTTCAGGGGCAGGAGACGGGAATGATTAGTGGCATATGGAAAAGACTGGGGCTGTTTGCACTTACAGGTGGGGGTGTAATTCACAGCTTGAGGAGAATTACTTGCACTAGCTCTGATTGAGCTAGTGAACTAAAAATAGCGTAACCACTGCAGCGCAAGGGGCTAGTCACCTTGGTATGTGCCTAGTGTACTAGAGAAGATGAATGAGAGGGGATGTGATAAAAGTATTCCAAGTCATGAATGGTTTGGAAGGTGGATAGGAAACTCCTATTTAGCCTCTCAACAGGGCAATGAAGCAGGATCTATTGCACAGGTATGCTCAGCAGAGTTCAATTATTATTTTTTTGCAATTTTGATGATATCTGTTTTATTTTTTATTTTTAATATTTTTTCTTTGATTTTTAATTGTTTTAATTTTTACAGTTGCTGGAAATCAGGAGGATGGGTAGGGTAGGAGCTAGGGTAGCACAGACTGTGAGACTGCAGGAGGCTTCCTGCCTGGCTGAGGGACCCAAGACACCTGGGTGCATGGTACAAAGGAGGCTGCAGTCCTGGCCAGCACAGCAGAGACCTGTGGCCATAGTCGCAAGGAGCAGGATAAGCCCCCGGCCATGGGGGCAGCCACTTTGTTGTTGAATGGTTCCTGTCTCTGGGATGGAGCCATTCAATGGTGGAGTGGCCTCTAGAATGGCTGGGGGTTTGTCCTCATGCTCCTTACAGTCCTGGCCAGCGGTCTCTGCTCTGCCTTGCCAGGACCTCAGCCTTCCCTGCACCTTGAGCCTGCAAGGATTGGGTGTCACCAGCCCTGTCGCCATGCAGGTAGCCCTCTGCAGCCCAGTTATCATGGTCCTGCTACCTTCCTCCCAGGACAATGGGGTTGCAGGGGGCTCCCAGTGCAGTGCCGAGCCGGTGACACCCAATTCCTACAGGAGCACTTGTACTGACTGTTACCGACTGATATATTGTGAAAGTAAAATTAATTATATTGTAAAAATAAAAATGGATTAAAGAAATGTTGTATGTACCTTTAAGCAGAAATAAGAAATGTTGAAATACAGGTGCCAGGAAAAGAAACATTAGGCATAAACAAGGGTGCTAATGGCG